>NC_083341.1:75947004-76251985 GCF_019175385.1 Lycium barbarum
CATTGTTTCACTACTAGAAATAGAGGTTTTCCCCACTGACATTCAGTGAAAATTTTGTGTTATAAAACATGATTTTCCCACCTCATTTCCACAGAAACAGCTCATTGGAGAAACGTTTGGTGGGAAACAGGTTCTATTGAAACTGTTTTCCCCTTAAAAGGGTAACAATTGAATTTATAAGTGGTTTAAAGGATATGCGATTTAATTTGCTATAGAATGAAAAAAACAACAATAACGTAATATAGCTGCGAATAAAAGAGTAAGAAATAGCCTTGAAATTTGATGCAATGAACAATCCGGTCTGAGGCTTGAATTACTCGGACCAAACTGTGAGAATTCTTATTACTTTTATGCTTGACAGAACATTCAGAAACAAGTAAATATAATCGTGTAGTGGATGGTGAAAAACTGATGATGGAGTGAAGATTTACTCCCCTCCCTATTTATAGTACAAGAATTTACATTCACCAAGGTAACTAAATCAATTAGGGATAAGGATCCCCAAAATCTCGGGTTTGACAACTATCCACTACGCCGTGTGGAGTGAAATCCGCAACAGGCTGGATTTCTCGCACTATCGCCAACTGCGGGTCTACTCTTTAAAAATTGTCGGGTCCGATCACTCCTATTTGATTTAGCCGAGCTCTGCTATCCGTTGCTTCTTATCCTTAGTTCGGATCGTTGGGCCTTGGGTCGGGGTTGCCGACCCCAATTTTTAACGTATACAGATAGTCCCTCCATTTTTCGGAGGAAAGTATTAACTCCAGGGAATGGATCCGTATAAAGCCGAGCAGTCCGTACCTAGCCTGTTATAGCCCGTATTTTGTACGTTCGGATAATTCAAGATAATTGCGAGAAGTTAAGGGTGAGACTATTTTCCAAATTATTTTAGTGAACAAGTTGTTTATTGGTATAGAAATATGGAGAAAGGCTAAGGGTAAAAAGGGAAATTCACAAAGTGGTTCATGGTAATATTGTGAAAGGCTAGGGGCAAAATGGAAATTTCAAAAAAAAAAATATAATAATATGGTCATGAAGCCACAAGTGGCCGTGTGATGTGTCACCTTGTATAAGTAGGAACAATATATATATATATATATATATATATATATATATATATATATATATATGGACAAGTGATGACAAATTAAGAAATATTCATCCTTTAAATTAAGAAGGTTGGAGAAGCATGGAGAAGGGACATGTGTCCATTTTGTATTGATAGAAGCTATATATATATAGAGAGAGACAATTGATGACAAAATAAGACCTAGTCATCTTTTAAATCAAGAAGCTTGAAGAAGAAGAAAAAAAAAAAAAAGAGAGAGTATTCGGCCACCATGGCTGAATTTGAAGCCATGGAAATTGATCACAAAAAAATATTTTCTTCTAGTATTCCAACCAAATGGAACGTCCTCTTTAACATGGAGTGGTTATTGGAGCAATAAAACCATTCATTGGTGCAATATACACCCTAGCCGAGCAAAGAGGATGGATGGAGGAAGGTAAGGTTCAATCTCCTTTTATATATGTTATGGGTGATTTGTACATGTTGTAGTGTGTAGAAATGAATAAAAATCATGAATTTGGTGTGTTGGGGTGTTGGCCGTGTACATGTTATGTTGTGTAGGAATGATGAACTAATTTTTATTTAGTATTTGATTGTTGTAGTTGTGGATTCTATGATGTAAAATGAGGATTTAATGGTTGGAAATGAAGTTGTGGTCGTTTGTGGGTTATGGAAGAAGTTAATGTGACATTAGTATGGCTCCTTATAATTATAAGAATAGAGTTGCTAATGTGTAGGTTGTAAATACAATTCATGAATTTGAAAGTGAGACATGTGTTTGGAAGATTGTAAGTTGGGTTGTTGTAATTGAATTTGAAAGAAGGAAATGTGTTGTTAGTGTTCTTGTTGAATTTGGAAGGTTTCGGGTGAAGTGGTATGTTGGTTGGGTTGTTTGAATATTGTGTGAATTGTTTAAAGTGTTCTTGAATTATGTAAGAAGGATTTCGGATTAACACTTGAATGTGAGACAATTGGTGTTAGTTTTACTATATGTGATTAAATTGAATATAAATGAAATGCCGTTGAATTGTGTGACAATAGTTGTTAATGTTAGAAGGTATTTTTTATTGATTGTTGAAGTTGTTAGTATGATTGTTGGTATTGTTGTTGATAATTTGGCCGAGTTGAATTCTCGGATTGTTGTTGATAAATTGGCCGAGTTAGATTCTCGGGGGTGGTGTATTTACAGGGGAGATGCTGCCGAAGTTTCGACAGATTATGAAAGAATTCATTTGAAGAACTAAAGCAAGTGTATGACGACGAATCTAATGATTATGTGAATCTTCTTGAATGTAGACTAGCGATTGCGAGCTTGGACAATTAAGCGTAGCTAATAGGACGTGGAACAGGTATGTAAGGCTTACCCTTTCTTTCTTTTGGCATGATCTTTATGAAACGAGCGAATGACATATATGTATGATCTCAAAGAAATTCCTATTCTTAGAGCCAGTAGGATGGCTAATATTCTTGACTTCCATAAGCTGTTTCATATGGTTTTGATGCGTATCTATGATGTCCGAAGTTCTGTTTGATATGTTTCCGAATGGCATTCGAAAGATAATTGATATGACTAAAGTTTTGATCTTCAAATGTTAGCACGTTCGATTATTCCATTGAGTCTTTGATATATTTTGATATGTACATATGGTTCCAAAAGCTATATTTGATTTGATCCATAATGATATCCGAAAGGTACTTGATATGATTATTGCTCTGATTTTCCAAAAATGGCTTCGGAAACGTTCGTAAAAGGTTCTGAACATCAAACGCTTATAACTTTCTTATACTAAGTCGGATTGACCCGAAACTTGTTTCTGAGCCTTCAGGTGTCGGTAAGTATACTTGTCCATCGAGTCTTCCATAATATATTCGGAGGTTACCGACCTTACGTCCCTCCGATAGAGGCATAACATTCTTTGGGCTCTCCTGCATGCTGCTTACATGATATATGTATATGATATATGTATATATGATACATGAACATGATATATGTATATGTATATGGGGTAAGGGGAAAGGTGAGGCGCTATAGACGCATTGCCACCTGATCAGTTGGTATCGGAGCCGGTGGTGGGGCAAACCCAATGGTGGGGCAAACCCAGTGGTGGGGCAAACCTCAGCAAGAACGCTGAGTCCCAAAGGGGGGTGAGTGTAAGGCTTACCTTAGGCGAATCCCACATTGGTTTAGGCAAATCCCACATTGGTTCAGGCAAATCCCACATCGGTTAATATCGTCCCGGACGCGGGATATATGTGGTTAAATGGATCGGAGCCGACGCCTCGGCAATATGATATGTTCTATTTTCCCTATATATGAAAAAGAAATGTTTTTCAAAGAAAGCTAATCATGCATGGTACCCGCCTAAAAGGCACTCAGATGTACAGGTTACTCTTTTACCCCATGATATGCTCTATATCTCAATTATGTTATTATTCATAATTACATCTCTTACTATGTTACTATTCATGCCTTACATACTCAGTACATTGCTCGTACTGACCCCCTTTCTTCGGGGGCTGCGTTTCATGCCGCGCAGGTACACCCAGATGAGTAGAAGCCATTATAGAAGATGTTCCAGAGAAATTGGCAAGCTCCAATTGCCCCTGGAGAGTTGCCGGGTCAGAGTATTATGCTATGATGTCTTGTTCGAAGTTAGAGACTTTGCAGACAGAGTCGTGGGTATAGTATGTCAGTCTTGTAAGCGGCTTCATCAGCCGATGTGTTATTATGTTTCATGTCACGAGTTTCATGTGAGGATGGATTTTATTCAAATTGTGTATGATGAAAAGAAAGGTTCAGAAAGTTTTACGATGTTTTTCATTTCTCACTTGATTTAAAGGTCCAAAGAGATTATGTATATAATAAGAGTTAGTGGGTTCGCTCGGCTCCGAATATGGGGTCGGGTGCCCATCACACCCTAGTAAGATCGGGGTGTGACATAGCCGCCTTGTAAAAGACATTCCATCAATCTTACACTCTGACCGATGTAGATTCATCATTATTATAGCCGCCTAATCAGTCTCGAGAATCCGCCTCTTGTCAGAACTTTTTAAACCCTTCAACTTCTTTAATCTCCACTATATAAAGCCCATGCCACACATATTTTTGCCATGCACTTGAACAAAACCCTAAACTTCAACTTTTTTCAAAAACTCTTTGCTTGCAACTGCCTGGTTCTAAATTCTCTTCTGAGTTCCAAACTTTATCTAAACCTTTATTTTCCATCGGTTGATTCTATGCTTTCTTCTTAGTCATGACTTCCTTACCGTTGTTAACTCAAAGTGTGGATCACCCTTCGTCACCACCACATTCTCTGCCTTTGTTAGCGATGGGAGCGACCTGCCCTGAGGAGGAGTTGGAATTCCTTGCTGCGGACATTCTCCCCGCCGGCTTCAAATATGCGAACGACTGCAAAATATCTTCTCACCTTAATTCTGTGGAAAAATTCGAATCTTTCATTGACGCTGCCACTATTTCCATAGTTCGGAATGATTGTAACTTTGGTGTGGACGTCGACGTCCGCCCTGTTGAAAGAGGGGTAAGAATCAACCATCATGTTGTTAGTTATTCGATGGCCTATACTTACCCTTTTGCTATTGGTTTTTGTCTTCCCATTCCCCAAGTGATAGAGGACTTCTGTCGTCGATACTGCGTTTGTGTTGGCCAAATTGCTCCGCAAAATTGGAGGCTCGTATACTGCCTCGATATTTTGGCCAACGTAGCTGGGGTTTCTTTTATCCTCGACCATGTAATCCATATCTATGTTCCCCGGGTAATCCGAGGTGGCGTAGTTCATTTGTTTTCTCGTAGGACTCGAGGCCTCATAGACCCGGAGGATGATTATGACAGGGAGTGGCTACATCGGTTCGTAATGATTCGTACGGACCAATTCCACTATTCTCTATCCGTAGACTTCCTAGAAACGTGGAATCCTACCCTGAATTCGATCGAACCCAACCTCATAATAAATATCTTCAAATGGGTAGTTGCACTTTTAGGCGTCTCTCGTGACGTGGGCCGTTCTTAGAGGAGCATGGCACTCGAAGGGTGGAAGGGCAAAAACCATGGTAAATTTTAACTTGTTTGTGGAATTCCTTGTTTGTTTTCCACTTTATACTCTAACCCCGTATCTTTGATTTTCAGTTCTTCCAACAAAGAGGTATACTTAAAAAGGGAAAAACATTATCGAAGGGGATGCTGAGGATGTCGTCGAGGGAAAGAAGACAACGGCTGCTTCAGCGAAGGCATCCAGACGAAGAGTCCCTATGAGCTCCTCGGCTATTCCTTCGGGAATAGGCTCTCGGGTCAGATCACGCCATATCCTGCAGACCCATGGAGGTTCAAATACATTAAGGAGCAAAAAAGGTCACTACCAAGATTCGGGATGAATCTTCTACAAGAGGGGGAGAATGATAGCAACCAAGGAAGCTTAATTTTCGTTGAAGACTAAAAAATATCAAGATGCTTTAATGGGCTTCATTTGGTAATGAAAACATGTCTTGTAATGGAGGAATAGCTCCAGAGGAATAGCTCCAGCC
The DNA here is from genome assembly GCF_019175385.1 of Lycium barbarum. Classification (NCBI taxonomy): domain Eukaryota; kingdom Viridiplantae; phylum Streptophyta; class Magnoliopsida; order Solanales; family Solanaceae; genus Lycium; species Lycium barbarum. The sequence goes on from NC_083341.1 coordinate 75,952,613, forward strand.
CAAAGTAGATCTTTTGGGAAAGTCTTAATACTAATTGGAGGCCCAAATTGAAGACCAAGATGAGTTGGATTATGGCCCAAAACATGCCCAAAGAAGAAACAAGTTTAGCAGCCCATACTTGTGTTTCTAGAAGGTCATTTAATGTTTTTATTGAACAAAGTGTTGGTGGTCTTCTATGCACATTGGAACAAATGTTTGGTGGTCTTCTATGAACTTTGGAACAAAGAATTGGTGGTCTTCTATGCAGCTTGGAAATTGCACCTTAATTAATTTAGTTTGACCAACTTTGAAGTCTAGAATGTTCTTTATTTTCTTTAGGGTGGCAGCCACCATTTCTCCTATATAAAGGGGTGTTTTCTTTTTCATTGTAACTAAGTTTGAATATTAATAATATTAGCCTTGTGCTTGTGGAGACCTTTGAGGTTCTCTTTGGGTTATGCCCTTTTTGTTCTACTTTGAACCGCAGCTCGGATTCTTCGATGGTAAGATTCCTTGTTTGAGTTCCCTCCCTCCTTTTCTTCTTCTTCTTCTTCTTCTTCTTCTTCTTCTTCTTCTTCTTCTTCTTCTTCTTCTTCTTCTTCTTCTTCTTCTTCTTCTTCCTCTTCTTCTTCTTCTTCTTCTTCTTCTTTCTTTCACTCTTAAACAACGTTTTAAGTATCAAATACTTGAACTTGTGTTCTTCTTTCTCAAGAATCAAACCTTCCCCCTTTCTAATTTTCAATTCTAAAGTCTTCCGCTAACCGTGTTGTTATCAAGTGGTATCAGAGCGGTTCTATCATGATTCCGTTCTTGATAATCTTGGGGATTTCTTGAAAAAAAAATAGCAAAAAAAAAAAACTGAAAATAAGTACTGTAGCGTGAACAGTATCAAAATTTTAAAAAAAATAAAGAAATCTGTTCGAGTGAACAGTGACGTGAACAGTACTTCTAGTTATCTTCCCTTGTTCTTGGTTTGTTCAAAGCTTTATCTTGTGATTTGGTGACTTTAAATTATTGGGAAATCCATTGTGGTTGTTATCTCTTGAAAATTCCATTAGTTTGAAAGATTCTTTGACTTTTGCTCATCAAGGAACTCAAGAGTCACTTTGAGGAATGCAAAGGTCATTACAACACATTTGTATCCAAACTCATTGATATGTTCTAAATATTTTCTTGAAAGTGTTTATTTCTTGCATTTAGTTTTCTTTATGTTCTCTTACTAGATACTTGAAGTATTTGTCCACACTTAGAGTTGTCTAGTAATTTTGTGTCTATTCCTTTGTTTCGTGCCAATTTGTTTCGTGTTTTTATCTCTCTCTATTTTCATTGTGTATTTCTTGTTTCCTGTCTGTTTAAGTTTTTGGTTTCCTTTCTTTGTTTGACATAAACTCCATTCTTGAACCAAGCTTTGGAATACTTTGAAGTGTTTGAGTTGTTGGTTTATTGAAGAACTTCGAGGCGCAACCCTTGAGTGGTAAAAGGCAAGACTGGTGAGATTATTTGAGGGTAAAAGCCTAATAGTGTGAAATACGAGTGTTGAGAGCCACAACTTGAGTGATACACGTAAGGGAGTGTATGTGAGATCATTTTACTACTAACTGTTTTCTTTTTTTTAAAGCATGTTTTCTACAGATTCTGAAAGCATTTGGAGTGAAGGGATGGATTATTTTAGTGAAGAAGAGTGGGAATCAGATGCAGAAGATGATAGAAGGGCATACAATGATTCTTGTGAAGAGTATGGTGGCTACGATGGGTCAAATAGCCAAACCTATGATGAGTCACATCAGATTTGTGATTCGAGTGAAGGTAATAACATTTGTGAGGATTATAGTAGTGATGAATCTTTTGATTATGATGACATTAGTTATGGTGATGAATGTGCTGATTATGTTGAAGTTGGGAGTTTGAATCCTATTAAACCTACTCCGGTAAGATCTAGTTTGGGAAAAAGTCTTAGAAGAGGCCATGAGCTTACTAGAGTTAACAAGGTTTTTCAAACTAGAATGGAGGTATTGTCTAAGGTGTGTCCTACTAAGATTGACAAGAATGTTTGTCATAACTTAGTTAGTGCTTACTTTGTTGAAAAAGTAGGTTTATCTTGTGTTAAGCATGTTTCACCCTACACCTTAAAAGGAGTGAAGGTAGAGAAGAGGGTGTTGGTGTCATTAACTCTTGGGAGATACAAGGATGAGGTTTGGTGTGACGTAATTCCCTTATTCACATGTCATGTCTTATTGGGAAAGCCGTGGTATATCTATACGAAAGTTTCATATGATCTAGAAAAGAATAGGTATTCCTTGGTGAAAGATCATGGAAAAAGAACTACCCTTGTATCTTTGTCACCTACAGAGATTCAGGAAGATCAATTAAAGGTAAGGAGATCAATAGAGGTGTTTGAAAAGGAAAAGGTCTGTAAGAAGAGAAACAATAGTGGGATTGGGAAGCCTAAAATTAGAGTTGATGTTAGAAGTCCTCCAAGGGATAAAAGAGGGATTTTAGGCAAGTATATGGGAACTTGTGATACTTATTGCAGCATACCTTTCCCGGGGATAGAAAGGGATGATACCGCATTGACAACCTTCTCTACACCAAACAAAAGTGAGGATGAGAGACAAAAGAAAGAGAGAAGTGAGGGTGAGCAACTTGACAACTTGAGAGAGGAAGTGATGAGTGAAAAGAGTGAGTTGTTAAGAAGAAAAAATAAGTGGAAAGAATTGAGTGAAGTGAGCTCAAGAGGGAAAGTGAACAAGTTCACTTAAGAGATGAGGAAAAAGAAGAGATTAAAATAATTGAGTGCATAAGTGTGAAAGATTCTTGTTCAAGTTCTAACCAATTAACTCATTCTTTTTCTAGTGTTTGTGCTCCAAATGTGCAGGTTATTGAAAAAGAACCCATTGAAGTGTTGGAACAACAATTAAAGGAATAATCTAGCTTCAAATGGGATTTGAAAGGAGCAAAGGCTGATGATTCGTGGAAACAATTCCAAGTAGAAGACAAAGTTGAGCTTGATGATCTCATCTGGTATGACCTTATCGATGATCTATTTGTAGATGCAAACAAAACTGAACTTGTAACACAATTTGTTGAATCAAGAGTTTTAAGTGAAGATATAACTCAAATTGAGAGTGAACCTAACTTTTTTTGTTGTTCTTCTCACGTGAGCAGTCTGCCACAATGTGGTGAAAGTGGGGGACGAGATAAGTTGAGTGAACAAATCCAAGAAAATTTGAGAGAGGATGAATCTTGTTCATATGCTAATCAACTAACTCTTTCTTGTTTTAGTCTTTTATCTCCTTTCATGCAGAAAATTGAGGATGAACTTTGTGTAAAGGATGATGGCAGCTCACTTGAAGAAGACAGTCTCATGCGTCAAGGTTTTAAAGTGTGGGATAACCCATTGTGGGATGATACTAAACATGAGTTTACTGTACATTTTTGTCCACTTTGGGATTCCAATGAAGGAAGCAAAGGTGATGAAGTTTCCAATGAAGACATTGAGACACATGAAGCTTTTGATGCCGTAGATATTGAGAAAGTTGAGCTAGGTGCAGAATGTAGTAGCTCAAGTGTGGAGAAGGATAAGTGCTCACATGTTGCTAATTGCAAAATATCTTTATCTTGTTTCGTAGATCTTTTTTTGCAGCCTCATTCCAAGTCACTTCTTGAGGAAATTACTTTTGATCCATATCTTGATCCTAGTGTATCTAATGGTGAGGTTAAGTTATTTAGCAAGAGAAAATATGGTATGTTTTCTTGGTATTCATATGCTTTTAATCTAGGTAAAGACCCTCTACTGTTTAAAAAGCTTATGAATTGTGTTCTTAGTGGTTGTGTTGGTGATCACATTTTTCTATTAGATGATTTTATGCTTGGAGATTTAAAAGGAGTATTTGTGCATAAAAGAACCAAGTGGGTTAGATGGTTGCATGGTCACTACCTTGTGTTATTTTTACCAAGTGGTTGTTGTCTTTTCCTACTTATTGTAATTAATGGTTGCAAATCAATGACCAGATTCAAGGATGAATCCTCTTTAAAAGGGAGAGAATGATAGCGACCATGGAAGCTCAAATCCATTGAAGGAGAATCTACTGTCAATGTCAAGATTCGAGGACGAATCTTCTTTAAGAGGGGGAGAATGATAGAAACCATGGAGGTTCAAATACATTAAGGAGCAAAAAAGGTCACTACCAAGATTCGGGATGAATCTTCTACAAGAGGGGGAGAATGATAGCAACCAAGGAAGCTTAATTTTCGTTGAAGACTAAAAAATATCAAGATGCTTTAATGGGCTTCATTTGGTAATGAAAACATGTCTTGTAATGGAGGAATAGCTCCAGCCCAAAGTAGATCTTTTGGGAAAGTCTTAATACTAATTGGAGGCCCAAATTGAAGACCAAGATGAGTTGGATTATGGCCCAAAACATGCCCAAAGAAGAAACAAGTTCAGCAGCCCATACTTGTGTTTCTAGAAGGTCATTTAATGCAATGTTGACTATATTTAATGTTTTTATTGAACAAAGTGTTGGTGGACTTCTATGCACATTGGAACAAATGTTTGGTGGTCTTCTATGAACTTTGGAACAAAGAATTGGTGGTCTTCTATGCAGCTTGGAAATTGCACCTTAATTAATTTAGTTTGACCAACTTTGAAGTCTAGAATGTTCTTTATTTTCTTTAGGGTGGCAGCCACCATTTCTCCTATATAAAGGGGTGTTTTATTTTTCATTGTAACTAAGTTTGAATATTAATAATATTAGCCTTGTGCTTGTGGAGACCTTTGAGGTTCTCTTTGGGTTATGCCCTTTTTGTTCTACTTTGAACCGCAGCTCGGATTCTTCGATGGTAAGATTCCTTGTTTGAGTTCCCTCCCTCCTTTTCTTCTTCTTCTTCTTCTTCTTCTTCTTCTTCTTCTTCTTCTTTTTCTTCTTCTTAATTGATTCAACTCTTTCTTTCACTATTAAACAACGTTTTAAGTATCAAATACTTGAACTTGTGTTCTTCTTTCTCAAGAATCAAACCTTCCCCCTTTCTAACTTTCAATTCTAAAGTCTTCCGCTAATCGTGTTGTTATCAGTGGGCCACCCTCGGTGATTGTTCTAGATGAAGAGGATCCACCGGAGCAAACTAGCCTCGGTTCGACTATTTTGAAGGACAACCCTGAAGCCGTTTAGCTGATGAATGATTTTGTAGAAGTATCCGTGATGTGATTCTTCGAGTTAACAAAGAACCAATCGACCAGGATCTTGTTCTTGAAGCGATTTGATGGGCAGATTCAAGAAACGGGCGTATCTCAAGTTATAGGCGTTGGATTAAAGTGATTCAAAAGCTATGTGAAAGATGACAATCTGAACTATAAAAATAACTATTGAATTGTTTAAATCAAGTAAGTATTGAAGCCGACACGATGGAAAGAAAATTAAGGTTTTGGGTATGAACTAGAACGAATTTTAATCAAGAAACGCGTTCTTGAATGATCAAGAACAAATAAAGTTCCTAAGTCACCACTTGAAATCAACTTACGTGATAAAGAAACACCACACGCTATTGAAAACAAGATAAAGACTATCACCACCTTGCTTGGAACCAAAAACAAGGATAAAGAAGACCAAATAGAGAAAATAACTCTATTGCAAACTAGGGTTTATGCTCAAAAACGTGAATAGTCTATTTACAAGTCATGAGAACCCTTTATATAGGCCTAGGTTCTCTTCTTTTATGACTACAAATCCATATTCTACTCTAGAAAGGAAATAGCTAAAAACAAGGAAAGTAAAATCCCTATTCTACAAGGAAAAGAATAAAGAAAACAAGAATCCTACTAGAACTAGAATAAAGATCCTACTAATGATAGGAAATTAAATCCTACTATAATATAAATCAAGAAACAAGAAACCTATTTAGAAAAGGATTCAAGAAACAAGAATGAGAAATAATCTTCAAACTTGAGCTTCTTGGACTTTTCTTTTTCTTGAATTTCAGTCTTGTGTTTCTTGATTTTCTTGAATTTCTTGATATTCTTGATCTTTCATATCCGAGGGAATGAACCGAAGTTCTCAACCTTTGGTTTATCATACCGGACCGAATTTTCTTTCCGTTTCTAATTTAGTTCTATAATTTAGGCCATTTTGTTTTTTGTGAGGCTAATGTAACCGAGAAAGTCGGATACCAGTTACAAATGTAGTAGAAGTTTTTTTGTATTGACTCGAACTTATTCGGTTTATGAATGTTTTTATTGGCTTTTAACTTTCACCCGAGCGTAGTTGGTCTTTACTTTCCGTATGAATTCTTCTCTTCGTATACGTCTCCGTTACGTCAAACTTATGGATATCTTATCCTGTAAGTTTCAAAATTTGCGGGAAAAATCAAACGGCTTATCAACTGTCACGTCCGTCTATCTTCGGCCACATGTGGCTTTACTATTGGTCGACCCTTCCGTTATCTGATCAATGCGCTTCCGTCATTATGACCCCTCGCTTATAAATAGTTTATACTTCCCCATTTTCATTAATTACAGCCTCTAAAAAATTACTCTTCGAGCTTTTCTTCACCTGAGAAGCAAAAAACATAGTCGGAATCTTTAAGTTTCTTGCCGGAACCACCAAATTATCCATCGGAATCTTCATTCTCCTTTGTCGGAATCTTCATTTCCTTCACTGGAAACTTCATCTTGTTCTTGAGTTTTCCCTAGATCTTCAAAACTTCATAAGGCTTTCTTTCATCTTTTCTTTCTTTATCATACCTTTATCATATATGGCTCAGAGTACAGTGCCCTCCTCTCATAAAGCCTCCCCGGTGGGATCTCCTCAGCTGACCGAGACTGAGGTTAAAGTTCCATTCGAACCCCGGGGTAAGGACATCATCCCTTCGGTATACCACTTCAACTCTGAATTCGCGGTTGAAAAGCCCCCGAAGGGTAACCTGACCGAGGTTGTGATGTCAGGCGTTACCCCACCGTAATTGACGCTACTATCATTCCCAGGTTCCGTTCGGAATACGGTTGGAGATTCCGTCCCGCTGAAATTATAATGTCGGGCCCTGATGATGACATCACCACTTATGTGGAAGGGTACTCATCCGTTTATACTCACCTTTTCACTCTCAATCTTGACCTGCCGATTGATGAGGTCATCCTTGATATGTGTAAGTTATATAAATTGTGCCTTGCACAAATTAGGCTGAACGTTTGGCGGATCGTTACATGCATCCGCTTTTTGGCTAATAATGTTAGGCTCCCGTTTACTCTACACCACCTGATCCGTCTTTATTCTCCTCGGATTTTTCATGGTGGGATCGTGAAGCTTACGAAACATGAAAAGTACCCAATTCTTTTCAGCGTGGGTGAATATAAAGATCGTGGTTGTCTCGAACGCTTTGTTCGGTTCAAGACTGAGGAGATCGTTCCTCGAGATTACCTCTCCTTCCCCGAGAAGTGGAACAAAGCCCGTAAAATTCCTCGGTACTTTTTATTCTTGTTTCCTGTAAGTTTTTTACTTTTCTAACTTCCTTCCCTTCTATCCTTTTCCACTTTCAGCCAAAGAGTGGCTACCGGATACCATATCTAGTTTTGAGAAGTGTGTGGATGCCATAATGGCACATCACCCCCCATGAAATCCATACTTGGAGAGACCTCTCTGCAGGCAAGTGGGTAGTGTAAAGCCACGATGAGCCATTCATTTATTCTTTGCACTTTTTTAGCTTTTGTCTCATAACATTTATTGGTGATTAACCGTGTGTTATGCAGGCCTGAAGAGGGGTAAAGTCACATTGAGGCCTGAGCCTTCGGCTGATCCCGATAATCGAAGAAATGTTTGATCCGACCAGTGTGGATCAAGTCGTTGCCGAGGCTTCGAGGAGCAAGAAGCGGAGTTGATCTTCCAGGCCCTCGTCCTCAATGGGAAAGAAAAAAAGGAGAATTATTCAGACTCCGACGTTGAAAGACGTTCCCGAGGATGATTTTCTTTTGAAAACCGTTGGCACAAAAACAGTCGCTGCCACCGGTGTTAGTATAAGTGGTTCTCTATGTTGACATAATGGAGGGTAATGTGACTGGGGTAGCAGATCAGATTGCAGGGGGCGATGATGAGCAACCCTCCATTTTGCCAGACATCGGCCCGGCGGGAACCATAGTCTAGAGAGTCCTATTTTAATAGAGAACGAACTGCCTTCGGCCGAAGTAGCCGGAACTACTTCCTCCCTCCCCTCGAGCAGGAGGAATTTGAAGGTATGTTCGATGTTGATGCCTTTTCTCATACTGCCATTGGAGATCCTATGGGATTTTATTTGCCTATTCTTCAAGGGCACAGAAAACCTTTAAGCGCCACCGAATCAGGTTCTCGCCCTCACCTCGTGGATACCTTTCCAGCCCCAAGTGCTAAGCCAAATGAGACAAGGCCCATCGTATTCACTGTCCCTACGGACACGCACTTCATGTCTCGGCCGGTTAGAATAGCCTGTTATCTTAGGCCACTTGCGTCCAATGAGGACCGAGAAAAAATAGACCGAGTCTCGCGGCAATGTCTTTTCACCTAGAGTATACATTCAACTAATCGGGTATGTTCAACATCCTCAGTTTTAGTTTCATTTCGTGATTTATACTTATGCCTAATCTAAGTTTTTTTTTCTTTTCCTAGGTCTGTCCTTTTGCAGCATGAGGGCTTCTTTCGATGTACGAGGGAGAATGCCAGGCTGCGTAACCAGCTCGAAGATGTTCGGGCCAGCTGGATGCACAAGGTCGAGAGATCAAAACATTCAAGATCCCGCTGCAGCTAAAGGAAGATTAACTGCTTTCCGTGGGTGACCCATCGATTCTGAAGGCCAAGCTTACAACTGCCAAGGAAGGCATGCTTAAGGCCGAAATGACTTGGCGGACCTACTTGAAAAGCATACTGTCCTTTTGGTGGATAAGCGAAAGCTCGAGGTAGTACTTGAGGAGGAGGCGGTTGCCGATGCTAATATGCGGCAGGGGCTTGAAGCTGCCAAGGCCGAGATGGTCCACCTCATCGCTGAGCGTGATGCCGAGAAGGAGCATTCGAAGGTAGCCCAAGAAATGGCCGATGCCCGGGCCAGGTCTGTTGAGGGTCTCAAAGAACAGCTCAAAGAGGCCAACCAATATCTGGATGTGCTAACTCGGGAGAATGTTGGGCTGATGACCCAGATTCAGCAAGCCTTGTCCAAGCGGGGACAGAAATCAGGCCCAAGCCGATGCCGATGTCAAGGCCGCCATTAATCGTTGTACTCTGCGAGCTGAGCATATAAAATGGAAAACCCAAGTGCTCACCCTCAAAGAAGCCTAACATGGCATTGAGGACATAGGTGCGAAGATTGCTCAGGCCGAGAAGGTAGAGACTCGGACCCAAAAAGCTTTCTTGGGCAAAAAGTTTGAAAGAAGAGCTTACCGCTTCTGAGGAGTTAGATTCCGAAGAGGAGGAATAGATAGGCCCTTAGGCTTAGAAAAAATGTTATCTGTCTTTTGTTAGTAATTTTTTTGTTGAGGTCGGTATTTGGCCTTATGTAAATATATTTTTGGAAGTGCTAATATATGTTGTAAGTGTTTGTCTTACCGAAGTCTTTGGAAATATCGTCTATCTAATGTTTATTTGAAAGAAGTATGCTTATACTGTTAACTCATTCAAATGTTGACTTGGGCCTGACTTCGGGCAATATTTGCACAAGTTAGTTTGTTTAGGGTGAATCACCTGACGGGAACAAATGAGTTTTGCACCGAGGTTGGCGACTTATGTATATTTTATGCTCGTGGATTCGGATGTCTCCTAATCACTTCAGGCATTTGGGCTGGTATTTCCGGCCTTTCAGACGTAAGTGTTTTTGAGTCTTTATTTTAGGCTAAGTCCATTTTAGACCTTCTTAAGCCTTTGTGAATGAGTCGAGCTCAATTTGCTTAGAATTTGTTTGAGCCGAACCCTTATTTTATCCATTGATCGACTTCTCTAGTCCTAAGTTTGTAGTCCCTGTTTCAGGGTTTTTTACGAAATTAGGAGTATAACGGACTTACGAATGTGGAGTGGGTATATTGTGAACAGTAATATGCACAAAGCTTAAACCGAAGTGTTCTTCTCATTTCACAAGCTTGTATGGTACAACCGCCAAGTGGTATTCTGATTTTTGCCATAACAAAATTAACTATCCGAGCATGACTCGTTCGGTCGTTTGGCCTTTACAAAAAATCCTAATGTAGGAACTTTCAAAGAAACAACAATCGATTCGGCCTCATTGGGCTTACGTGATACAATCGGTTTGACCTCGTTGGGCTTATGATATGATAGTCCCCTAGTGTTTGTGTTCGAAGTATGAGAAGAGAAACACTATCTTTAATACCGGACAGTCCCCGGTCTTAGCACTTGGCTAGTCCTTTTTACTAAAGTAATACGCTGTATGTTGTTGCCTCGTTAAAAACCTTGCCGGAAAACCCACGTTGGGACAAAACTGAGCTAAGGGAAAAAGAGTGTTACACGTGTTTTCACATCTAACTCTAATCTTCCTAACTTCATTTGGGCTTTGCTCCTACAAGGATCAAAACAGGTAAGTTAAACAAATTCATGAAGATGGTTAGGGTCGTACCTTAGCAATAGTATCTCTTTAATTGCGCTACATTCCAATTATTTGACAATTGTTGGCCATCCTCCGACGTGAGCTGGTACAATCCTTTGCTGGTTATACTGATCACTTTGTACGACCTTTCCCAGTTTGGACAAAGCTTCCCCTTATTAGGGTCTTTTGTGTGTAATGTGACCTTTTGGAGGACTACGTCCCCGATCTGGAAATGTCAAAGATTGGTTCATTGGTTGTAATACCTGTCCATCCGTTGTTTTTGTGCTGCCAAGTAGACTAATGCTGCTTCACGTAGTTCCTCCATTAAATCGATTTTTACTGCTATAGCTTCTTCATTTGACTCTTCTATGGCGTATTGGAATCTTAGGCTCGGCTCCCCGACTTCAATGGGGATCAGAGCCTCCGCTCCATATACCAAGAAAAATGGCGTTTCATCGGTACTTGACTTCGAGGTTGTTTTGTAGGCCCAGAGTACTTCCGGCAAGATTTCTTTCCACCTGCCTTTGGATTCATCCAACCGTTTCCTCAAGTTTTGAATGATAGTCTTGATCGTCGATTCTACCTGCCCGTTCGCACTGGGATGATACGGAGTGGACATTATCTTTTTGAGTTATTGACTTTGTTACCTATGAATTGTCGACCATTGTCACATGTGATCTCGGTCAGGATGCCGAACCGACATATGATGTGATCCCATATGAAGTTGATAACCTCTTTTTCCAATACCTTTTCGAAGGCCTGTTAAAAAAATGTCAGTCATAAACAAAATGAAACAAGCCTTAACTGGTGCCCAAGGTAAAGGGCCAACAATGTCCATTCCCTATTTCATGAATGGCCATCTGGACAATATCGGATGAAGAAATTCTCTCGGCTGATGGATCATAGGGGCGTGCCTTTGACACCGATCACATTTTTGAATGAATGTTTTCATGTCTTCATCCATATGATCCCAGTAGTAACCGGCTCGAATCAACCTTTGAACTAATGACTCAGCCTTGAAATGATTACCACAAGTTCCTTTATGGGCTTCGCGCATTGCGTAATCCGTCTCTCCGGGCCTCAAACACCTGGCTAAAGGACCATAAAATGAACGCCGATATAATTTTCCTTCGATCAAGTTGTATCTTGCCACCTTGGTCCTAAGAGATCGTGACTCTTTAGGGTCCACTGGTAATTTTCCCTCCGCCAGATAGTCTATGAACTTGTTTCGCCAGTCCCAAGTTAAACTTGCCATGTTAACTTCGGCGTGGCTGCTTTTGATGGCGGAGTTCATTTAATTAGACCACAGTCCCCGAGTTAAATTCCTCTATTTTGACCGAGGAGCCCAGGTGTGCCAATGCTTCTGGCTCGGTGTTTTATTCCCTCAGCACATACTGTATAGTCCATTCTTTGAATCGGTGTAAAACTACCTGTATATTTTCCAAGTATTTTTGCATCCGATCATCTTTCACATCGAAAACCCCGTTTACTTGATTCACAACCAAGAGTGAGTTGCATTTTTCTTCGACGACTTCGGCCCCCAAACTCCTAGCCAGCTCCAAACCTACAATCATAGCCTCATACTCGGCTTCATTGTTAGTCAATTTTAAAGTTCTTATGGACTGCCGAATGATCTCCCGCGCAGGGGCCTTAAGTACAATCCCAAGCCAAGTCCCTTTCACGTTGGTAGCTCCATCCGTGTGTAGGGTCCAAATCTCTGAAGTTTTACCCGAGGTTAAAAGAAGTTCTTTCTCTACCTCGGGCACCATCGCGGGGGTAAGATCCGCTAGGAAGTCTGCCAAAATCTGAGACTTTATAGCCATTCGGGGCTTATATTCGATGTCATATCCGCTGATTTCGACTGCCCATTTTGCCAACCTACCGGATAATCTTGGTTTATGAATAACATGTTTTAATGGGTATGTCATTACTACGCATATAGGATGACATTGAAAGTAAGGCTTTAACTTTCTAGATGCACTTAATAGAGCTAAGGCCAATTTTTCTAGGTGGGGGCAGTGTTTCTCCGCGTCCCCCAAAGTTCTACTAAGATAATAAATCAAAAATTGCGTACCTTCTTTTTCTCAGACCAGGACTCCACTTACCGCGATTTCGGACACTACTAGATATAAGTACAACTACTCGTCTGCCTTCGGGGTATACAACAGAGGCGGGCTCGATAAATACCTATTCAATTTTTCTAGGGCCAACTGACACTCATGTGTCCATATGAAGTCATTTTTCTTTTTGAGCAACGAGAAAAATCGGCGGCTTTTATCTGAAGACCGAGAAATGAATCTGTTTAAGGCCGCGATCCTTCCTGTCAATCTCTGCACTCCTTTTACATTCTCGACTACCCTGATATCCTCAATGCCTTGATCTTATCTGGGTTGATTTTGACTCCTCGATTTGACACCATAAAACCCAAGAACTTACCCGAACCTACTCTGAAGGCGCACTTCTTCGAGTTCATCTTCATGTTGTACTTGTGTAGTATGTCAAAGGTCTCCTCCAAATGCTTCATATGGTCGTCTGTTTCCAGGGTCTTAACTAGCATATCATCAATATAAACTTCCATTTTTTTACCTACTTTTTTTCAAACATTTTTTTACTAGGCGTTGATAAGTAGCACCGGTATTTTTTAACCCGAACAGCATAAACGTTGTAACAGTAAGTTCCGTACTTGGTTATAAAATAAGTCTTTTCCTAATCTTCCGGGTTCATTTGAATCTGGTTGTACCCGGAGTAAGCGTCAAGAAGGCTTAATATCGCGTGGCCAGCCATCGCATCAATCATACGATCGATGTTAGGCACAGGAAAAGAATCCTTCGGGCATGCCTTATTCAAATCTTTATAATCTACACACATTCTAAATTTTTTACCCTTTTTAGGTACAACCACTACGTTAGCTAACCAATTCGCGTATTTAGCCTCCCGGATGGATCCTATTTTTAATAACTTCGTTACCTCTTCCTTGATGAATTTATGTTTGACTTCGGCCATCGGTCTCCGCTTTTGCTTTACCGGGGTAAATTTCCGATCAAGGCTCAGCTGGTAAGTGGTGACTTCGGGTAATACATGTCATGTCTAAGTGGGACCATGCAAAACAATTGGCATTAGCTTGAAGAAATTTGATTAATTTACTCCTGGGCTCCGAGGTTAACCCCGTGCCCAGGTATACTATTCTGTCTGGTAGATAGACGAACAGAATAACTTGTTCAAGCTCTTCCACCATTGATTTTGTTGCGTCCGAATCTTCGGGTAATACCAACGACCTAGGAACTCTGAAGTCGTCTTCTTCCATGTCCATCCTTCCTTTCCCTTTCAAATATGGCCGGATCCCCATCCTGTGATTGCTATTTGGAGTCTTCATTTCATTTGCGTCCTCAACACCCTTGGGGGCTTTCTTTGGGGTTTGAACAGCTTCTTCAACTGCGAACATCTCATTTGCCGCGGGTTTCTCTTCATGAATGATTTTTACTCCTTATAAGGTTGGGAATTTTAGCATTTGATGCAAGGTCGAAGGTACCGCCCTCATGACATGTAACCACGATCTTGCGAGTAGGGCATTATATCTCATTTCTCCGTCGATGACATAGAATTTTGTGTACTGGATTATACCAGCCGCATTCACTAGTAGTGTAATTTCACCTCTTGTAGTTTCACACGCCATATTAAACCCGTTTAGGACATGGGCTGCTGGTACAATCTGATCTAACAGTCCTAGCTTCTTCACTACCTTTCATCGGATAATGTTGGCCGAGCTACCTAGATCAATCAAAATATGCTTCACGTGAGTTTTATTTATAAGGATAGAAATTACCAAAGCATCATTATGGGGTTGAATGATGCCCTCCGCTTCTTCGTCACTGAAGGAGATAAATCCATCTGGTACATAGTCCTTGGTTCTCTTTTCTCGAGTGATCGAGAACTTTGTCTTCTTCATCATTGGACCTCGGGGTATTTCCACTCCTCCGATGATCATGTTAATCATATGTTGAGGTTGCTCTGGTTCATTCTTCTTGCTGGGTCCCCGATTTTTGAAATGATTCTTTGCTCTCTCACTCAGTAATTTCTTGAGATGACCATTCTTTAGTAGTCATGCCACTTCACCCCTTAGCCCTTTACAATCGTCGGTTCAGTGTCCGTGAGTACCGTGATACTCGCATATCAGGTTCGAATCCCGTTGTGAGGGGACTGCTCGTAACGACCTTTGCCATCTCATTCCTTCAATGAGACCAATTGTGGCTACGATGGCTGCTGAGTTGACATTGAAGTTATAATTAGATAACCTCAGACTTTCACAGGTTTCGGTCCCCCCAACGGAGCTGTTTCTAAACTGTAAACCCTTGCTCCCCGAACCACGATCACTTCGTCAGTCATTTCTCGCTGTACTGAGACCGGGATCACTCCTTCCCTTATTCGATCTGAAGGCGGACCTTTTAGGTTGAGAATATGGATGATATCTATCCCTCGGTGGTTGGAACTTCATTTCTGCTATCCTCTTTAATCTATCCGAATTATTTATCCAATTAATCGGACCTGGTGGAAGCCCGAGTTGATCATCCTCCACTCGTATCTTGGACTCGTACCTGTTATGGACATCTGCCCAAGTAATAGCTTCGAACTCCAATAGGTTTTCTTTAAGCTTGAGGGAAGCGTTTGAACTTCGGGGATTAATTCCCTTCGTGAAAGCCTGAGCCGCCCACTCATCGGGAACCGGGGAAAGCAATATCCTTTCCTTCTAGAATCTTGTCACGAACTCTCTAAGTCATTCATCATCCTTTTGGAAGATCTTCATATGTCGGCCTTTCTCGCCTGCACTTTCCGGGCCCCGACATGAGCTTTTACGAAGGCATCTGCGAACAACTCGAAGGATGGAATTGAGTGCTGGGGAAGCGTGCAATACCGCTGCATGGCTCCTTTAGTCAATGTTTTAGCATTACCGAATCGATTTCATCGTCTGCCAAATCATTGCCCGTTATGGCACAGGTGTAGGCGGTTATATGTTCTTGCGGATCCGCTGTCCCGTCATATTTCAGGATATCGGGCATTTTAAACCGTTTTGGTATCAGTTTTGGAGCCGCACTCAGTGGAAAAGGCCTCCGGACAATATACTTGGCCTCCGGTCCGGTCAGAATTGGTGGTGCACCCGGAATCGGATCCACTTGGAAATTATAGTCTTCCACTATCTTTTTGTTGGAGTCGATCCGTTTAGACAGCGCCTCCAACATTCTTATCACCTCGATAGATCCATCAGGCACCAACCGCTCTCGATCGTCGCTTACCTCAATTTCCCTATGGGTTGGTGTGGGCCTTCGGTTTGGTTCCGCCTCCTTGACCTCGTTGTTGTTCCTTTGGAGTTGGGAAGTAGCCGCATGGTGTTGGTTCATGGTTACCTGCTGTTCCTGCAATAAATCATAAATCATGGGTAATTTAATCTCCTCCCCCCTTTTTTCGTTTTTCCCCTATCAGCGAGTGTATCTCTGCTGTCGTGAACGGCTACGTTCTAGTTGGCAACACTCGCATCAGTGGGAGGGTTTTCGTTCGGATCTGTTACACCTCGGAAATTTCCCCGCTAACGTACAGTGAAAAATTGCAGGTTTGCACTCCAGTTGGTCGTAAAGTGGAATACGGACCGTAAAGGGATTTACGGACCGTAAACTGCTATCGTCCTCCAACCTTTCAAAAATTTCAACTTTCTGTCAAATGGTTAAATACGACCCAGAATACAAACCGTAAATCGAAATACGGCCCGTAAACTGTGATCGTAAACCACCATGACTCTAGCAAACCTTTCTGGTCGTGTTATGCTTAAATACGGTCGCGAAGGACAGACCGTAAACCAGAATACGGCCCGTAAAGTGGGTTTACGACCACTGTACACCTCAGTCACTGTTCATTCCGGAATAGATTTTAAGTCATTAAAAAGAGGCCCAAGCTCATTCAAATCATTTCATCTTCACGATATTTCTCTCTAGAAACTCCTAGAATACTCTCTACTCTTCAATTACAAGAACACAAGGGAGATTGGTGATCAATTACATGAGACCCACGAAATCAAGTGTGAGAATCACACTAAAGTTCATCCTTCTTAAGAAAACCCAAAAGGAGTGAAGTAGGGTTTTGGTGCTAGAGGAGTAAATCCATTCAAAGCTTGTTCAACCATCATCTAAGGTAAGTTTCATGACCATTTCATGTTGTTTAAGGTATTGGAAGGTTAAGATACCCGAATTGTAGAAAAACATAGTAAATGGGTCATAAATGAGTGAATAGTGCCATGAGTGAATGGTAGTTGAATTAAATCATGAATGTTAGTGTGTTGTGAGTATGAATACATTATAAATGA
Source organism: Lycium barbarum (assembly GCF_019175385.1). NCBI lineage: Eukaryota > Viridiplantae > Streptophyta > Magnoliopsida > Solanales > Solanaceae > Lycium > Lycium barbarum. Next base: position 75,969,489 of record NC_083341.1, read on the forward strand.
CATGTAGACCATGAGATAAGTGTGATACATGAGAAAATACGATAGTGAACCCAAAACCATAAATGTGGGAAAAATGAAGAGAAATGGTGGATCATGGTCATTGTATATGAATGATGATTGTTGATTGCTATATTGTAATTGTTGTTGTGGGTGTTAGGAGTTGATATGAAATATGGGAAAATTAGTGTAAACAAAGGAAGTGCATCCCAATTTTCCTAGAAATAGTAGCGCGTTCTTACAGTCGAATAACTAACGTAAATGTGAATTCTCTTTTGAAGGTAGAAACGCGATATCGAAGGAGAACAAGCGAACGATAGCTTAGTTAAACGTCAAAGGTATGTGAGGCTAGTCCCTTCTTTCTAATGGAATGAATCCTATAGCGTAACTTATTTCTTATCCATGAGCCTATGTCTATAATTAGCTACAGAAGGTAATGAGTTAAAGTATAAAAAGTCTAACGATGTTATTTATCGCTTACACTCACCTTATATGCTAATTCCTTCAAGGTGAGGCAGAATGTCCATGATTGTTCCATAATGCAATCGGGGGATCTCGACCTTACATCACCCCGATAGAGTATGATTGATCTTGAGCCTTATGTATGTATTATAATAGGCTGAGCATATTGTGATGAGCATATGACGCTATTACTATTACACCGTGCCTATTTGGCCGGGCAGTCACCGCCAAGGCGGGCAGCTATGCGATCCACCATGGCCAGATGGCATGGGCAGACACCACTAGTGGGCGGCATGAGATGTTTCCCCGGACGCAGGCTCATGTTATGATTATTACACCGATCCGATATGGACGGGCAGTTTATACATGATGCATATATGGTATGATGATGAGCATGAAAGCATGACTTGTTTTCTTTATTCTTGACAGTCAGATTCAGATGTCCTATACTGATATCTTCTTTACATCATTGTTTTATTTCATTGTTTATGCCTCTCATACGCAGTACAATACTCGTACTGACGTCCCTTTTCTTTGGATGTTGTGTTCATGCCCACAGGAAGACAGGGAGGAGAGCTAGATCCAGGTCCGTAGTAGCTGTCAGCTGACTGGAAGCCCTCCATTTTCCCGGAGGTGCTTATGATTATTCTTTTGTGTAAATATATAGCCATGTATATGTATTTTTGGGCACGACGGGGTCTTGTCCCGTCCCTATGTTCAGCACTCCAGTAGAGGCTCGTAGATACGCAATGCGAGTTAGATGGTCTCACGAGATCGCTACTGTATATATATATATATATATATATATATATATATATATGTATTATTTTGATAGCCTAAAGGCACGTGTACATGAAAGTATTTTATGTTTCATATGAAATATGATTTTCCTACGCTAAGAGTATAAAGATGATAAAAAGAGCATTAAATGAGTAAAACGAGCGACAGAACGAGCGGTGCTCGGTGGTTAGCCCTGGGTACCCGTCGCGGTCCCTAGCTGGGTCGTGACAGGATCACCCAGCGGCATGATGTTCAGTGGTATCCCATTGTTGGTATTTTCATCGTGGTTGTCGTTATTCGCGTTGTTTACGTTTGACATGTCGAAGTTAACCTGAAACCAAAGATAAAAAGTAAAAGAACAAGTGAAAGCCGAATTGCGAACAAATCACTGCTTTTATCCTTAGCCCCACGGTGGGCGCCAAACTGTTTTTCCCTTAAAAGGGTAACACTTGAATTTATAAGTGGTTTAAAGGATATGCGATTTACTTTGCTAAAGGATGAAAAAAAAACAATAACGTAACATAGATTGCGAATAAAAGAGTAAGAATGTCACGACCCAACTAGAGGGCCATGACGGGGACCCGGAACTATCCTACCGAGCACCTCTGAACATGCATCTCATAATCTTCTCTAGGTGGACACAAAGATAGCTCATGGGTATCATGATCTGTAAGGGCATATGTCACAAGATAACAACACATTTCTATATAATCCTCAACAATTATGCTCATCATCACAAGCCGATAAGGCTGCCAAAATATCATAGAAATAGCCTTGAAATTGGATGCAATGAACAGCCTAGTCTGCGGCTTGAATTACTCGGACCAAACTGTGAGAATTTTTATTACTTTTATGCTTGACAGAACTTTCAGAAACAAGTAAATATAATCGTGTAGTGGATGGTGAAAAACTGATGATGGGATGAAGATTTACTCCCCTTCCTATTTATAGTACAAGAATTTACATTCAACAAGGTAACTAAATCAATTAGGGATAAGGATCCCGAAATCTCGGGTTTGACAACTGTCCACTACGTCGTGTGGAGTGAAATCCGCAACGGGCTGGATTTGTCACACTATCGCCAACTGCGGGTCTACTCTTTGGAAATTGTCGGGTTCGATCACTCCTATCTGATTTAGCCGAGCTCTATCCGTTGCTTCTTACCCTTAGTTCGGATCATTGTGCCTTGGGTCGAGGTTGCCGACCCCGTTTTTTAGCGTATACAGAAATGCTGAGAAACTTTTTAATTTTTTCTGTGTGACAAGACTACTATTTAAATTCTTCCTACCAACATTTAATGAGAATAACCACTGAATAATTTCAGTGGGACAATAAGATTTTTTAGTAGTGTCTCTTTCCTAAGATCTATTAATAAAAAATCATTCTTCTTTCTGAAGTTTTGTCTAAAAATTAGAGGAGTTAAGTGACTAAGTATGTAGAAGAATATATTGTCTTTAAAGGTGAGATCGAATATATTCCATAATGAAATTGCGATAACATATCAAGAATTAGACAAATTTCATCAATTCAATCCGAATAAAGATTTAACTAAATGCCCCAAGGATGGAGGGAACTGCATATGGCCCTATCTCATTACATAATGAAGTGGAGACCATGAAATTGGTCCCTAGAGGAGGATGAAATTGCATATCATGATAACGTATAAAGTACGTAATTTCGAAAGGGGCCCTTTTGAATTAAATTAAGGCACATTGTGGTCCAATTCTCAAGTGGTGTTTGGTATTCTCCATAACCTTACAAATAGAAATAATTGTCAAAATCAGTCACTTGGCTTCTTTTGTTTGGATCCACAAAGATGAAAAATTATCCTCTATTAAAGGGATAAACATTGATTAATTAAAGACTCAAGTCCTAGTGCTTCTTCTTTACCCTTTATTTCTGTTTAGCAAGAATATGTATTAATATAAATGAAACCATGAAAGGAGGAAAAGACAGAGAAATTCGGGTGTTATATATTACTCCCTCCGGTTCAAAAAGAGTGTCTATTTCACCTTTATTTTTTTGTTAAAAAAGAGCGTCTACTTACCAAATTAAGAAAGAATTGACCTATTTTTCAAATTCGCCCTTATTAGGTGTTAAGTGACCAAGTCTCAATACCTATTTAATTAGGGGTAGTTTAGTCAAATTACCTATTTTTACCAAGGAATTAGCATTTTCTTAAGGGGTATGCAAATGGCTAAATAGACACTCTTTCTTAACCGGATGGAGTAATATTTTTTCTAATGTGAAATACGTAAAATTTCGAGGTCTCATCAATACAATTTGGTTGTAAGTTTGTTCCCCTTTACAATTTATTTTAATTAAAAGCTCATCACTCTACCAAATAGAAAAGAACTTAACCTTACCTTTGATGTTTTTTTTTCGAAAAATAAGCTAGATCTCGGAAAAATACATAAAATCACTAAAAGAATCGCATAAAATGGATAACGGAGCGCGAAGTTACGCGTATTTAAAGGTTTTCACTTACGCGCCTTATTTTTAGAGAACGGGGATGGAGAGGAAAGGGTATAAGAGAATTTAGAGCACTAGGACTGATGGATGCAATCATACCAGCATTAACGCACCGGATCCCATCAGAACACCGAAGGTAAGCGTGCTTGGGCGAGAGTAGTACTAGAATGGGTGACCCCCGGGAAGTCCTCGTATTGCATCCCTCCTTTTGTCCGGACTACGCTCATTTTTTCTGTTTAATATATTTTTTTCGGAAAAATAAGCTAGATCTCAGAAAAAATACTCAACATCAAAAAAAGAATTGCATAAAAGGGATAATGGAGCGCGAAATTACACGTATTTAAAGGTTTGCACTTACGCGCCTTATTTTTAGAGAACGCTGGGAGGTGGGGGCGGGGGGGGGGGGGGGGGGGGGGGAAGGTTAAAGAGAGATTAGAATGCTAGGACTGATGGATGCGATCATACCAGCTCAAACGCACCGGATCCCATCAGAACTCCGAAGTTAAGAGTGCTTGGGCGAGATTAGTGCTACAATGGGTGACCCCCTGGGAAGTCCTCGTGTTGCATCCCTCCTTTTGTCCGGACTACGCTCATTTTCATCTGTTTAATATATGTTTTTCGGAAAAATACTAAAAAGAAAAAAAAGAATTGCATAAAACAGATAACGGAGCGCGAAGTTATGCGTATTTAAAGGTTTGCACTTATGCACTTCATTTTTAGAAGGGGGGGGGGGGGGGGGGGGGAGGAAAGCGTGTAAGAGAGTTTAGAGCGCTAGGATTGATGGATTTAATCATACCAGCACTAACGTGCCGGATCCCATCAGATCTCTGAAGTTAGGCATGCTTTGACAAGAGTAGTCCTAGGATGGGTGAACCCCTGGGAAGTCCTCGTGTTGCATCCCTCCTTTTGCCCGAACTATGCTCATTTTCGTCTGTTTAATATATATTTTTTCGGAATAATAAGCTAGATCTGAGAAAAATACTCAAATAATAAAAAAAAGAATCGTATAAAAGGAATAACGGAGCGCGAAGTTACGTGTATTTAAAGGTTTGTACTTACGCGCCTTATTTTTAGAGACCGGGGGGGGGGGGGGGGGGAGGAAAGGGTTAACGAGAATTTAGAATGCTAGGACTGATGGATGCGATCATACTAGCCCTAACGCACCGGATCCCATCAGAACTCCGAAGTTAAGAGTGCTTGGGTGAGAGTAGTACTAGGATGGGTGACCCCAGGAAGTCCTCATGTTGCATCCCTCCTTTTGTCTGGACAACGCTCATTTTCGTCAATTTAATATATGTTTTTCGGAAAATAAGCTACATCTCGGCAAAATAATAAAAATCAAAAAAAGAATCGCATAAAATAGATAACGGAGCCCGAAGTTACGCGTATTTAATGGTTTTCACTTACACGCCTTATTTTTGGAGAAGGTGGGGGGGGGGGGGGGGACTGTTTAAGAGAATTAAGAGCGCTAGGACTGATGGATGCGATCATACCAGCGCTAACGCACCGGATCTCATCAGAATTGCGAAGTTAGGCATGCTTGGGTGAGAGTAGTCCTAGGGTGGGTGTCCCCCTGGTAAGTCCTCGTGTTGCATCCCCCCTTTTTCTACACTCATTTTGTTTGTTTAATATATTTTTTATTTCGAAAAATAAACTAGATCTCGAAAAAATACTGAAAATCAAAAAAAGAATCCGCATAAAACGGACAACAGAGCTCGAAGTTACGCGTCTTTAAAGGTTTGCACTTATGCGGCTTATTTTTAGAGAGGGGTACGGGGAGGAAAGGGTTTAAGAGAATTTAGAGCGCTAGGACTGATGGATGCGATCACCGGGCACTAACGCACCAGATCCCATCAGAACTCTAAAGTTAGGTGGGTTTGGGCGAGAGTGGTACTAGGATGGGTGACCCCCAAGCAAGTCCTCGTGTTGCATCCCTCCTATTATCCGAACTACGTGCATTTTCGACTTTTTAATATATTTTTTTTGGAAAATAAGGCAGATCTCAGAAAAATACTCAAAATCAAAAAAAGAATCGCATAAAATGGAAACCGGAGCGCGAAGTTACGCGTATTTAAAGGTTTGCACTTATACGCCTCATTTTTTAGGGGGGAGGGGGAGAGGGGGTGAGTAAATGGTTTAAGAGAGTTTAGAGCGCTAGGATTGATAGATTTGATCATACCAGCACTAACGCGCTGGATCCCATCAGAACTCCGAAGTTAGGTATGCTTGGGCGAGAGTAGTCCTAGAATGGGTGACCCCCTGGGAAATCCTCGTGTTGCATCCCTCCTTTTGTCCAGACTATGCTCATTTTGGTCTATTTAATATATGTTTTTCGAAAAAAAACTAGATCTCGAAAAAATACTTAAAATCAAAAAAAGAATCGCATAAAACGGATAACGGAGCACGAAGGTACGCGTATTTAAAGCTTTTCACTTATGTGCCTTATTTTTAGAGAGGGGGATGGGGAGGAAAGAGTTTAAGAAAATTTAGAGCGCTAGGACTGATGGATGCGATCATACCGGCACTAACGCACCAGATCCCATCAGAGCTCTAAAGTTTGGCGGGCTTGGGCGAGAGTAGTACTAGGATGGGTGACCCCAAGGCAAGTCCTCGTGTTGCATCTCTCCTTTTGTCCGGACTACGCGCATTTTCGTCTTTTAATATATTTTTTTCGGAATATAAGCAATATCTCGGAAAAATACTTAAAATAAAAAAAAGAATCGCATAAAACGGATAACGGAGCGCGAAGTTACGCCTATTTAACGCTTTTCACTTATGCGCCTTTTTTTTAGAGAGGTGGATGGGGAGGAAAGGGTTTAAGAGAATTTAGAGCGCTAGGACTACTGGCTAAGATCATACTAGCACTAACGCACCGGATCCCATCAGAACTTTGAAATTAGGTGGTCTTGGGTGAGAGTAGTACTAGGATGGGTGACTCCCAGGCAAGTCTTTGTGTTGCATCCCTCTTTTTGTCCGGACTACGCTCATTATTTTTTTCGGAAAATAAGCTATATCTCGGAAAAATACTTAAAATCAAAAAAAGAATAGCATAAAACGGATAATGCAGCGTGAAGTTACGCATATATAAATGTTTGCTTAGGCGTGCTTGGGCGAGAGTAGTACTCGGATGGATGATCCCCTGGGAAGTCCTTGTGTTGCATCCCTCCTTTTGCCCAGACTACGCTCATTTTCGTCTGTTTAATATATTGTTTTCGGAATAATAAGCTAGATCTGAGAAACTACTCAAATAAAAAAAAGAATCGCATAAAAGGAATAACGAAGCGTGAAGTTACGTGTAACTCGCCTTATTTTTAGAGACCGGGGGGGGGGGGGGGGGGGGGGCGGGGGGAAGGAAAGGGTTAACAAGAATTTAGAACGCTAGGACTGATGGATGCGATCATACTAGCCTTAACGGACCGGATCCTATCAGAACTCCGAAGCTAGCGTGCTTGGGCTAGAGTAGTACTTGGATTTAGGGTTTTTGTCCGGATTACGCTCATTTTCGTCTATTTAATATATGTTTTTTGGAAAATAAGCTAGATCTCGGAAAAAAAAAATAAAAAAAAATCGCATAAAATGGATAACGGAGCCCGAGGTTACGCGTATTTAAAGGTTTTCACTTACGCGCCTTATTTTTGGAGAAGGTGGGGGGGGGGGGGGATGTTTAAGAGACATTATAGTGTTAGGACTGATGGATGTGATCATACCAGCGCTAATGCACCGGATCTCATCAGAATTGCGAAGTTAGGCATGCTTGGGCGAGAGTAGTCCTAGGATGGGTGTCCCCCTGGTAAGTCCTCGTGTTGCATCCCTCCTTTGTTTACGCTCATTTTTGTCTGTTTAATATATTTTTTTGGGAAAATAAGCTGGATCTCAGAAATATACTCAAAATAAAAAAAACAGAATCGCATAAAACCGATAACGGAGCGCAAAGTTACGCGTATTTAAAGGTTTGTACTTACGTGCCTTATTTTTAGAGAACGGGGGGAGGAGGGGGAGGAAAGGTTTAAAGCGAATTTAGAACGCTAGAGCTGATGGATGTGATCATACCAACCCTAACGCACCGGATCCCATCAGAACTCCAAAGTGAAGCGTGCTTGGGCTAGAGTACTCCTACGATAGGTGACCCCCTTGGAAGTCCTCGTGTTGCATCCCTCCTTTTGTCCGGACTACGCTCGTTTTCGTCTGGTTAATATATGTTTTTCGAAAAATAAACTAGATCTCAAAAAAAAAAAAAAAGAGTCGCATAAAATGGATACCAGAGCGCGAAATTACATGTATTTAAAGGTTTTCACTTACGCCCCTTATTTTTAGAGAACGGGGACGGAGTGGAAAGGGTATAGGAGAATTTAGAGCGCTAGGACTGATGGATGCGTTCATACCAGTACTAACGCACTGGATTTCATCACAACTCCGAAGTTAAGTGTGCTTGGGCGAGAGTAGTACTAGGATGGGTGAGCCCCGGGAAGTCCTCAGGTTGCATCCATCCTTTTGTTCGGACTATGCTCATTTTCATCTGTTTAATATATGTTTTTCGGAAAATAAACTAGATCTCGAAAAAATACTAAAAATCAAAAAAATGAATAGGATTTTTTATTTTATTTTTAGTAGTTTTTCGAGATCTAGTTTATTTTCCAAGATTAAAAATCAAAAAAACTAATAGGATAGAACGGGATTGACCAGCTGGAAGGAACTAGGGACAAAAGTGCATCCTTGAGAGCTCTAGGTGGTAAAGATCTCTTCTCTCTCCTCCCATGCAAACCCTAGTTTGAAACCCTAACAGTGCTATGGCCACTCCGGCCACTGGCCAGCCGCCGCATCTGGTGGTTGGTCAGTCATTCTTTCCTCAAGATTTCCCTCCCCTCTCCCTCCTCCCTCCTCTCTCTTCGTCCAACAATGCTCAACAGTCACAAACAATAATCCCTACGTCCACAACACAGAATTATCGTCAAACCCTAATGCATGAAACTGGTAAAAATTCCATGCAAATGTGTGAATCCATTCCTATGAAGATGGTTGAGATTATAGATGGTAAACATGTCGTAAGATGGTCCTCTTCTGAAGTATTACGAATGGAAAGGATTGAAAACCTACAATATGCAATTGTTGGTAAGTTTTCGTATGGATGGCCTGAACTAGAAGAGTTACGATCTATTATACCTCATCAGTGTGGAGTAAAGGGTAACGTTCATGTAGGTTTTTTGAGAGATAATAATGTCTTGATAAGATGTGATCTAAGGGAAGATTCTATTAATCTATCATCAAAAAGTTTCTTTTGGTTGAAGTCAAAAGATGGTCATTCATATCAAATGAGTCCATTAATATATGATTCTAGATTCAGTGTGGAAAAGGAAACTTCAATTGCTATGGCTTGGATTTCGTTTCCAAACCTTCTTCCTACCTTTTTTGTCAAGGAATCTTTGTTTACGTTGGCTTCTGCCGTGGGTAAGCCAATCCAGCTAGATGCTGCTACTATTAATAAGACTAGGCCAAACCGTGCAAGAGTGAAAGTGCAGGTAGATTTGCTTGCAGATTTGCCTAAGTATGTGTGGATGGAGATTGAAGATGATGTTACAAAGGATATCAGGTCGATTAAAGTTAATATTCAATATGACTACTTACCAAAGTATTGCACAAAGTGCTTTTTGCAAAGTCATTCCAATGATGAATGTTGGGTACTACATCCAGAACTGTTGGAAAATGAGGTAGCAGATAATGGGGTAGGGTCTCAGAATAAGGGAAAGGCTGCAGTTGTAGTAGATGAGCCTGGAACAAGTAAACAAGGGAAAATCCAACAAGGAAGATATAGAAGAAATAGGGGGTGGAAAAAACCAGTGCAACAATATTTACCAAAGGTATTATCCAGTGGTACTGTGGTAACTTACCCTGAAAACAAGGGGCAGTACAAGAACAAAGTGAATCCAACTGGGAGGGATGATGGAAACAAAGAAGTTAAGGTATCAAACAAATTTGAGATATTGAACCAAAGAGTAGAGAATGTTGATGTTAGTAGGCTCAGTAATCGTCATGAGGAGCATGTCACTGAAGAAGATGTGTCTATAGCAGAAGGGGTTGCAGCTGACTGTATAGATGGCAAGAAGGAGAATAATAAGGTGTACGTTGGTGTGGATGCTGCAAACTTGTTACTGGATAAACATCAGGCTCCAAATGGAGCCAAGTCTCTGGAAGAGGGTGAAGTTTATGAGAATGAAACTGCTAAGGTGCACTATAGTGAAGCTGATAATCACACTGTAGTAGCTATTGCCAAAATACAGAAGCCTAATGATGATCCTGTTCAAAAAGGAATTAATAGTCCACAGCTGGATGACAAAGCAGACTTTCGGGAGGTTAAAGAGGCTTATGGATCAGAGAAATCTCATGACTGTCAAGAACATGAGAATACTGAATTATCTGCAGATGATCAAAAGTCTGAAATGGTGCAGAGAAGAGTTGATGAAGATGATCAGCAACTAGGAGTTGAAAATAGGGGTAGTAGGGATGCGGATGAAGATACTCATCAAAGGCTTGATAGTAACAGGATTCATTATGGAAATGAGGCCTCTGAAATTTCTTTGGAAAATCAGAAGTCTGAATGTACTCAAGCAGGTGATCTGTATTTGAATGATGGTTGTGTTGAGAAGAGGCAAGATATGACTGGTTCCATGGATCAGGAGGAGTCTGATCAGGCATTAATGCTGAAGGATATTTCTGATGAGGAGGTACATAGCTCTAACTGTAACTTGCAGTTGGTTGGCTATTATCCTGAGAAAGTTGCTGATGTAGAACAATGGAATTTAGCTTTGGCCATTATTCCTGATATTAGAGATATGCAGCCTCTGAATGTTGCTGTAAGGGTATCACATAACAAAGCTTTACATGATGTAGTCTCTCACAAGTTACAGGAGGAACATGATAAGTTGAATTTGATCAATAATCAGAAGGAAGATGCTGATGGTGATGCAATTGATATGAAACTACAGTAGATGTGTGTAAAGGCAGGATTATCTCCAAAATCACAAAGAAAATGGCCAAGAAAAGGAAGAAAGCAAAATTTTGAGGTTCCACAAACTGTGAGGTATTCAACAAGGAGTAACCTTAAGAAATCTGTTAAATGATTGTTAAAACTTTATTCTCGAACATAAGATCAGCGAAGTCCCAACAAGCATTTCATAGAGTTCAAATGTTAAATAAGCATCAAAAGTTCTTTTTGGTAGCTCTGATGGAACCTTTTCAGCATCAGAGACAAATTCAGAAGTATGGAAGGAAACTTGGAATGCCTTATGCTAATTCCAACTGTAATGGAAAAATCTGGTTCTTTGTGCAACACAATGTTGATGTTGAGGTCCTATTGGATACTGAGCAATCTATTACTGTAAAGCTGTAGTTTCAAGATTTCAATAAAGATATGGTGGTTACAATGGTGTATGCTAAATGTTTAGAAGTGGAAAGAATGCAGTTGTGGGACAATTTATACCTCTTGGATAGTAATATGACATCTCCTTGGCTGGTTGGTGGAGATTTCAATGTTATACTGAATGAAGAAGAAAAAATAGGAGGTTTACCAGTTTTGCCACGAGAATATGAAGATTTTGCTTTTTGTCTGAATTCCTGTGAGTTGTATGAGATGCCTTTCAAAGGGAGTCCTTTCGCCTGGTGGAATGGTAGGGCTGCTAATGACTGCATCTTTAAGAGATTGGACAGGATTGTACATAATGATACATTTCAGAATTGGTTTGGACACTTAGAAGTGGAACATTTGTCAATGACTGGTTCTGATCATGCACCATTACTTGTATCATATGGAGATCAAGTGGAAAAGTTTATCAAACCATTCAGATTTCTCAAATTCTGGGTGGAACATGATACTTTTCTTGATTTTATTAAGCAGCAATGGGAAGCAGTGTTAACTGATGATGTCATTTAAGCTCAAGATGAAGAAACTGAAAGTTGCTTTAAGTACATAGAGTAAGACTACTTTTGGTGACATTTTTAAACAACTTGTTATCAGAGAGGAACTAGTTAAGATTAAGGAGCAGTTGTTTTGAGGAAAATCCATCTGAAGAAAATATAATGGTCATGCAAAGGGCACAAGCAGAACTTAAGCTGTATCTTCACTATGAGGAGGGATTCTGGAGGCAAAAAGGCAGGATGGACTGTTTTTCTGAAGGTGATAAGAACACTAGATGTTTCCATAGTCTGATAAAAGGAAGAAGAAAAAAAATCCAGATTAGGAGGATTAAAGATGATGCTGGTAATTGGCTTGAGGATATTGATAGTGTTGCTGCTCAGGCTGTCAACTTCTTCCATAAGCAATTTACTCATGAGGAGGTTAGTGAAGATTCTATAATTTTTAATCATATTCAAGAGCTGATCAGAGAAGAGGATAATAGACTACTTGCTGTACAACCTACTATGGAGGAAGTACAGATGGCTGTATTTGAATTAAATGGGGATAGTGCCTGTGGCCCTGATGGATTTTCTGGTATATTTTATCAGAAGTGTTGGGAGGTGATAAAGGCTGATGTATATAGTGTTGTTAAAGCTTTCTTTGAAGGACAGACTCTTCCCAAGTCAATCACTCACACTAATCTGGTTTTACTGCCAAAGAAGAATGTTGTTGAGGCATTTTCTGATATGAGACCTATAAGTCTTAGCAATTTTATCAATAAGGTCATATCAAGAGTAGTTCATGATAGACTAGATAAGCTACTTACAAGGGTGATCTCTCCAAATCAATCTGGTTTTGTTAAGGGCAGGAATATCATTGAGAATGTGTTGTTGACACAAGAAATTGTAACTGATATAAGGAAAAGAGGAAAACCAGCAAATGTTGTGATTAAGTTGGATATGGCAAAAGCATATGATAGGGTCTCATGGTTGTACCTCTGTAAAGTGATGGGAAAGATGGGATTTTTTCCATTTTTCATTGACCTTATATGGAGGCTGTTGGCAAATAATTGGTATTTTGTTCTCTTAAATGGCTAGGCACATGGTTTCTTTCATTCTACAAGGGGTGTCAAGCAAGGGGATCCACTCTCTCCTGCTCTTTTCATTATTGTTGCAGAAGTGCTTTCAAGGGCACTGAATTCTTTGTTTGATCAGCATGGTTTTGTTGGATATGGGATGCCAAAGTGGAGTGCTGATTTGAATCATCTGGCATATGTAGATGATACAATAATTTTTTCTGCAGCAGATGATCATGGATACTCTTCAGGAATATGAGAAAGTATCTGGACAGCTGATAAACAAGAGGAAAAGTTCTTTTTATATGTTCAGCCAAGTATCACATGAGTTAAGTCAGCAGGTTGCAACAGTAACAAGATTTGTGAGAGGACAATTTCCTTTTACATATCTTGGAGTACCAATTACTCATGCCAGGAAAAGGAAAGTGGATTATACTGCATTATTGAAGAAAGTCAAAGACAGGTTACAAACTTGGAAAGGCAGGTTACTGTCTTATGGAGGAAAAGCAGTGTTGCTTACAAGTGTCCTTCAAAGTATTCCAATTCATGTTTTATCTGCTATAAGGCCTCCTAAATGTGTTATAAAGGAACTACATAGGGTCTTTGCCAGGTTCTTTTGGAATAATAAGGAGGAAGGAAGATGCAGACACTGGGCAGCTTGGCTTAACATGTGTATTCCCAAACATGAAGGAGGTTTGGGTTTCAGGTCTATCTATGACACATCCAAAGCTTTATGTGCTAAACTCTGGTGGAAGTTTAGAACCACTAGTTCTCTCTGGGCTAATTTTATGTGGAATAAATACTGTAAAAAATAAATTCCTTAGGTGGTTCAATGGAAGGGAGGGTCACAAGTCTGGAAGATGATGTTGGAAGCAAGGGAAAGTATAGAACAGGAAATCTGGTGGGAGCCAAAGATTGGAAGTTCAAACATCTGGTTTGACAATTGGACTAAGCCAGGTGCTCTTATTTATGTGGTTCCCCAGTCCTGGCAAATAAATGAGCATGCTGAAGATGTTTCTGAACTTATGACAGATGGAGGATGGAATATCAGCAAACTCATGAGTTGTTTCCTGAAGATATTGTGCTGCATATAATACAGAAAATTGACATTAAATATGCATCAAATGAATAGGATAGACCTTGGTGGATGATGACAAGTACAGACAAGTTTACAGTAAGTAGTGCATGGCAGTTACTGAGACAAAAAGCTAATGTAACGGTGCCATTTCAGAATATGTGGATCAAAGGCGTGCCTTTTAAAATTTCATTCTTCATGTGGAGATTGTGGAAGTTTTAAGTCCCAATTGATGAAGTGGTGGCAAGTATTGGCATTCCATTAGTTTCTAAGTGTTGCTGCTGTCATAATGCTCAGATGGAGACTATAAACCATCTGTTTCTGTGTGGAGATTTGGCTACAAAGGTATGGAAGTACTTCAATATGGGGGTTGGATTGAGCATGAATTATGTTCAGGTAAAACATACTATAAGAAGTTGGTGGGAAGCAAAATGCCATTTCAAAATGAAGACCATATACAAAGCAGTGCTTGCTTTTATTGTATGGCAAATATGGAAGTGGAGAAACAATAGGCTTCATGGTGGTACTATGAATCTGAATAGAGTGCTATATGACATAAATATGAACATTCATATGTTATGTAAAGTTCAGTTTCCTGGGCTGAATATTCCAACTATATGGCATCAGATTGTTCACTTCTTTGAAGGATATAAGCCTACTGTTATATGCAGAATTATTGAATGGAGGAGACCTGCATCTGGAGTTTACAAGTGTAATACTGATGGAGCTGCTAAAGGAAATCCAGGTCCAAGTTCTGCTGCTTTTTGTATAAGAAATGAAGAGGGAGATTTGGTGTATGCAGCTGCTAAAAACTTGACAGATGGAACAAATATTGTGGCTGAGGCTGAGGCTGAGGCTATTAGAATGGGACTGAGGTACTGTGTGGAAAATCAGCTTTTTCCATGATCATAGAGACTGATTCCATGACCATGAAGATGATTTTAAATGCTGAATGGAAGGTCCCTTGGAGCATTTCAATGTTGGTGGATGATATCAAGAGAATGATGGATGATCAAAGAGTATCTGTAGAGCATATACATAGAGAAGGAAATGGGCTTGCAGATTTTTTAACTAACTTGGTTTTTGTTTTTGCAGGTTCAGTTCAATTTCATACTTTTCAGGAATTGCCAAGTCAAGCTAAGAGGATTCTAAATATGGAGAAGAGAGGAATTCCAAACTTGAGAATAAGAACCCTTCAAGACAAAGCACCAGACTGACATCGGAATTGCAACTATTACTGAGTACAGTTTATCAAATGATTGGGAGTATTTGCAGCATCTGTATTAGGGTGGTATCAGTGTGCTTGGCATGCTCATTCCTTAGTATAAATGGTGTGATACTCATGATCTAAGTAGCAGACTGTACTAATTAAGGATCAAGTATCATAGAGACCTGGTTTCATGCAAGGGATTAAGCTAGGGACAGGTTGAACATTGAAAGAAAATTACAGCTTTTGAAAGATCACCAGGCTGATAAGCAAGATATGTAGAAGAATCATATTCAAATGCTGCATGAACTAGCATGGACAGTTACAGTAGCTATATTAAGGTGTCATTTCTTGATATGGATGCTACACATGTCCAGGCTAGGATTCATGCTCTTTTGACAATGGTACAAAGTTTGAAAGTGGTTTTGCTTCCATACAGATGCTGGTTTGTACAGAAGATCATAACTATATTTATGTGGCCTGAAGAATGATTCAACTGATTTGAAACATGCCATCTGTGAGACTTTGAAGGTGTGATAGATGTTATCAAGTCAAGGCCCTTGGATTAATAGTTGTTACTAGTCTGTGTTAAACCAAAATCTGTATTTCCATTTTCCACTTGTTAATTTTCCTTTCTATTGTTGTTCTAGTTATTTGATCAATCACTTTTGGATTGATATGTACATATTTTCTTTATCAATAAATATCCACCTTTCTGGTGGCTTTGCTTAAAAAAAAAAGAATAGGATAGAATGGATAACGGAGTGCGAAGTTACGCGTATTTAAAGGTTTGCACTTACGTGCCTTATTTTTAGGGGCGGGGGGGGGGGGGGGGGGGGGAGGGATTAAGAGAATTTAGAGCGCTCAAACTAATGGATGCGATCATACCAGTTAAGCGTGCTTGGGAGAGAGTAGTACTAGGATGGGTGACCCCCTGGCAAGTCCTTGTGTTGCATCCCTTCTTTTGTCCAGACTACGTTCATTTTCGACTGTTCAATTTATGTTTTTCGAAAAATAAGCTAGATCACGAAAAAATACTCAAAATCAAAAAAAGAATCGCATAAAATGTATACTGGAGCGCGAAGTTACGCGTATTTAAAGGTTTGCGCATACGCGCCTCATGTTTAGACAGGGGGGGGGGGGGAGGAGGAAATGATTTAAGAGAGTTTAGAGCACTAGGGTTTATGGATTTGATCATACCAGCACTAACGCGCCGGATCCCATCAGAACTCCGAAATTAGGCATGCTTGGGCGAGTGTAGTCCTAGGACAGGTGACCCCCTGGGAAGACCTCGTGTTGCAACCCTTCTTCTGTCCGAACTACCCGCATTTTCGTATGTTTAATATATTTATCTTCGGAATAATAAGCTATATCTAAGAAAATTACTCAAATAATAAAAAAGAATCGCACAAAAGAGATAATGGAGAGCGAAGTTACGCGTATTTAAAGGTTTGCAGTTACGTGCCTTATTTTTAGGGGAGGGGGGGAGGGTTTAAGAGAATTTAGAGCGCTCGAACTAATGGATGCGATCATACCAGCACTAACGCATCGGATCCCATCAGAACTCCGAAGTTAAGCGTGCTTGGGAGAGAGTAGTACTAGGATGGGTGACCCCCTGGCAAGTCCTTGTGTTGCATCCCTTCTTTTGTCCAGACTACGTTCATTTTCGACTGTTCAATATATGTTTTTCGAAAAATAAGCTAGATCACGAAAAAATACTCAAAATCAAAAAAAGAATCGCATAAAATGTATACTGGAGGGCGAAGTTACGCGTATTTAAAGGTTTGCGCATACGCGCCTCATTTTTAGAGAGGGGGGGGGAGGGGGGGGGGGGGGGAGGAAATGATTTAAGAGAGTTTAGAGCACTAGGGTTGATGGATTTGATCATACCAGCACTAACGCGCCGGATCCCATCAGAACTCCGAAGTTAGGCATGCTTGGGCGAGTGTAGTCCTAGGACAGGTGACCCCCTGGGAAGACCTCGTGTTTCAACCCTTCTTCTGTCCGAACTGCCCGCATTTTCGTATGTTTAATATATTTATCTTCGGAATAGTAAGCTATATCTAAGAAAATTACTCAAATAATAAAAAAGAATCGCACAAAAGAGATAATGGAGAGCGAAGTTACGCGTATTTAAAGGTTGGTACTTACTCGCCTTATTTTTAGAGACCGGGGGGGGGGGGGGGGAGGAAAGGGTTAGCGAGAATTTGGAACGCTAGGACTGATGGATGCGATCATACCAGCCCTTACGCACCGGATCCCATCAGAACTTCGAAATTAAGCGTGCTTGGGCGTGAGTAGTTCTAGGACGGGTGACCCCAGGAAGTCCTCGTGTTGCATCCCTCCTTTTGTCCGGACTAAGAAAATATTCGTCTATTTAATATATGCTTTTCGGTAAAATCGCTAGATCTCGAAAAAATAAAAAAAAGAATCGCATAAAATGGATAACGGAGCCCGAAGTTATGCATATTTAAAGGTTTTCACTTACGCGCCTTATTTTTAGGGAAGGTGGGGTTGACTGTTTAAGAGAATTTAGAGCGCTAGGATGATGGATGCGATCATACCAGCGCTAACGCACCGGATCCTATCAGAATTGCGAAGTCAGGCATGCTTGGGCGAGTGTTTTACTAGGATAGGTGTCCCACTGGTAAGTCCTCGTGTTGCATCCCTTCTTTTTCTACGCTCATTTTAGTCTGTTTAATATATTTTTTCCCAAAATAAGTTAGATCTCAAAAAAATACTAAAAATCAAAAAAAGAATCGCATAAAACGGATAACGGAGCGCGAAGTTACGCGTATTTAAAGGTTTGCACTTACGCGCCTTATTTTTAGGGGGGGGGGGGGGAGGGTTTAAGAGAATTTAGAGCGCTAATGCATCGGATCCCTTCAGAACTTCGAAGTTAGGCATGCTTGGGCGAGAGTAGTACTCGGATGGGTGACCCCCTGGGAAGTCCTCGTGTTGCATCCCTCCTTTTTCCCAAACTACGCTCACTTTCTTCTGTTTTATATATTTTTTTCAGAAAATAAGCTGGATCTCAGAAAAATACTCAAAATAAAAAAAACGAATCGTATAAAATCGATAACGGAGCTCAAAGTTACGCGTATTTGAAGGTTTGCACTTACGCGCCTTATTTTTAAACGACGCGGGGGGGCGGGGGGGAGGAAAGGATTTAAGAGAATTTAGAGCGCTAAGATTGATGGATGCGATCATACCAGCACTAACGCGCCGGATCCCATCAGAACTCTGAAGTTTGGCATGCTTGGGAAAGAGTAGTCCTAGGAGGGGTTGACCCCCTGGGAAGTCCTCGTGTTGCATCCCTCCTTTTGTCCGGACTACACTCATTTTCGTCTTTTTAATATATTTTTTCCGAAAAATAAGCTAGATCTCAGAAAAATACTCAAATAAAAAAAATCGATTAAGAGGGATAACGGAGCGTGAAGTTATGATTATTTAAAGGTTTGTACTTACGCGCCTTATTTTTCGACGGGGAGTCGAGGGGGGGAGGTTAGGGAGGAAACGATTAAAGAGAATTTAGAACGCTGGGACTGATGGATGCGATCATACCAGCACTAACGCACTGGACTCCATCAGAACTCCGAAGTTAAGTGTGCTTGGGCGAGAGTAGTACTTGGATGGGTGACCCCGGGGAAGTCCTTGTGGTTCATCCCTCCTTTTGTCCGGGCTACGCTAATTTTCGTATGCTTAATATATTTGTTTCGGAATAATAGGTAGATCTGAGAAAATTACTCAAATAATAAAAAAGAATCGCATAAAAGAGATAACGGAGAGCGAAGTTACGCGTATTTAAAGGTTTGTACTTACTCGCCATGTTCTTAGAGAACGGGGTTGGGGAGGGAGGGGGGGGGGAAGGGTTAACGAGAATTTAGAATGCTAGGACTGATGGATGCGATCATACCAGCCCTAACACACCGGATCCCATCAGAACTCCGAAGTTAAGCGTGCTTAGGCGAAAGTAGTTCTAGGACGGGTGACCCCGGGAAGTCCTCATGTTGCATCCCTCCGTTTGTCCGGACTACGCTCATATTCGTCTATTTAATATATGTTTTTCAGAAAAATAGCTAGATCGCAGAAAAATAATAAAAATAAAAAGAAGAATCGCATAAAATGGATAACGGAGCCCGAAGTTATGCTTATTTAAAGGTTTTCACTTACGCTCCTTATTTTTAGGGAATGTGGGGTGGACTGTTTAAGAGAATATAGAGCGCTAGGACTGATGGATGCGATCATACCAGCGCTAACGCACCCGATCCCATCAGAATTGCGAAGTTTGGCATGCTTTGGCGAGAGTTTTACTAGGATAGATGTCCCCCTGGTAAGTCCTTGTTTGCATCCCTCCTTTGTCTACGCTCATTTTCGTCTGTTTAATAAATTTTTTTCAAAAAATAAGCTAAATCTCGAAAAAATACTGAAAATCAAAAAACGAATCGCATAAAACGGATAACGGAGCGTGAAGTTACGCGTATTTAAAGGTTTGCACTTACGCGCCTTATTTGTAGAGGGGGGGGGGGGGGGGCGAGGGTTTAAGAGAATTTAGAGCGTTAGGACAAATGGATGCGATCATACCAGCACTAACGCATCGGATCCCTTCAGAACTCCGAAGTTAGGCATGCTTGGGCGAGAGTAGTACTCGGATGGGTGACCCCCGGGGAAGTCCTCGTGTTGCATCCCTCCTTTTGCCTAGACTAGGCTCATTTTCGTCTGTTTTATATATTTGTTTCGGAAAGTAAGCTGGATCTCGGAAAAATACTCAAAATAAAAAAAAAGAATCGCATAAAATCGATAACGGAGCGCAAAGTTACGCGTATTTAAAGGTTTGCACTCACGCGCCTTATTTTCAAAGACGGGGTGGGGGTTGGGGGAGGAAAGGATTTTAGAGAATTTAGAGCACTGGGACTGATGGATGCGATCATGCGAGCACTAACGCGCCGGATCCCATCAGAACTCCGAAGTTAGGCATGCTTGGGCAAGAGTAGTCCTGGGATGGGTGACCCGCTGGGAAGTCCTCGTGTTGCATTCCTCCTTTTGTTAGGACTACGCGCATTTTCGTCTGTTTAATATATTTTTTTAGAAAAAATAAGCTAGATCTCAGAAAAATACTCAAATAAAAAAAATCGCATAAAAGGGATAACGGAGCGCGAAGTTATGCTTAATTAAAGGTGGTACTTACGCGCCTTAATTTTAGACGGGGAGCGGGGGGGGGGGGGGGGGTTTAGGGAGGAAATGATTAAAGAGAATTTAGAAAGCTAGGACTGATTGATGCGATCATACCAACACTAACGCACTGGACTCCATCAGAACTCTGAAGTTAAGCGTGCTTGGGCGAGAGTAGTACTTGGATGGGTGACCCCCGGGAAGTCCTCGTTGTTCATTCCTCATTTTTTTCGGACTACGCTTATTTTCATCTGTTTAAAATATGTTTTTTGAAAAATAAGGTAGATCTCAGAAAAATAATAAAAATAATAAAAAATAATCGCATAAAACGGATAACAGAGCGCGAGGTTACGCGTATTTAAAGGTTTACACTTACGCGGCTTATTTTGAGAGGGAGGGAGGGGGGGCGGGGGGAGGAACGGGTTTAAGAGAGCTTCGAGCGGCAGGATTTATGGATTTGATCATACCAGCACTAACGCGCCAGATCCCATCAGAACTCCGAAGTTAGGCATGCTTGGGCGAGAGTAGTCCTAGGATAGGTGACCCCCTGGGAAGTCCTTGTGTTGCATCCCTCCTTTTGTCCGGACTACGCTCATTTTCGTCGGTTTAATATATTTTTTTTTGGAACAACAAACTAGATTTTAGAAAAGTACTTAAATAAAAAAAAACGCATCAAAGGGATAATGGAGCGCGAAGTTACATGTATTTAAAGGTTTGTACTTATGCGCCTTATTTTTAGAGAACCCGGGGGGGGGGGGGGGGGGACGAAAGGGTTAACGAGAATTTAGAACGCTAGGACTGGTGAATTTAGAACCTGGGAGGTCCTCGTGTTGCATCCCTCCTTTTGTCCAGACTAAACTCGTTTTCGTCTGTTTAATAAATGTTTTTCGGAAAATAAGCTAGATCTCGGAAAAATATTAAAAATAAAAAAAGAATCAGATAAAATGGATAACGGAGCCCGAAGTTATGCGTATTTAAAGGTTTTCACTTACGCGCCTTCTTTTTAGAGGGTGGGGGGGGGGGGGGGGGGAGGAATGGTTTAAGAGAATTTAGATCGCTAGCACGGATGGATGCGATCATACCAGCACTAAAGCGTCGGATCCCATTAGAACTCCGAAGTTAGGCATGCTTGGGGGAGAGTAGTCCTAGGATAAGTGACCCCCTAGGAAATCCTCGTGTTGCATCCCTCCTTTTGTCAGAACTACGCTCATTTTCATCTGTTTAATATATTTTTTTCGAAAAAATAGGCTAGATCTAAGAAAAATAATCAAATAAAAAAAAAGAATCGCATAAATGGGATACGCGAAGCTACGCGTATTTAAATGTTTGCACTTACGTGCCTCATTTTTAGAGAACCGAGGGTGGGGGGGTTGGGGCAGGAATGGTTTAAGAGAATTTAGATCGCTAGGACTGATGGATGCTGTCATACCAGCACTAATACATCGGATCCCACTAGAACTCCGAAGTTAGGCGTGCTTGGGCGAGAGTAGTACTAGGATGGGTGACCCCCTGGGAAGTCCTCGTGTTGCATCCCTCCTTTTGTCAAGACTATGCTCATTTTCGTCTGTTTAATATATTTTTTTCGAAAAAATAAGCTAGATCTTAGAAAAATACTCAAATTAAAAAAAAAAAAAAAATCGCATAAAACGGATAACGGAGCATGAAGTTACGCTTATTTAAAGGTTTGTACCTACAAGCCTTATTATTAGACAATGGTGGGGGGGGGGGGGGGGAGGAGGAATGGGTTAAAGGGAATTTAGAATGCTAAGACTGATGGATACGATCATACCAACATTAGCGCACCGGATCCCATCAGAACTTCGAAGTTAACCGCGCTTGGGTGAGAGTAGTACTAGGATGGGTGACCCCCTGGGAAGTCCTTGTGTTGCATCCCTCCTTTTGTCCGGACTACGATCATTTTCCTCTACTTAACATATGTTTTTCGAAAAATAAGCTAGATGTCGGAAAAAACTCAAAATCAAAAAAAGAATAGCATAAAACGGATAACGGAGCAGAAAGTTACGCATATTTAAAGGTTTGCACTTACGCACCTTACTTTTAAACGGGGGGGTGGGGGGGTGGGGTGGCGTGGGGGAGGCAAGGATTTAAGAGAATTTACAGGGCTAGGACTGATGGATGCGATCATACCAGCACTAAAGCGCCAGATTCCATCAGAACTCTAAAGTTTGGTATGCTTGGGCAAGAGTAGTACTAGGAGGGGTGACCCCCTGGGAAGTCCTCGTGTTGCATCCCACCTTTTGTCCGGACTACGCTCATTTTCGTCAGTTTAATATATGTTTTTCGAAAAAATAGGCTAGATCTCCGAAAAATAATCAAATAAAAATAAGAATCGCATATATGGGATACGCGAAGCTACGCGTATTTAAATGTTTGCACTTACGTGCCTCATTTTTAGAGAACCGAGGGTGGGGGGGTTGGGGCGGGAATGGTTTAAGAGAATTTAGATCGCTAGGACTGATGGATGCTGTCATACCAGCACTAATACATCGGATCCCACTAGAACTCCGAAGTTAGGCGTGCTTGGGCGAGAGTAGTACTAGGATGGGTGACCCCCTGGGAAGTCCTCGTGTTGCATCCCTCCTTTTGTCAAGACTATGCTCATTTTCGTCTGTTTAATATATTTTTTTCGAAAAAATAAGCTAGATCTTAGAAAAATACTCAAATTAAAAAAAAAAAAATCGCATAAAACGGATAACGGAGCATGAAGTTACGCTTATTTAAAGGTTTGTACCTACAAGCCTTATTATTAGACAATGGTGGGGGGGGGGGGGGGGAGGAGGAATGGGTTAAAGGGAATTTAGAATGCTAAGACTGATGGATACGATCATACCAACATTAGCGCACCGGATCCCATCAGAACTTCGAAGTTAACCGCGCTTGGGTGAGAGTAGTACTAGGATGGGTGACCCCCTGGGAAGTCCTTGTGTTGCATCCCTCCTTTTGTCCGGACTACGATCATTTTCCTCTACTTAACATATGTTTTTCGAAAAATAAGCTAGATCTCGGAAAAAACTCAAAATCAAAAAAAGAATAGCATAAAACGGATAACGGAGCAGAAAGTTACGCATATTTAAAGGTTTGCACTTACGCACCTTACTTTTAAACGGGGGGGTGGGGGGGTGGGGTGGGGTGGGGGAGGCAAGGATTTAAGAGAATTTACAGGGCTAGGACTGATGGATGCGATCATACCAGCACTAAAGCGCCAGATTCCATCAGAACTCTAAAGTTTGGTATGCTTGGGCAAGAGTAGTCCTAGGAGGGGTGACCCCCTGGGAAGTCCTCGTGTTGCATCCCACCTTTTGTCCGGACTACGCTCATTTTCGTCTGTTTAATATATGTTTTTCGAAAAAATAGGCTAGATCTCCGAAAAATAATCAAATAAAAATAAGAATCGCATAAATGGGATACGCGAAGCTACGCGTATTTATATGTTTGCACTTACGTGCCTCATTTTTAGAGAACCGGGGGTAGGGGTGGGGGCGGGAATGGTTTAAGAGAATTTAGATCGCTAGGACTGATGGATGCTGTCATACCAGCACTAATACATCGGATCCCACTAGAACTCCAAAGTTAGGCGTGCCTGGGCAAGAGTAGAACTAGGATGGGTGACCCCCTGGGAAGTCCTCGTGTTGCATCCCTCCTTTTGTCAAGACTATGCTCATTTTCGTCTTCAATAAATGGTTTTCAGAAAATAAGCCAGATCTCGAAAAAATACTCAATATAAAAAAAAGAATCGCATAAAACGGATAACGGAGCTCAAAGTTATGCGTATTTGAAGTTTTGCACTTACGCGCCTTATTTTTAATGAAGGGAGGGGGGGGGGGGGGGAGGGGAGGTTGGGGGAGGAAAGGATTTAATAGAATTTAGAGCGCTAGGACTGATGGATGCGATCATACCAGCACTAACGCGTCGGATCCCATCAGAATTCTAAAGTTTGGCATGCTTGGGAAAGAGTAGTCCTAGGAGGGGCTGACGCCCTGGGAAGTCCTCGTGTTGCATCCCTCCTTTTGTCCGGACTACGCTCATTTTCGTCTGTTTAATATATTTTTTTCGAAAAAATAAGCTAGATCTTAGAAAAATACTCAAATTAAAAAAAAAAAAAAAAAAAGAATCGCATAAAAGGGATAACGGAGCATGAAGTGACGCTTATTTAAAGGTTTGTACCTACACGCCATATTATTAGACAATGGGGGGGAGGAGGAATGGGTTAAAGGGAATTTAGAATGCTAAGACTGATGGATACGTTCATACCAACATTAGCGCACCGGATCCCATCAGAACTTCGAAGTTAACCGCGCTTGGGTGAGAGTAGTAGTAGGATGGGTGACCCCCTGGGAAGTCCTTGTGTTGCATCCCTCCTTTTGTCCGGACTACGACCATTTTCCTCGACTTAACATATGTTTTTCGAAAAATAAGCTAGATCTCGGAAAAAAACTCAAAATCAAAACAAGAATAGCATAAAACGGATAACGGAGCAGAAAGTTACGCATATTTAAAGGTTTGCACTTACGCACCTTACTTTTAAACGGGGGGTGGGGTGGGGTGGGGTGGGGGAGGCAAGGATTTAAGAGAATTTAGAGGGCTAGGACTGATGGATACGATCATACCAGCACTAAAGCGCCAGATTCCATCAGAACTCTAAAGTTTGGTATGCTTGGGCAAGAGTAGTCCTAGGAGGGGTGACCCCCTGGGAAGTCCTCGTGTTGCATCCCACCTTTTGTCCGGACTACGCTCATTTTCATCTGTTTAATATATTTTTTTCGAAAAAATAGGCTAGATCTCCGAAAAATAATCAAATAAAAATAAGAATCGCATAAATGGGATACGCGAAGCTACGCGTATTTATATGTTTGCACTTACGTGCCTCATTTTTAGAGAACCGGGGGTGGGGGGTGGGGGCGGGAATGGTTTAAGAGAATTTAGATCGCTAGGACTGATGGATGCTGTCATACCAGCACTAATACATCGGATCCCACTAGAACTCCGAAGTTAGGCGTGCTTGGGCAAGAGTAGAACTAGGATGGGTGACCCCCTGGGAAGTCCTCGTGTTGCATCCCTCCTTTTGTCAAGACTATGCTCATTTTCGTCTTCAATAAATGGTTTTCGGAAAATAAGCTAGATCTCGAAAAAAATACTCAAAATAAAAACAAGAATCGCATAAAACGGATAAAGGAGCTCAAAGTTACGCGTATTTGAAGGTTTGCACTTACGCGCCTTATTTTTAATGGAGGGGGGGAGGGGAGGTTGGGGGAGGAAAGGATTTAATAGAATTTAGAGCGCTAGGACTAATGGATGCGATCATACCAGCACTAACGCGTCGGATCCCATCAGAATTCTAAAGTTTGGCATGCTTGGGAAAGAGTAGTCCTAGGAGGGGCTGACGCCCTGGGAAGTCCTCGTGTTGCATCCCTCCTTTTGTCTGGACTACGCTCATTTTCGTCTGTTTAATATATTTTTTTCGAAAAAATAAGCTAGATCTTAGAAAAATACTCAAATTAAAAAAAAAAAAAAAAGAATCGCATAAAAGGAATAACGGAGCATGAAGTTACGCTTATTTAAAGGTTTGTACCTACACGCCTTATTATTAGACAATGGGGAGGGGGGGGGGGAGGAGGAATGGGTTAAAGGGAATTTAGAATGCTAAGACTGATGGATACGATCATACCAACATTAGCGCACCGGATCCCATCAGAACTTCGATGTTAACCGCGCTTGGGTGAGAGTAGTACTAGGATGGGTGACCCCCTGGGAAGTCCTTGTGTTGCATCCCTCCTTTTGTCCTGACTACGATCATTTTCCTCTACTTAACATATGTTTTTCGAAAAATAAGCTAGATCTCGGAAAAAAACTCAAAATCAAAAAAAGAATAGCATAAAACGGATAGCAGAGCAGAAAGTTACGCATATTTAAAGGTTTGCACTTACGCACCTTACTTTTAAAAGGGGGGGCGGGGGGGGGGGGGGAGGGGGGGGGGTGGGGTGGGGGAGGCAAGGATTTAAGAGAATTTACAGGGCTAGGACTGATGGATGCGATCATACCAGCACTAAAGCGCCAGATTCCATCAGAACTCTAAAGTTTGGTATGCTTGGGCAAGAGTAGTCCTAGGAGGGGTGACCCCCTGGGAAGTCCTCGTGTTGCATCCCACCTTTTGTCCGGACTACGCTCATTTTCGTCTGTTTAATATATTTTTTTCGAAAAAATAGGCTAGATCTCCGAAAAATAATCAAATAAAAATAAGAATCGCATAAATGGGATACGCGAAGCTACGCGTATTTATATGTTTGCACTTACGTGCCTCATTTTTAGAGAACCGGGGGTGGGGGTGGGGGCGGGAATGGTTTAAGAGAATTTAGATCGCTAGGACTGATGGATGCTGTCATACCAGCACTAATACATCGGATCCCACTAGAACTCCGAAGTTAGGCGTGCTTGGGCAAGAGTAGAACTAGGATGGGTGACCCCCTGGGACGTCCTCGTGTTGCATCCCTCCTTTTGTCAAGACTATGCTCATTTTCGTCGTCAATAAATGGTTTTCGGAAAATAAGCCAGATCTCGAAAAAATACTCAAAATAAAAAAAAGAATCGCATAAAACGGATAACGGAGCTCAAAGTTACGCGTATTTGAAGGTTTGCACTTACGCGCCTTATTTTTAATGGAGGGGGGGAGGGGAGGTTGGGGGAGGAAAGGATTTAAGAGAATTTAGAGCGCTAGGACTGATGGATGCGATCATACCAGCACTAACGCGCCGGATCCGATCAGAATTCTAAAGTTTGGCATGTTTGGGAAAGAGTAGTCCTAGGAGGGGCTGACCCCCTGGGAAGTCCTCGTGTTGCATCCATCCTTTTTTCCGGACTACGCTCATTTTCGTCTGTTGAATATATTTTTTTCGAAAAAATAAGCTAGATCTTAGAAAAATACTCAAATTAAAAAAAAGAAAAAAGAATCGCATAAATGGGATAACGGAGCATGAAGTTACGTTTATTTAATGGTTTTTACCTACACGCCTTATTATTAGACAATGGGGGGGGGGGGGGGTAGGAGGAATGGGAAAAGGGAATTTTGAACGCTAAGACTGATGGATACGATAATACCAACATTAGCGCACCAGATTCCATCAGAACTTCGAAGTTAACCGCGCTTGGGTGAGAGTAGTACTAGGATGGGTGACCCCCTGGGAAGTCCTTGTGTTGCATCCCTCCTTTTGTCCGGACTACGAACATTTTCCTCTACTTAACATATGCTTTTCGAAAAATAAGCTAGATCTCGGAAAAAAACTCAAAATCAAAAAAAGAATAGCATAACACGGATAACGGAGCAGAAAGTTACACGTATTTAAAGGTTTGCACTTACGCACCTTACTTTTAAACGGGGGGGTGTGGGAGGCAAGGATTTAAGAGAATTTAGAGGGCTAGGACTGATGGATACGATCATACCCGCACTAAAGCGCCGGATTCCATCAGAACTCTAAAGTTTGGTATGCTTGGGCAAAAGTAGTCCTAGGAGGGGTGACCCCCTGGGAAGTCCTCGTGTTGCATCCCACCTTTTGTCCGGACTACGCTCATTTGCGTATGTTTAATATATTTTTTTCGAAAAAATAAGCTAGATCTCATAAAAATACTCAAATTAAAAAACAAAATCACATAAAAGGGTTAGCGGAGCGTGAAGTTATGCTTATTTAAAGGTTTGTACTTACGCGCCTTATTTTTAGACAACGGGGGAGTGGAATGGGTTAAAGAGAATTTAGAACGCTAGGACTGATAGATGCGTTTATGCCAGCACTAACGCACTGGATTTCATCCAAACTCCGAAGTTAAGCTCGCTTGGGCGAGAGTAAAACTAGGATGGGTGACCCCCCGGGAAGTCCTCGTGTTGCATCCCTTCTTTTGTCCGGATTACGCTCGTTTTCGTCTGTTTAATATATGTTTTTCGGAAAATAAGCTAGATCTCAAAAAAATATTAAAAATCGAAAAAAGAATCGCATAAATCGAATAACAGAGCGCGAAGTTACGCGTATTTAACGATTTTCACTTGCGCTCCATATTTTTAGCGGGGGGGGGGGGGGGGGGGGGGAAAGGAAGGGATTAAGAGAATTTAGAACGCTAGATGGATGCGATCATACCAGCACTAGCGCATCGGATCCCATCAGAACTCCAAAGTTAAGCGTGCTTGGGCGAGAGTAGTACTAGGATGGGTGACCCCCAGGATGTCCTCAAAGTTAACGGATAACGGAGCTCAAAGTTACGCGTATTTAAAGGTTTCCACTTACGCACTTTATTTTTAAATGGAGGGGGGGGGGGGGGGGGTTGGGGAGGAAAGGATTTAAGGGAATTTAGAGGGCTAGGACTGATGTATGCGTTCATACCAGCACTAACGCGCCGAATCCCATCAGAACTCTGAAGTTTGGCATGCTTGGGCAAGAGTAGTCCTATGAGGCGTGACCCCCTTGGAAGTCCTAGAGTTACATCCCTCATTTTGTCCGGACTACGCTCATTTTCATCTGTTTACTATATTTTTTTCGGAAAAATAAGCTAGATCTCAGAAAAAATACTCAAATAAAAATAAATCGCATAAAAACGATAACAGAGCGTGAAGTTACGCTTATTTAAAGGTTTGTACTTACGCTCCTTTATTTTTAGACAACCGGTGGCGGGGGGGAGGAATGGGTTAATGAGAATTTAGAACGCTAGAACCGATGGATGCATTTATACCAGCACTAACGCACTGGATTTCATCCGAACTCCGAAGATAAGCGTGCTTGGGCGAGAGTAATACTAGGATGGGTGGCCTCTGAGAAGTCCTCGTGTTACATCCCTCCTTTTATCCGGACTACGCTCGTTTTCTTCTGTTTAATATATGTTTTTCGGAAAATAAGCTAGATCTCAGAAAAATACTCAAGGAAAAAAAAGAAGAATTGCTTAAAAGGGATAACGGAGCGTGAAGTTGCGCTTATTTAAAGGTTTGTATTTAACGCCTTATTTTTAGACAACCAGGGGGGGAGCGGGGAGGAATGGGTTAATGAGAATTTTGAACACTAGGACTGATGGATGCATTTATACCAGCACTAACGCACTGGATTTCATCCGAACTCCGAAGTTAAGCATGCTTGGGCGAGAGTAATACAAGGATGGGTGACCCCCGGGATGTACTCATGTTACATCCCTTCTTTTTTCCGGACTATGCTCGTTTTCGTCTGTTTAATATATGTTTTTTGGAAAATAAGCTAGATCTCAAAAAAATACTAAAAATCAAAAAAAGAATCGCATAAAACGGATAATGGAGCGCGAAGTTACGCGTATTTAACGGTTTTCACTTACTCTCCTTATTTTTAGAGAGGAGGGGAAGGGGAGGGGGGGGGGGGGGGGAGGAAGGAAAGGGATTAAGAGAATTTAGAAGGCTAGGACTGATGGATGCGATCATACCAGCACTAATGCCCCGGATCGCTTCAGAACTCCGAAGTTAAGCGTGCTTGGGCGAGAGTACTACTAGGATGGGTGACCCCCGGGAAGTCCTCATGTTGCAACCCTTCTTTCGTCTAGACTACACTCATTTTCCTCTGTTTAATATATGTTTTTCGGAAAATAAGCTAGATCTCGAAAAAATTCTTAAAATAAAAAAAAGAATCACATAAAACGGATAACGGAGCTCGAAGTTACGCGTATTTAAAGGTTTCCACTTACGCACCTTATTTGTAATGGAGGGGGGGGGGGGGTTGGGGAGGAAAGGATTTAAGGGAATTTAGAGCGCTAGGACTGATGGATGCGGTCATACCAGCACTAACACATCGGATCCCATTAGAACTCCGAAGTTAGGTGTGCTTGGGCGAGAGTAATACTAGGATGGGTGACCCCCTGGGAAGTCCTCGTGTTGCATTCCTACTTTTGACAAGGCTACGCTCATTTTCGTCTGTTATATATATTTTTAAAAAAATAAGCTAGATCTTGGAAAAATACACAAAATCAAAAATAGAATCTCATAAAACAGATAATGGAGCTCATACCAGCACTAACGCGTCGGATCCCATCAGAACTCTGAAGTTTGGCATGCTTGGGAAAGAGTAGTCCTAGGAGGGGTGACCCCCTAGGAAGTCCTCATGTTGCATCCCTCCTTTTGTTCGGACTACGCTCGTTTTTTTCTATTTAATATATATTTTTTTGGAAAATAAGCTAGATCTCGAAAAAATATTAAAAATCGAAAATAAAACGGATGACGGAGCGCGAAGTTACGCGTATTTAAAGGTTTGCACTTATGCGCCTTATTTTTCAAGAAGGTGGGGGGAGGGGGAGGGAGGAAAGGGGTTAAGAGAATTTAGAGCGCTAGGACTTACTGATGCGATCATACAAGCACTAACGCGTCGGATCCCATCAGAACTCCGAAGTTAGGCATTCTTGGGTGAGAGTAGTCCTAGGATGGGTGACCGCCTGGGAAGTCCTGGTGTTGCATCCCTTCTTTTATCCGTTCTACGCTCATTTTTGTCGATTTAATATATTGTTTTTCACAGAATAATCTAGATCTCGGAAAAATACTGAAAATCAATAAAAGAATCATATGAAATGGATAACGGAGCACGATGTTACACGTATTTAAAGTTTGGACTAACGAGCATTATTTTTTTTGGGGGGGGGGGGCGGGGGGGAAGGGTTTAAGAGAATTTAGAGCGCTAGGGCTGATGGATGCGATCATACCAGCACTAACGCACCAGATTCCATCAGAACTCGGAAGTTAGGCATGCTTGGGCGAGAATAGTACTAGGATGGGTGACCCCCAGGTAAGTCCTCGTGTTGCATCCCTCCTTTTATCCGGACTACGCACATTTTCGTCTTTTAATATATTTTTATCGGAAAATAAGCTAGATCACGGAAAAATACTTAAAATCAAAAAAACAAATCGCATAAAACAGATAACGGAGCACAAAGTTACGCATATTTAATGTTTTACACTTACACGCCTTATTTTTAGAGGGAGGGGGGCAGGGTTTAGGAGAGTTTAGAGTGCTAGGACTGATGGATACGATCATACCAGCACTAACACATCGCATCCCATCAGAACTCCGAAGTTAGGCGTGCTTGGGGAAGAGTATTTCTAGGATGGGTGACCCCTAGGAAGTCCTTGTGCATCCCTCCTTTTGCCCGGACTATGCTCATTTTCCTCTGTTTAATATATTTGTTTTTGAAAAGTAAGCTAGATCTCGGAAAAATACTCAAAATCAAAAAAAGAATCGCATAAAACGGATAACGGAGCGCGAAGTTACGCATAATTAAAGGTTTGCACTTACGCACCTTATTTATAAATAAGGGGGAGGTGGGGGGAGGAAAGGATTTAAGAGAATTGAGAGTGTTAGGACTGATGGATGCGATCATACCAGCACTAACGCACCAGATCCCACTAGAACAATGAAGTTAGGCGTGCTTGGGAGAGAGTTGTACTAGGATGGGTCACCCCTGGGAAGTCCTCGTGTTGCATCCCTCCATTTGTCACGAGTGCGCTCATTTTCGTCTCTTTAATATAATTTTTTCAGAAAATAAGCTAGATCTCAGAAAAATACTTAAAATCAAAAAAAGAATCGCATAAAACGGATAACAGAGTGTGCAGTTACGCGCATTTAAAGGTTTACACTTACGCCCTTTATTTTTAGAGGGAGGGGGGGGGGGGTGGAGGAAAGGCTTTAACAGAGTTTAAAGCGCTAGTATTGATGGATTTGATCATACCTGCACTAGTTTGCCAGATCCCATTCGAACTCCGAAGTTAGGCATGCTTGGGCGAGAGTAGTCCTAGGATGGGTGACCCCTTGGGAAGTCCTCATGTTGCATCCCAACTTTTGTCCGGGCTATGCCCATTTTCATCGGTTTAATATATTTCTTTTGGAAAAATAAGTTAGATCTCAGAAAAATACTCTAATAAAAAAAAGCATCGCATAAAAGGGATAACGGAGTACGAAGTTATGCGTATTTAAAGGTTTGGACTTACGCGCCTTATTTTTTGACCGGGGGGGGGGGGTAGTGCAAGCATGGGTGACCCCTAGGGAAGTCCTTGTGTGGCATCCCTCCTTTTTTCCGGACTATGCTCATTTTCGTCTGTTTAATATGTTTATTTCGGAAAAATAAACAAGATCTCAGAAAAGGGTCAACGAAGCGCAAAGTTATGCGTATTTAAAAGTTGGTGTGTAATGTATTTAAAGGTTTTCGTTTACGCCCCTTATTTTTTGAGATCGGGGGTGGGGGAGAGTTATATGGAATTTAGAACGCTACGACGGATGGATGCAATCATACCAGCTCTAACGCACCGGATCCCATCAGAACTCTGAAGTTAAGCGTGCTTGGGCAAGAAGAGTACTAGGATGGGTGACCCCCGGGAAGTCCTCGTGTTGCACCCCTCCTTTTGTCCGGACTGCGCTCATTTTTGTCTGTTTAATATATTTGTTTTTCGGAAAAATAAGCTAGATCTCAGAAAAATACTCAAATAAAAAAAAACATTAAAGAAATGGGATAACGGAGCGCGAAGTTACGCGTATTTAATGGTTTGGACTTACGCGCCTTATTGTTAAAGGCGGGGTGGGAGTGGGAGGAAAGGGTTTAAAACAGCTTAGAGCGCTAGGAATGATGGATTTGATCATACCAGCACTAACACGTCGGATCCCTTCAGAACTTTGAAGTTAGGCATGCTTGGGAGAGAGTAGTCCTAGGATGGGTGACCCTTTGGGAAGTCCTCGTGTTGCATCCCTCCTTTTGTTCGGATTAAGCTCATTTTCGTATTTTTAATATATTTTTTTCGAAAAATAAGCTAGATCTTGGAAAAATACCTAAAATAAAAAAAAGGATCGCATAAAACGGATAACGGAGTGTGAAGTTATGCGTATTTAAAGGCTTGTGCTAGTTACGCGTATTTAAAGGTTTGCACTTACGCGCCTTATCTTTAGAGGGGGGGAAGGGTTTAAGAGAACTTAGAGCACTAGGACAGATGGATGCGATCATACCAGTACTAAAGCATCGGATCCCATTAGAACTCCGAAGTTATGTGTGCTTGGGCGAGAGTTGTACTAGGATTGGTCACCCCTTGGGAAGTCCTCGTGTTGCATCCCTTCTTTTTTCCGGACTACACTCATTTTCGTCTGTTTAATATATGTTTTTCGAAAAATAAGCTAGATCTCGGAAAAATACTAAAAAACAAAAACAGAACCGCATAAAAAAAATGATGGAGCGTGAAGTTACGTGTATTTAAAGGTTTGCACTTACGCGCCTTATTTTTCTTGGGGGGGGGGGGGGGGGGGAAGGAATAGTTTCAAGAGAATTTAGAGTGCTAGGACTGATGGATGCGATCATACCAGTACTAACGCGCCGGATCCCATCAGAACTCCGAAGTTAGGCATGCTTGGGCAAGAGTAGTCCTAAGATAGGTGACCCCTAGGAAATACTTGAGTTGCATCCCTCCTTTTGTCCGGACTACGCTCATTTTCGTCTGTTTAATATATTTTTCTCGGAAAAATAAGTTGGATCTCAAAAAAATATTGAAATAAAAAAAAGAATCGCATAGAAGGGATAACAGAGCGCGATGTTACATGTATTTAATGGTTTGTAATTACGCTCCTTATTTTTAGACAACGAGGGTAGAGGGGGGGGGGGGGGGAGTAGAAAGGGTTAAAGAGAATTTAGAACGCTAGGAATGATGGATGCGATCATACCAGCACTAATGCACCGGATAACATCAGAACTCCGAAGGGCGAGAGTAGTACTAGCATGCGTGACCCCCAGGAAGTCCTCGTGTTTCATCCCTCCTTTGTCCGGACTACGCTCATTTCGTCTATTTAATATATGTTTTTGGGAAAATAAGCTGGATCTCGAAAAAATAGCAAAAATTAAAAAAAGAATCGCATAAAACGGATAACGGAGCGCGAAGTTACGCGTATTTAAAGGTTCACACTTACGTTCCTTATTTTTAGAGGGGGTGGGGGGGAGGGGTGAGGGGGGGGGGGGAAGAGGAAAGGTTTTAAGAGAATTTAGAACGCTAGGACTGATGGATGCGATCATACTAGCACTAATGCACCGGATCGCATCAGAACTTTGATGTTAAGCGTGTTTGGGCGAAAGTAGTACTCGGATGGGTGACCCCCGGGAAGTCCTCTGTTACACCTTGGAAATTTCATGTCGTTGTGTAGTGAGTGAACCACTGCGAGCTTAAGGATAACAGAAAGTTCTGAAGACTATAAGACGAAAAATTAGTGGTCTTAGAATGCGCACGTCAAGATCTTGAAGTTATATGAATTGATGGAATAAGGATTGATAAGGATAAGTGGAGTATAAGTGAGGTTTAGGAAAGGTTTCGTAAATTATTGCATTAAGAATTGTTTGGTAAGGTCTTGAGGATGAGTTATAGGGACGTTTAGATCATTAATGAAGTATTAAACAAGTGTTAAGAAGGGTGTATAAGGATTGGAGATCAAACGGAACGACGAGAACAACTTCGGTAAAACTGTGAGTTACACGACCACATTATACGGCCCGTGGAATGGTATACGGACCGTATAATGGTCCGTATAACCCAACAACAACTATGTGTTCCATGGTGGTGAACCACGGACACTTATACGGCCCGTGAAATGTTATACGGACCGTATAAGTGGTCCGTATAAGTCCCGACGGGCTGAGTTATTCCAAGTATTTAAATTTGATCCCACTTCATTTTATTCATTCTCCTCACTTCACCACTTCTCTCCAAGATTCTAGAGGGTTCCATACACACTTCATATACGAGAATTCAAAGGAAAGCTAAGATCAATATCAAGAATTCAAGTGGGTCCAGTGCATAAAGCTTACTAGGGTCCATCTGAGTCAAGCATTCTCTAGGGAGTGAAGTTAGGGTTTTGGTGCAAGAAGAGAAGTTCCACTCAAGGGTTGTTCATCCATCATCTAAGGTGAGTTTTATGATCATTATTGGTTGTTTAAGGTGTTGAAAGTTAAGAACACATGGATTGTAGAAAGATATAGAAAGTGGGTCATAAATTTGGGAATAGTGACATTGTTGGGTAAAGGTTTGGATTGAATTATGGATATTGGTATGTTGTGATTGTAAATATATTGTGAATGACATTTAGACCACGGAATAAGTATTATATATGAAAAAATGCAATAGCGAACTATAATCACAATTATGGAGAAATTGAAGAGGAATTGTGAAATGCGGATAATGTAGATGAATGATGATTGTGGTCTATTATATTGTGAATGTTGTTATGAATGTTTGAGAGTTGATATAGAATATGGGAAAAGTTGTATAAACAAAAGAAATGCTGCCCAATTTTCTTTAGCTTTAGTAAGCACGTTTAAGTAATCGATTAGCTAATGTTCATGCGACTTCTCTTGAAGGTAGAAACGTGGGCATTGAAGGAGAAAAAGCGAGCGATAGATTAGTTAAATGGAAAAGGTATGTGAGGCTAGTCCTTTCTTTTTATGGCATGAATCCGATGGCATAATTCTTCCTTCTTCCTCATGAATCCTCTATATCTCGGAAAACTAATAGCCCATGTTCATGAATAGCCATATGAGATGAGAGATATATTATGAGTTCAATAATGATGATGATGAGTTAAGTATAAAGATTCTAGAGTTCATGATATGATGTTCCTATAACGTTAATGATGTCATATATCGTATAAACTCACCTTATATATTATTTCCTTTAAGGTGAGGCAGAGTACCATAAAGTGAATGATGTCTTATATTGTATACACTCACCTTATATATTATTTTCCTTCAAGGTGAGGCAGAATAGCATGAAGTTAATGATGTCATTTATTGTATACACTCACCTTATATACTATTTCCTTCAAGGTGAGGCATAATACTTATAAATGTTCCATAATGGAATCGGGGGTTCACGACCTTAGGTCGCCTCGATAAAGTATACTATCTTTGAGTTATTATACATGCATATGAGTATATGTTGATGATATTACACCGTGCCTATATGGACGGGCAGACACACCACTGCAGTGGGCAGCTTATACCCCGGACGCGGGAGGCCTGGACGCAGGTTAATTACTATCACACCGTGCCTATATGGACGGGCAGCTTATACACTTATACATTTATGCATACATGACATAACGACGATTATGAAGTAAGTCAGCATGCATCATTTCTTTGTGATGGATGGTCAGTTACAGTTGCTCCTTATTTGATTCTTCCTTATTCTCATTGATGTATTATTATTATTACTTATGCCTCTCATACTCAGTACAATGTTCGTACTGACGTCCGTTTTCTTTGGACGCTGTGTTCATGCCCACAGGTAGACAGGGAGATGATCTTGATCCAGCCTCATAGGAGCTAGTAGCTGATTTGAGAGCACTCCATTGTTCCGGAGGTGCCGCGATTATTCTTTTGTGTATGTATGTATATTTTGGGCACGATGGGGTCCTGTCCCGTCCCTATGTCAAGCACTCTAGTAGAGGCTCATAGATACGCAGTGTGGGTGATATGATCTCACGAGGGTACTACTGTATATACATATATATATATATATATATATATATTATCATTTTGATAGCCCAAAGACTTATGTATATAAAAGTATTTATGTTCTCAAATGGAAGATGATTTTCTTATGATTTGAGTATGAACTAGATAAAAGAACGTTTAGTGAGTATGATGAGTAGTAGAACGAGTGGTGCTCGGTGGTTAGCCCGGGTACCCGTCACGGCCCCTAGTGGGTTCGTGACATCCTCGTGTTGCATCCCTCCTTTTATCCGGACTACGCTCGTTTTCGTCTGTTTAATATATGTTTTTCGAAAAATAAGCTAGATCTCGAAAAAATACTAAAAATCAAAAAAAGAATCGCATAAAACGGATTACGGAGCGCGAAGTTACGCGTATTTAACGGTTTTCACTTATGCTCATTATTTTTAAGGGGGGGGGGGGGGGGGGAGGAAAGGGATTAAGAGAATTTAGAGCGCTAGGACTGATGGATGCGATCATACCAGCACTAATGCAACAAATCCCATCAGAACTCCGAAGTTAAGCGTGCTTGGGCGAGAGTAGTAGTAGGATGGGTGACCCCCGGGACGTCCTCGTGTTGCAACCCTTCTTTTGTCTAGACTACGCTTATTTTCGTCTGTTTAATATATGTTTTTCAAAAAATAAGCTAATTCTCGGAAAAATACTAAAAATCAAAAAATGAATCGCGTAAAACGGAAGATGGAGCGCGAAGTTACGCGTATTTAAAGGATTGCACTTACGTACCTTATTTTTCGAGAAGGGGGGGGGGGGGGAGGGAGGAAAGGGATTAAGAGAATTTAGAACGCTAGGATTGATGGATGCGATCATACCAGTAGTAACGCACCAGATCCCATAAGAACTCCGAAGCTAAGCGCGCTTGAGCGAGATTAGTACTAGGATGGGTAACCTCCTGCGACGTCCTCGGGTTGCATCACTCCTTTTGTCCAGACTACCCTCATTTTTGTCTGTATAATATATATATTTTTTTGAAAAAAAGCTAGATCTCGAGAAATTACTAAATCAAAAAAAGAATCGCGTAAAACGGATGACGGAGCTCGAAGTTACGCGTATTTAAAGGTTTGCACTTACGCGCCTTATTTTTTGAGAAGGAGGGGGGAGGGGGAGGGAGGAAAGGGTTT
This sequence comes from Lycium barbarum, assembly GCF_019175385.1. Taxonomy (NCBI): domain Eukaryota; kingdom Viridiplantae; phylum Streptophyta; class Magnoliopsida; order Solanales; family Solanaceae; genus Lycium; species Lycium barbarum. The sequence goes on from NC_083341.1 coordinate 76,007,265, forward strand.
AACAGAATTTACAGTGCTAGGGTTGATGGAAGCGATCATACGAGCACTAACGCGCCGGATCCCATCAGAACTCTAAAGTTAGGCATGCTTGGGCGAGAGTAGTACTAGGATGGGTGACCCCCAGGTAAGTCCTCGTGTTGCATCCCTCATTTTGTCCGGACTACGCACATTTTGATCTTTTAATATATTTTTATCGAAAAATAAGCTAGATCACGGAAAAATACTCAAAATCAAAAAAAGAATCGCATAAAACGGATAACGGAGCACGAAGTTATGCGTATTTAAAGGTTTGCACTTACACGCCTTATTTTTAGAGTGAGAGGGGGAGGGTTTAAGAAAATTTAGAGCGCTAGGACTAATGGATACGATCATACCAGCACTAACACATCGCATCCCATCAGAACTCCGAAGTTAGACGTGCTTGGGGGAGAGTATTTCTAGGATGGGTGACCCCATGGGAAGTCCTCGTGTTGCATTCCTCCTTTTGCCCAGACTACGCTCATTTTCTTCTGTTTAATGTATTTTTTTCCGAAAAATAAGCTAGATCACAGAAAAATACACAAAATCAAGAAAAGAATCGCATAAAACTAATAACGGAGCGCGAAGTTACGCATATTTAAAGGTTTGAACTTACGCACCTTATTTATAAAGAAGGGGGAGGTGGGGGGAGGAAAGGATTTAAGAGAATTTAGAGCGCTAGGACTGATGGATGCGATCATACCAGCAGTAACACACTACATCCCAATAGAACAATGAAGTTAGGCGTGCTTGGGAGAGAGGTGTAGTAGGATGGGTCACCCCTGGGAAGTCCTCGTGTTGCATCCCTCCTTTTGTTAGGAGTACGCTCATTTTTGTCTCTTTAATATAAATTTTTCAGAAAATAAGCTAGATCTCAGAAAAATACTTAAAATCAAAAAAAGAATCGCATAAAACGGATAACAGAGCGTGAAGTTACGCGCATTTAAAGGTTTACACTTACGCCCTTTATTTTTAGAGGGAGGGGGGGGGGGGGGGATGGAGGAAAGGGTTTAAGAGAGTTTAGAGCGCTAGTATTTATGGATTTGATCATACCTGCACTAATTTGCCGGATCCCATTCGAATTCCGAAATTTGGCATGCTTGGGTGAGAGTAGTCCTACGGTGGGTGACCCCTTGGGAAGTCCTCGTGTTGCATCCCTCCTTTTTTTCGGGCTACGCTCATTTTCGTCGGTTTAATATATTTTTTTCGGGAAAATAAGCTAGATCTTAGAAAAATACTCTAATAAAAAAAAAGCATCGCATAAAAGGGATAACGAAGCGTGAAGTTATGCGTATTTAAAGGTTTGGACTTACGCGCCTTATTTTTTTGGTGGGAAGGGGGGGGGGGGGGAATGGTTTTAAAAGAGCTTAGAGCGCTAGGATTGATGGATTTGATCATACTAGCACTGACGCGCCGGATCCCATCAAAACTCCGAAGTCAAGCGTGCTTGGGCGAGGGTAGTACAAGGATGGGTGACCCCCTGGGAAGTCCTCGTGTGGCATCCCTCCTTTCGTGTGTTTAATATATTTATTTCCGAAAAATAAGCAAGATATCAGAAAAATACTTAAAATCAAAAAAAGAATCGCATAAAAGGGTTAACAAAGCACAAAGTTATGCGTATTTAAAGGTTGGCGTGTAATGTATTTAAAGGTTTGCGCTTACGCACCTTATTTTTTGAGAACGGAGGGGTGGGGGAGTGTTAAATGTAATTTAGAATGCTAGGACGGATGGATGCGATCATACCAGCTCTAACGCACCAGATCCCATCAGAACTCCGAAGTCAAGCGTGCTTGGGCAAGGTTAGAACTAGGATGGGTGACCCCCGGTGAAGTCCTCGTGTTGCACCCCTCCTTTTGTCCGGACTGCGCTCATTTTTGTCTTTTTAATATATTTCTTTCAGAAAAATAAGCTAGATCTCAGAAAAATACTCAAATGAAAAAAAAGCATCGCATAAAACGGATAAGGGAGTGTGAAGTTATGCGTATTTAACGGTTTGCACTTACGCGCCTTTTCTTTAGCGGAGGGGAAGGGTTTAAGAGAATTTAGAGCACTAGGACAGATGGATGCGGTCATACCAGTACTAACGCATCGGTTCTCATTAGAACTCCGAAGTTATGTGTGCATGGGCGAGAATTGAACTAGGATGGGTTACCCCTAGGAAGTCTTCGTGTTGCATCTCTCCTTTTTTCCAGACTACACTCATTTTCGTCTGTTTAATATATATTTTTAAAAAAATAAGCTAGATTTTGGAAAAATACTAAAAAAAAAAAAATAGAACCGCATAAAACAAATAACGGAGCGTGAAGGAAAGGGTTTAAGAGAATTTAGAGCGCTAGGACTGATGGATGCGATCATACCGGCACTAACGCGCCGGATCCCATCATAACTCCGAGGTTAGGCATGTTTGGGCAAGAGTAGTCCTAGGATAGGTGACCCCCTGGGAAATACTTGAGTTGTATTCCTCCTTTTGTCCGGACTACACTCATTTTCGTCTGTTTAATATATTTTTCTCGGAAAAATAATTTAGATCTCAGAAAAATATTGAAATAAAAAAGAAAGAATCGCATAAAAGGGATAACGGAGCGCTATGTTACGTGTATCTAATGGTTTGTAAATACGCTCCTTATTTTTAGACAACGAGGGGGGGGGGGGGGGGGCGAGTAGAAAGTGTTAAAGAGAATTTAGAACGCTAGGACTGATGGATGTGATCATACCAACACTAATGAACCGGATACCATCAGAACTCCGAAAGGGCGAGAGTAGTATTAGCATGTGTGACCCCCAGGAAGTCCTCGTGTTTCATCCCTCCTTTTGTCCGGACTACGCTCATTTCATCTATTTAATATATGTTTTTGGGAAAATAAGCTAGATCTCAAAAAAAAAAAAAAAATCCAAAAAAGAATCGCATAAAACGGATAACGAAGCGCAAAGTTACGCGTATTTAATGGTTCGCACTTACGCTCCTTATTTTTAGAGGGGGGGGGGGGGAGAGGAAAGGGTTTGAGAGAATTTAGAACGCTAGGACTGATGGATACAATCATACCAGCACTAACGCAACGGATCCCTTCAGAGCTTCGAAGCTAAGCGCGCTTGGGCGAGATTAGTACTAGGATGGGTGACCCCCGGGGAAGTCATCATGTCGCAACCCTTCTTTTATCCAGACTACGCTCATTTTCCTCTATTTAATATATGTTTTTCGAAAAATAAGCTACCACGGAAACATACTTAAAATCAGAAAAAGAATCGCACAAAACGGATAAAGGAGCGCGAAGTTACGGATAAGTGTTAACGTCCTCAGCATTTCATCGATAAAACCTTGTGGGTCCTCATCCGGCTTCGACCCAAAAAATTCTGGAGGATTTAGGGTAAGGAAATCACGGGCTCTTGTACTAGCTGAACGATCACTTGGGCCCGCATTCTGTCGTTGTGCCTGAGCGGCAACCAACTGCGTCAATAAATGTATAGCCTCGGACACTTGTTGACCCGAAGCACCCGGTGGAGGAATCGGAGCTGAGGCTCCTCCCTGTTCTTCTACATTGGGCACAGCCTCACTTTGCGATTCACTTTCCTCTACCCCTGCTGGAGGCTCCCTTTCTGCCCGCTTCTTCGTCGTAGCTTTGCCTTTCTGGGCAGCTGTAGCTTTTCCTTTCGGCGGCATTTTTCTGAAACCATAACGCACTTTTAGGAATGATATAATCCTAGACATGGCTCTATCGCACGATTCATGAGAAGAAGGATGGTCATTTTCCTAAATGCCCTGTAGTCTCTTGTTTATTAGCGTGGCGCGCAACACACCATAAACAAAGCTCTACTAGACACGGCTCGTAGACACTTCCTAGGGCGAACTGCTCTGATACCACTTCTGTCACGACCCAGCTAGGGGCCACGACGGGTACCCGGAGCTAGTTACCGAGCACCGCTCATTCTACTGCTTATCTTGCTTATTTAATACTCTTTTATCAATTTTTCATACCAATTGTAGGAAAATCATATTTAATCAAAACACAAATACTTTATATACATTTGCCTCTCGGCCATCAAAATAATATACATACATATGAAAACATCTTGTGAGACCATCTAACCCACACTGCGTATCTACCAGCCTCTACTAACATAATGAATACATGGACGGAACAAGACTCCGTCATGCCCAAAATATGCATATATGAATGTACATCAAAAGAATAGCCATAAGCACCTCCGAACAATGGAGTGCTATCTAATAGCTGACAGCTACTGAGGACCTGGGCCAAGCTCTCCTCCCTGTCTACCTGTGGGCATGAACACATCGTCCGAAGAAAGGACGTCAGTACGAATATTGTACCGAGTATAAGAGGCGTACATAATGAAAGGAAACATCAGTAATATGAGGATAACATCAATATGAGACAACTGAATCTGAATGATAATCATACATGAAGTAATGCATATTGTTTTACTCATCATCATAACATGTATGCATCATATGCAAGCTGCCCGTCCATGTCGGAACGACATGATAATCAATAATATTAGCCCGCGTCCAGGCCTCCCGCGTCCGGGGTACCATCTCATGCCGCCCACTAGTGGTGTCTGCCCACGCCCGTAGGTAGTGGTGTATCCGTATCGCCGCCCGCCGAAGCGGTGTCTGCCCGGCCAACTAGGCCCGGTGTGAAATGCTCATGACATGCTCAATATAAATGCTCATAGTAATATGCTTATCATAAAATACTTATCTTACCATAATGCGTATATAAGACTCATGATCAACTTTACTCTATCGGGGTGACGTAAGGTCGTGATCCCCCGATTACATCATGGAACCATCATGGACATTCCGCCTCACCTTGAAAGGACTAGTACATAAGGTGATTGTAGGCAAGGAATAACATCATCATCATTCTAATGTCATCATATCGCATAACTCATCTCATATAGACATTCGTAGGCATAAGCTTTTAACTTCTTAGAATATAAGAACTCATGAAAGGAATAGGGATTCAAACTAAAAGATTCATGCCATTAGAAAGAAGGACTAGCCTCACATACCTTGGTCGCTTAGCTAAGATATTGCTCACTTGTTCTCCGTCGACATCACGCCGTTACCTTCATAAGAGAATTCGTATCAACATTAGTGAGCTAACTATAAGAACGCGTCGCTAATTCTAGGAGAAGTCGGACAACGCTTCCTTCGCTCATACTACTTTTCTCGCGTTCTATATCAACTCCCAATATTCATAATATTATTCGCAATATCATGATCGACAATCGTCATTTACGTTCATTTGGCAAAATCCAGCATTTGCCTCCAATTTTCCCTTATTTCTACTTCTAGCTCATCCTTGCGTTTTCATGCATTTAATGCTTGTTTCATGATATAAACATCATTTATAACGTATTAGTACTCACAACACTTTAATATTCATAATCCAATTCCACTATCATTCATTTATGTCACTATTCACTCAATAATGACCCATTTCTATGTTCTTCTACACTTCAAGTGCCTAAGATTTCCAATACTTCAAACAACATGGAATAATCATGAAACTTACCTTGGATGATGGTTGAACAATCCTCAAGTTGAAATACTTCAATTAGCCAAAACCCTAGTTCCGCCTTCTTGGGAATTTCTTGACTTAGAAGATCCTTTGATGTGTTCTTACACTTATTTTTATGAATTTGGTTTTGATAATCTTGATATCTCCTTTGATTCTCTTGAATTCTTGTGGAGGAAATATTTGGAGGGTTCTAGAAGTCTCTTGAGTTGGTTGAATGAAGAATGAGTTGAAATGAGGCTTAGGTCCCCTTTAAAAATCACAAATCTGATCTTTAATGAATTCTTGTCGGGATGAACAATGGTCGTAAACCACCATATACGGACCGTATTTTGATTTACGGTCCGTCCACTGTGGTCGTTTTTAAGCATTCCAAAAACAGAAAGTTTGGCTGGGGATTATGGCGATTTACGACTGAGGTTTACGGTCCGTAAACCAGTTTACGGGCCGTCCTCCAAGTCGTGTTTAACCATTTCAAAGACAGAAAGTTTTGGCTGATGGACATGGTAGTTTACGACCTGGTTTACGGTCCGTAAACCAGTTTACGGGCCGTAAAATGAGTCGTATTTAACCATATTCAACATTTACAGAAAGTTGAGATTTTTGACAAGCTGGAGGACGACTGCACTATACGGTCCGTAAATCACTTTACGGGCCGTATAGTGCCATATACGACCACTGGGCTGAAAAATTTTCCGCGACTTTCTTATTTCCAAAAATTCTTAATTAGCCATTCCCGACTTAATAAAACATCATTCACTCAATTTTCATCATTCCACTCATCATACAAGTGCGGAGAAATTTCCGAGGTGTAACACTTTATATACTCAGTACATATTCCGTACTAACCCCCTTTCTTCGGGGGGCTGCGTTTCATGTCTGCAGGTACAGATAGTCGGTTTGGTGACCCTTCAACATAGGACTTCTACTCAGCTGTCTTGGAGAGCTCCGTTGTTCCGGAGCCTAGACTTTTGGTACAGATCTTATGATGTATATATATATATATATATGTTTATACAAGGGTACGGCGAGGCCCTGTCCTGTCATATTTCGCTATCGATACTCTTAGAGGTCTGTAGACATATGTGTGGGTTGTGTATAAGTTTGTTTAGCTGTGTCTATACGATGTGCTATGGATATGCTCTTTCTGTAATGGCAGCCTTGTCGGCTTGCGTATGGTGACGATATGTATTGGCAGCCTTGTCGGCTTGCGTATCATGTTGATATATTGTGGCAGCCTTGTCGGCTTGCGTATCATATTATGTTCTGATCAGTTGTGACTCCCCAGGAGACCGGTTATTTGGATATACGTATATATGATGATGTTATGAACCTTTGGAGTTCTTTTGCAAGTTTCCATATTGATTTTAGCTTCAGTTGACTATATCTAACAGGTACGTATACGAGTGTCCAGGTCGGGCACTAGTCATGGCCCACGGGGTTGGGTCGTGACACCTTCCTCCCGAATAGCTAGGCATAAATAACACCCCGGGTAGCGAACCCAGCGGTGGCTATCCTTCCTCCCGAATAGCTAGGCATGAATCACACCCCGGGTAGCGAGCCCGGTAATGGCCACTCTTCCTCTCGAATGGCTAGGCAATTACCACACTAAGATCCATAGTGACTACCCTTCCTCTCGAGTAGCTAGGCATAAATACACCGGAATATGAAATCCTCGGTGACCACTCATCCTCCCGAATGGCTAGGCAAAATCACATCAACAAAGTTCATATCATAAAAGCCGAATTACAATTCATCTTAAAGTAGTCACATCACCATTTACCACTAAGGTTCGTTATGTCATATCGTAAAGATAAATCATTTCATAGAATGTCTTGAAAACGTTTCACTTCTTTAAACAAGTTTCAATTTCCACAATTCTTGATAACATACTTTTATGAGTCAACAACCTTTCAAGTAACTAGTTAAATCATCCATCAAGAGAATTCCAATATCATTACCAATCGTTATCCTTCATTATTATGCATCTCTTATAGAGGAAAACATTCATAATATCATATACATATATAGGGTTTGTTACAATCTAGGTTTAATGTGGGTTTGTCCCCTCACACACATTAACCACCATTTAGATATGAATTGGAGTTCAAGAACCATGAAAAGAATTACTTTTCCTTTCATTCATTAAAGAATCTTGAATAAAATTTATACTTCCAACAATAGTTTCAAAAGTGATTTTCATTCAAAATAAGATTTCAAAAGAGAGACATACAAATCACCTTAATAGTCAAAAAGAATTTTCAAAAGAGACATACGAATCACCTCTATGGTCAACAATGATTTTTAAAAGAGACATACAAATCACAACTAAAGAGTTCATAAAAACCGATAGAAAGAGTATGTTCAAAAGAGACATACAAATTACCTTTATATTTAAAAAGGATTTTATTTTTAAAGAGACATACAAATCACTTTTATAGTCAAAAAGGATTTTTAAAAGAGACATACCTTAATATGTTAAACAAAGTTTAACAATTCACTTTTCTAATGAAGAACACCCAAACCCTAGCTTGAATCACTTTGGGAAAAATTATGTTGCAAACCCTAGGTTTTGGTCACAAGGATCATGTTAAGAATCATGGGTTTGATGTTAGAATCGATTAGTAATGTTAGGGATGTCCTTACCTTTGATTTGAAGACTTGGGGGAATGATATTCGTCCTTAGGGTTGTTTAGAAAGTGGAGGAATAAACAAAACAAGTGTCTTATTTATACTTTTCTGGTGAAAACGGGCCAAAGGACACCCCCGAAGGATGGACCATCCTTCGTGTGATGGACCGTTCTTTGGACCGTCCTTTAGTGGAGATTTCCAGAGAGTTCTGGTGATTTTCAAGCCTAACTATTTCTGATTGACAATCTAAAGTTTCATAATACTAGGAAATCTAGTCTATCCCCAAAAATCACATCAAAGTTTGCTATGTCTAATTCAAACACCTCAGTCATAGCCTCACGTCTCTTAACTACAATTACACAGTCGCTATCAACTCTAGAAACAATAATGGGCGCTAGCAGGGGTATTCATAGAGACGGTTTCTAGCAATTATTCAGGTCCCACACAAAAAAAAAATCTAGGGGGAAGATACTGAGTTATATAAGAAAGAGTCGAACTCGAATCGATCAGCAAATACGCTTCAAAAGAACATATAGTAAAAATACCTGTGACCCCGGCATTAGGATCTTCTGCTATCTCCTTACGAGTCAAACTATAAAGTCGAGCTTGTCCCATATTAGCGGTGTTAGCAACTGTTTTACTAGTCCCATTACCACGAGCATTAGGGGTGTTGTTAGCATTTCACGAAGCCACTTCCTACAATATTTCTTGATATGACCCGTAATCCCACAATGGTGACAAAAACGATCCTCCCATATAAATGCTTGTCGGTTAATACCTTGCGAATATCTGTTCTGATCATTCTTTCTCTGACCTTCTCCACCAGATGGAATGCCCATATTAGACTGAGAAACAAACTGTTGAGGTGCAGAATTTCCTTTCCGTTGCCCTCCATCATACGAACCAGAGAAATCACCCGCAGATCGGGCCTTCTTACTTTTTTCCCTGTCTAGCCTCTCTTCTCCCTTCCAATTCTCTTGTTGCTTGGCAAAACCAACCCAGGAAATACCGTTCTCGACCCCAGCAGTGGTACGGTTAGTGACCCTGGCGGCTTGTCCGCCAGACGATGAGTTAGAAGCACCATTGTTTCCCTGATAAACGGTCCTCGCACGAGTTAAAGCCATTTCTGCGGGGCACGAATTTTCGGACACGTCAAAATGATCCTAACGGTAGTTCAAGCTCTACAGCACAATCTAGAATAAAGAAGAGTGAGAAACACCTATAAATTCCCTGGTAGTCTTTCGATCATGCAGGTGATCAGGCTGCACAAGGAAGACTCCACTAGACACAGCTCCACAGACACAGACAACTCCAAGGAAACATTTAAACCTAGGCTCTAATACCAAGCTTGTCACTCCCCAAAACCGACCCTAGACGTGACCGGCATCCGACGTCATGAAAAACATCGGAAGAACCTAAACAATGCAATAATAACACTTGAACCCGCCAGGTTCAACATTCACCTCCAACAATTTATAAAATAAATGCAACGTCAAGTTCCTTTTTAATACTCTTTGCTTATTAAATTAAACAAAGTTATAAATAACTGCATATATCAGGATCATAATTAAGAAATAAGATCAGCGGAAGTCTAATATAATTAATAGGCATAATCATGGCAAACACCCATTAAGTCGTACGAGACTTTGACAATCTACCCACAATTCTGACAACTATCTATGAAGCTTCTAAGAGACATAACAATCGTCTAACTTCGGGACGCAGCCCGGAAATCTAGAATAATAAATGAAACAGAAAGTGTCCCACGAACAAGGATGTGGGCTCACCAAATCAACAACAGCAGTAAGTTCTCCTAAGCATCGAGAGTATCACGAACCTGCTCTTCTCCGTTTCCTAACATCCCATCAAAAACAACAATTGTATGCCATATGGTAAAGATAAATGGCTAACTCTTCAGGCCAAATGATAAAAGACGAATTATAATTCATCTTAAAGTAGTCACATCACCATTTACCATTAAGGTTCATTATGCCATATCGTAAAGATAAATCATTTAAAAAAATGATACGAAACTTTTCTTGGGCTGGGCGACCTACCGTTGGAAAGATATTTCAAAGATCTACAACTTTTATCAGGGAAGGGTTTCCAAATTCTAAACACATTTTCATGAAAATTGCCCAGAAGATAGACCTACCAAAAGCTATGCGAATTTAAGAGCCCTTAAGAACTTCAATTGTTGGTTTGACTTCAAAACAACCATCTTCCACCCGAATTCATCAAGAATGGATTCATATCGATAAAATATCATCTTAACACTAGATTTTTACTCATTCACACATAGTTCAAGTTTACGGGGTGTTACAAGTACTCAGGCATACCATTGTTGTTTTTGATGGTATGTTAGGTAACGGAGAAGAGCAGGTTCTTGATACTTCAGGCGTTTAGGAATGACTTGCTATTGCTGCTGATTTGGTGAGCCCACACATTCATTCGTGGGACACTCTATTCATTTAATTTCATTTATTTATTTTAGTTTCCGGGCTGCGTCCCGATGGGTTAGACATTTACTCCTTATTCTTAGAAGCTCCTTAGTATACATTCGAATGTGGGTAGAAGAAGAGTTGTCGTTTAACTCTTTCGGGCACACTATCATGTTTTGGGTGAATTATTTAAATTATAAAGACTTCCGCTGATTTAATTCATATATTCATGGTTTAATTCATATATTAATGATTTGTTACATTTAATTTATAAACTGTTGGAGGCGAATGTTGAACCTGGTGGGTTCAAGTATTATTATTGTATTTTTTAGGTTCTTCCGATGTTGTTCATGACGTCGGATGCCAGTCACGTCTAGGGTGGGTTTTGGGGCGTGACAAGCTCGGGATCAGAGGCTAGGTTTAATTATGTCCTAGGATTGTCGTCTGTGTCTGTGGAGCTGTGTCTAGTGCAGTTTTTCTTGTGCAGCCTGATCACCTACATGACTGTGAAACTCCCAGGACATTTATAGGTGTTTCCTATTCTTCTTGATTCTAGATTGTGTTGTAGATCTTAATTCCTTTTTAGGATCATTCTAATTCGCTCGTTAATTCGTGCCTTATAGAAATGACTCTAACGCGATCCAAAAATGGTAAATGACGACGTCCCGCGAAAGTTAACTGAAATCTTGGGGGTGCGAATGCTGGTAATGGAAATGATGCTGGAAATCAAGCACCACCTCCAGCACCGCCTGCTCCTGTTGTTCCTGTTGCGTGTACCTGAGATTGGTACTATGCAAACGACTATTCAAATGTTAACTGCATTGGTTGCTGCTCAACAGCAGCGTGGAGGTGTGGGACCTCATGGTGGAGGTAGACTTAAGCAATTCCTCGACTTGAAGTCACCAGAGTTCTTTGGGTCACAAGAGATGGATGACTCCCAACACTTTTTAGATGAGACCTTCAAGGCATTGAGGGCAATGGATTCTTGGGATTCCGAAGCTGTAAGGCTTGCTTCTTATCAGTTGAAAAGGATGTTTCTCGCGTGTGGTTTGAGATGTGGGAATCTGAGAGGGATGATGCTGCTTTAGCTCCGACATAGGCTGAATTTGAAGAGGCGTTCATGGAAAGGTTATTGTCTGATGAGGAAAGAATTGCTATGGCTACAAAGTTTGAAAAGCTAGAGCAGGGTAACAAGTCAGTTCGTGAGTATAGTTTGGAATTCACCCATCTGTCAAAGTATGCTTTGTACATGATTTCGACTGAAAAGTATATGTTGACTCGCTTTGTGAAAGGCTTGGTACCACGTATCAAGTCTGCATGTGCTGTTGTTGCTATGTCTCCTACTTGTACTTTCTCATCTTTGGTTGGGTTTGCTGAGCAACAAGAGAGTTGGAAAAATAAGGAGAGGGTGGATCGAGATCAAAATAAGAAGGCCTGTTCGGCGGGTGGTTTCAATGGTAATAATTATAAGGGAGGGCAGAGTAAAGGGTATTATTCACCTGCTCATTCTGGCGCTTATTCCCATGCTAATGTGCCTTCTAGTAGGCAAGGCCAGAAAAATAATAATAATAGTAAGTTTTCGCAGGGAAGTAGTCATCCGCCAGTGTGGGAGGAGCGTATCTGCCATCATTGTAGGATTAGAGGCCACATCAAGAGGGAACGCAGAAAGTGGTTACGTGACATGGCTGCTATGAATAACCAAAAGAATGATTCGCTTGCTTCTGCATCTACTAAAAGTCAACCTGCTGGTAATGCTAACAATTATAATCAGAATGCTCGTAACGACCGTAAGGGAAAGGAAGTTGCTAATACTTCTGGTGGAGGGACATCTTGACTTTATGGGTTGACTCGTAGGGAGGCAGCTGAGGCTTCTGATGCTGTGGTTACAGGTGGAACTTACCATCTGTTCTCATGATGCTTACTCATTAATTGATCCGGGTTCAAATCTATCCTATGTGACTCCTTATTTTTCTCTTAATATGGGTATGAAAACTGAACCTTTGTTGGAACCTTTTGCTGTTGATACACCTTCTGGTGTTCCTGTTATTTCTTCTAGAGTGTATACAACTTGTGTTGTTGTGATTAAGGGACGTGAGACCGTGGCTGATTTGTATGAACTTGAGATGGTGGATTTTGATGTAATTATGGGGATGGACTGGTTGTCTACGTGTTATGCTAATGTGGATTGTCGCCATAAGTTAGTTCGTTTTGCCTTTCCTGATGAGCCTGTTATTGAGTGGAAAGGTGAAATTGCTAAGCCAAAGGGTAGATTTATTTCCAACCTTAAGGCTCATAGGATGATTACTAAGGGGTGCATTTACCATTTGGTTGCTGTTAATGATACAAAAGCCGTAGTACCTGAATTTGCATCTGTCCCCATAGTTAGTGATTATCCCAAAGTGTTTCCCAAAGATCTCCCTGGTATTCCTCCTGATAAGGTTATTGATTTTGGGATTGATATTATTCCTGACACCCAACCTATTTCTATTCCACCTTACCGCATGGCTCCAGCGGAGCTAAGGGAGTTAAAGGATTAGTTGAAGGACTTGTTGGATAAAGGTTTCATCCGATCGAGTTCCTCACCTTGGGGCGCTCCAGTCTTGTTTGTTAGGAAGAAAGATGGTTCCCTTAGGATGTGTGTTGATTACCGTCAACTTAATAAAGTGACGATTAAGAATAAATATCCTTTGCCTAGGATAGATGATCTATTTGACCAACTTCAGGGTGCTAAGTACTTTTCAAAGATTGACCTGAGGTCTGGGTATCACCAATTGAAGATCAAGGAAATGGATATCCCAAAAACTGCCTTCCGTACTCGTTATGGGCACTTTGAGTTTCTAGTCATGTCTTTTAGGTTGACTAATGCACCTGCTGCATTTATGGATTTGATGAATCGTGTGTTTAAGCCTTATCTAGACCGCTTCATTATTGTGTTTATTGATGATATTTTGGTGTATTTTAAAAGTCGTGAGGATCATGCAAATCATTTGAGGATAACTTTGACAACACTTGAGGAGAACGAACTTTATGCAAAATTCTCTAAGTGTGGATTCTGGCTTGAGTCTGTGGCCTTCTTGGGTCATGTGGTGACTGGTGACGACATTAAAGTAGACCCTCAGAAAATTTCAGCGGTTAAGGATTGGCCTAGACCAACTAGTGCAACGGAAATTCGTAGTTTCTTGGGTTTGGCAAATTATTACAGAAAGTTTGTGGAAGGTTTTTCGGCCATAGCCTTGCCATTGACTAAATTGACACAGAAGACTGCTAAGTTTCAGTGGTCCGAAGCTTGTGAAAAGAGTTTCCAAGAGCCTAAGACAAGGTTGACTTCGGCTTGTATTTTGACTTTACCTTCTGGGTCTAGTGGATATGTGGTGTATTGTGATGCTTCTAGAATCGGTTTGGGTTGTGTATTAATGCAGAACGGTAAGGTGATTGCTTATGCTTCACGTCAGTTGAAGAATCATGAGAAGAATTATCCGAATCATGACTTGGAGTTGGCTGCTGTGGTATTTGCTTTGAAAATTTGGCGTCATTAACTGTATGGTGAGCATTGTAATGTTTTTACTGATCACAAGAGTCTGCAATATATCTTCAAGCAGCGAGAGTTGAATCTTAGGCAGAGGAGGTGGTTGGAGTTGTTGAAAGATTACGACTTGAATATTTGTATCATCCTGGTAAGGCTAATGTGGTTGCTGATGCTCTGAGTAGAAAATCTATGGGCACGTTGGCTTATTTGCGTGCACATGACATGCCCATGGGGAAGGAAATTCGAAGACTTGCTAGTCTTGGGGTCAGACTTGATGAAACTAAAGATGGAGAGTTAGTGGGAATCACGACATCACAGTCTAACATGGTGGAAAGGATAAAATCCAAGCAATATGATGATGAACTTTTGGCAAAGCTGAGAGATGGAGTGGAAAGGGGTGAGTACACTTCATTTACTGTTGGAATTGGTGATAGTGTTCTGCGGTTGCAAGGGCGATTGTGTGTTCCTGATGTTGATGGTCTTCGACAAGAATTAATGATGGAAGCTCATAGTTCCAAGTATTTGGTTCATCCGGGATCCACCAAAATGTATAAGGATTTGAAACAACACTATTGGTGGAAAAGCATGAAGGTTGATATTTCTAACTTTGTGGCTAAGTGTTTAAACTGTCAACAGGTGAAGGCTGAACATCAAAGGCCTGGAGGCCTGGCTCAAAATATCGAGATTCCGCAGTGGAAGTGGGAGGAGATCAATATGGATTTCGTTGTGGGGTTACCCCGCACAAAGTCCAAGTTTGACTCGATTTGGGTTATCGTGGATAGACTCACAAAGTCTGCCCATTTTCTCCCTGTGAAGACGTCATATAATGCAGCGGAGTACGCCAAGTTATATCTAAAAGAGATAGTTAGATTGCATGGTGTTCCGACATCGATTATATCTGATAGAGGTAAGCAATTTACGACTCATTTTTGGACATCCTTTCAGGAAGGGTTGGGAACTAGAGTGAAATTGAGCACTGCCTTTCATCCTCAAACTGATGGGCAAGCAGAGAGAACTATTCATACTTTGGAAGATATGCTACGAGCTTGTGCAATCAATTTTGGAGGAAGTTGGGATGAACACCTACCTCTGGTGGAATTCTCTTACAACAATAGCTATCAAGCGAGTATTCAAATGGCTCCTTATGAGGCTCTTTATGGGAGGCGTTGTCGATCTCCAATTGGTTGGTTTGAACCAGCTGAAGTGGAATTTTTGGGTCCGGATTCAGTTCGTGAAGCAATTGAGAAGGTTAATCTTATTGTGCAACGACTTAAGACAGCTCAGAGTAGACAAAAGTCCTATACGGATATGAGGCGACGTGAGCTGGAGTTTTCTATTGGTGACAAAGTATTCTTGAAAGTATCGCCGATGAAGGGAGTAATGCGGTTTGGTAAAAAGGGGAAACGTAGTCCTCATTTTATTGGCCCTTATGAGATTGTTAGGAAAATTGGGACTGTGGCTTATGAGTTGAAGTTACCATCTGATATGGCCATGGTGCATCCTGTGTTCATGTTTTGATATTGAGGTTGTACAAACCTAATCCTTCCTATGTGTTGAACCATGAAGAGATTGAAATTAATGGAGGGTTAACCTATGAAGAAAAACCGGTTCACATTCTAGATCGTCAAGTTAGAAGGTTGAGGACGAAGGATGTGGCATCGGTTAAAGTGTTGTGGCGAAACCATAATACTGAGGAAGCTACTTGGGAAACGGAGGAAGACATGAAGAAGAGATATCCCCACTTGTTTCCAATGGCAGGTATGAGCAAGCGTTTTTAAATTACTCATGGATGAATCATTCTATATATTCGAAGCAACTTGTGGTTTAGTGAATTCTTTTCTAATCTATTATTCTCATTCGAGGACGAATGAATCTTAAGGGGGGGATAATGTAACATCTCGCAAATCCGTATAGATATCTCATCAGAACTCTGAAGCTAAGCATGCTTGGGCGAGAGTAGTACTAGAATGGGTGACCCCCCGAGAAGTCCTCGTGTAGCTTCGCCCTTTTTCTCCGGACTACGCTCACTTTCGTCTGTTTAATATTTTTTTTTCAAAACATAAGCTAGATTTCCGAAAAATACTCAAAATCAAAAAATGAGTCGCATAAAACGAATAACGGAGCGCGAAGTTATGCGTATTTAAAGGTTTCCTCCTACATTCATTATTTTTAGAGAAGGGGAAGAGGGAGGAAAGGGGTTGAGAGAATTTAGAGCTCTACGATTGATTGATGCGATCATACCAGCACTAACGCACCACATCCCATCAGAACTTCGAAATTAAACGTGCTTGGGCGAGAGTAGTACTAGGATGGGTGACCCCTCGGGAAGTCATCGTGTTGCATCCCTCCTTTTTTCTGGACTCCTCTCATTTTTGTCTTTTTATTATATAATTTTTTTAAAATAAGCTAAATCTCGAAAACATACTCAAGATCAAAAAAAGAATCGTATAAAATGGATAATGCAGCGCGAAGTTATGCGTATTTAAAGGTTTGCACTTATGCTCCTTATTTTTAAAGAAGGGGCAGAGGGAGGGAAGGGTTTAAGAGAAAATTGAGTGCTAGGATGGATGGATGTGATCATACCAGCACTAACGCACCGGATCCCATCAGAACTCTGAAGCTAAGCATGCTTAGGAGAGAGTAGTACTAGGATGGGTGATCCCCTGAGAAGTCCTCGTGTTGCTTTCCTCTTTTTCTCTAGAATACGCTCATTTTCGTCTGTTTAATATATATTTTTTCAAAAAATAAGCTAGATCTCGATGAAATACTCAAGATCAAAAAAATAATTGCATAAAATTGATAACAGAGCGTGCAGTTACGCGTATTTAAAGGTTTGCACTTACGCGGTTTATTTTTTGAGAAGGGGGAGGGGGAGAAAGGGTTTAAGAGAATTTTGAGCGCAAGGACTGATGGAAGCGATCATACCAGCACTAACACACCGGATCCCATCAAAACTCCGAAGTTAAGCATGCTTGGGTGAGAGTAGTACAAGGATGGGTGACCCCCCCCCCCCCCCCAGGAATTCATCGTGTTGCATCCCTCCTTTTGTCCGGACTATGCTCAATTTCGTCTGTTTGATATATATATATATATTTTAAAATAAGCTAAATCTCAGAAAAACACTCAAGATCAAAAAAAGAATCGTATAAAATGGATAACGGAGCGCAAATTTATGGGCATTTAAAGGTTTGCACTTAGGCGCCTTATTTTTAGAGAAGGGGGGGGGGGGGGAGGAAAGGGTTTAAGAGAAAATTGAGTGCTAGGACGGATGGATGTGATCATACCAGCACTAACGCACCGAATCCCATCAGAACTCTGAAGCTAAGCATGCTTGGCCGAGAGTAGTACTAGGATGGGTGGCCCCTTGAGAAGTCCTCGTGTGGCTTTCCTCTTTTTCTCCAGACTACGCTCAGTTTCCTCTGTTTAATATTTTGTTTTTCGAAAAATAAGCAAGATTTTCGAAAAATACTCAAGCTAAAAAAACAGAATCGCATAAAACGGATAACGTAGCGCGAAGTTATGCGTATTTAAAGGTTTCCTTCTACATTCATTATTTTTAGAGTAGGGGAAGAGGGAGGAAAAGGTTTGAGCTAATTTAGAGCGCTACGATTGATGGATGCAATCATACCAGCACTAACGCACCAGATCCCATCAGAACTTTAACATTAAGCATGCTTGGGCGAGAGTAGTAACAGGATGGGTGACCCCCCCGGGAAGTCCTCATGTTGCATCCCTCCTTTTGTCCAGACTATGCTCATTTTCGTCTGTTTAATATATTGTTTTTTTGAAAAATAAGATAGATCGTGGGGAAATACTCAAGATCAAAAAAAGAATCGCATAAAACAGATAACAGAGTGTGAAGTTGTGCGTATTTAAAGGTTTGCACTTACGCGCCTGATTTTTTGAAAAGGGTGAGGGGGAAGAAAGGGTTTAAGAGAATTTTGAGTGCAAGGACTGATGGATGTGATCATACCAACATAAACGCACCGGATCCCATCAGAACTCCGAAGTTATGTCTGAAGTTAAGTGTGCATGGGCAAGAGTAGTACTAGGATGGGTGACTCCTCAGGAAGTCATCGCGTTGCATCCCTCCATTTTTCTGGACAACGCTCATTTTCGTGTGTTTAATATATATATATATATAGATATATATATATATCTATATATATATATATATATATATATATATATATATATATATATATATATATATATATATATATATATTTTAAATAATCTAAATCTCGAAAAAATACACAACAAAAAAAGATTCGTATGAAACGGATAATGAAGCGCGAAGTTATGCGTATTTAAAGGTTTGCACTTACGCGCCTTATTTTTCGAGAACCAGGAAGGGGAGGAAAGGGTTTAAGATAATTTCTAAGGATGGGACTGATGGATTCGATCATACCAGCACTAATGCACTGGATCCCATCAGAACTCCGAAGTTAAGCGTCCTTGGGCGAGAGTAGTAATAGGATGGTTGACCGCCTTGGAAGTCCTCATGTTGCACCCCTAATTTTGTCCGGAGTATGCTCATTTTCGTCTGTTTAATATATTTTTTTCAAAAAATAAGCTAGATTTTCGAAAAATACTCAAAATAAAAAAAAATCGTGCAAAACGGATAACGGAGCACGAAGTTACGCGTATTTAAAGGTTTCCACATACGCGCATTATTTTTAGGGAAGGGGAAGAGGGAGGAAAGGGTTTAAGATAATTTACAGAAATACGACTGATGGATGCGATCTTACCAGCACTAACGCACTAGATTCCATCGGAACTCCGAAATTAACCACGATTGGGTGAGAGTAGTAATAGGATGGTTGACCCCATGGGAAGTATTCGTGTTGCATCCCTCCTTTTGTCCGGACTATGCTCATTTTCATCTGTTCAATATATTTTTTTTCGAAAAATAAGCTAGATCTCGGAGAAATACTCAGATAAAAAAAAGAATCGCATAAAACAGATAACGGAGCGTGAAGTTACGCGTTTTTAAATGTTTGCCCTTACGCGCCGTATTTTTTGAGAAGGGGAAGGGGGAGGAAAGGGTTTAAGAGAATTTTCTACGCTAGGACATTTAGATGCGGTCATACCAGCACTAACGCATCGGATCCTATCAGAACTTAAAAGTTCACCGTGCTCGGGCGAGAGTAGTACTAGCATGGGTGACACCCCGGGAAGTCATCGTGTTGCATCCCTCCTTTTGTCCGGAAAACGCTCATTTTTGTATGTTTAGCATTTTTTTAAATAATAAGCTAGATCTCGGAGAAATACTGCAGATCAACAAAAGAATTGCTTAAAACAGATAATGAAGCATGAAGTTGCGCGTATTAATTGGTTTGCACTTAAGAGCCTTATTTTTCAAGAATGGGGAGGGGGAGGAAAGGGTTTAAGAGAATTTTGAGCGCAAGGACTAATGGATGCGATAACACCAGCACTAGCGCGCTGAATCCCATAAGAACTCTGAAGTTAAGCGTGCTAGAGCGAGAGTAGTACTAGGATGGGTGACCCCCAGGGAAGTCATCATGTCGCATGCCTCCTTTTGTCTGGACAACGCTCATTTTCGTCTGCTTAATATTTTTTTTAAATAAGCTAAATCTCGGAAAAGTATATAAGAGCAAAAAAGGAATAGTATGAAACGGATAACGGAGTGCGAAGTTACACGTATTTAAAGGTTTGCATTTGCGCGCCTTATTTTTCAAGAATGGGGAAGGGGAGGAAAGGGTTTAAGCGTATTTTGAACGCTAGGACTGATGGATGCGATCATACCAGGACAAATGGACCGGATCCCATAAGAATTCCAAAGTTAAGCGTGCTTGGGCGAGAGTCGTAATAGCATGGGTGACCCCCCGAGAATTCCTCGTGTTGCATCCCTCTTTTTCTCCGAACTACGCTCACTTTTGTCTGTTTAATATATATATTTTCAAAAAATAAGCTAGATTTCCAAAAAATACTCAAAATCAAAAAAAGAATTGCATAAAACGGATAACGGAGCACGAAATTACGCGTATTTAAAGGTTTCCTCTTACATTCATTATTTTTAGAGAAGGGGATGAGGGAGGAAAGGTTTTGAGAGAATTTATAGTGCTACGACTGATAGATGCAATCACACCAACACTAACGCACCAGATCCCATCAGAACTTCGAAATTAAGCACGTTTGCGCGAGAGTAGTAATAGGATGGGTGACCCCCTGGGAAGTCCTCGTGTTGCTTCCCTCCTTTTTTCCGGACTATGCTCATTTTCATATGTTTAAAATATATTTTTTTGAAAAATAAGCTAGATCTCGGTGAAATAGTCAAGATCAAAAAAAAAAGAATCGCATAAAACTTATAACAGAGCATGCGGTTTCGCGTATTTAGAGGTTTGCACTTACGCACCTTATTTTTCTAGAAGGGTGTGGGGGACGGAAGGGTTCAAGAGAATTTTGAGTGCAAGGACTGATGGATGCGATCATACTAGTACTAACGCGCCAGATCCCATTAGAACTCTGAAGTTATGTCCGAAGTTAAATGTGCATGGGCGAGAGTAGTACTAGGATGTGTGACTCCCTGGGAAGTCATCGTGTTGCATCCCTCTTTTTTTCTAGACAACGCTCATTTTCGTATGTTAAATATTTTTTTTAAACAAGCTAAATCTCGAAAAAATACACAAGATCAAAAAAAAAAAATCGTATGAAACGGATAACGGAGCGCGAAGTTATGCATATTTAAAGATTTGCACTTACGCGCCTCATTTTTCGAGAAGGACGAAGGGGAGGAAAGGGTTTAAGAGAATTTCTAGCGCTAGGATTGATGGATTCGATCATACCAGCACTAACGCACCGGATCCCATCAGAACTCCGAAGTTAAGCATGCTTGGGCGAGAGTAGTACAAGGATGGGTGACCCCCCGAGGAATTCATCGTGTTGCATCCATCCTTTTGTCCGGACTATGCTCAATTTCGTCTGTTTGATATATATATATTTTTTAAAATAAGCTAAATCTCAGAAAAATACTCAAGATCAAAAAAAGAATCGTATAAAATGGATAACGGAGCGCAAATTTAAGTGCATTTAAAGGTTTGCACTTAGGCGCCTTATTTTTAGAGAAGGGGGAGGGCGAGGAAAGGGATTAAGAGAAAATTGAGCGCTAGGACGGATGGATGTGATCATACCAGCACTAACGCACCGGATCCCATCAGAACTCTGAAGCTATGCATGCTTGGGCGAGAGTAGTACTAGGATGGGTGACCCCCTGAGAAGTCCTCGTGTTGCTTTCCTCTTTTTCTCCAGACTACACTCAGTTTCCTCTGTTTAATATTTTTTTTTTCGAAAAATAAGCTAGATTTTCGAAAAATACTCAAACTAAAAAAAAAAAATCGCATAAAACGGATAACGGAGCGCGAAGTTATGCGTATTTAAAGGTTTCCTTTTACATTCATTATTTTTAGTGTAGGGGAAGAGGGAGGAAAAGGTTTAGCTAATTTAGAGCGCTACGATTGATGGATACGATCATACCAGCACTAACGCACCGGATCCCATCAGAACTCTGAAGCTATGCATGCTTGGGCGAGAGTAGTACTAGGATGGGTGACCCCCTGAGAAGTCCTCGTGTCGCTTTCCTCTTTTTCTCCAGACTACGCTCAGTTTCCTCTGTTTAATATTTTTTTTTTCGAAAAATAAGCTAGATTTTCGAAAAATACTCAAACTAAAAAAAAAAGAATCGCATAAAACGGATAACGGAGCGCGAAGTTATGCGTATTTAAAGGTTTTCTTTTACATTCATTATTTTTAGTGTAGGGGAAGAGGGAGGAAATGGTTTGAGCTAATTTAGAGCGCTACGATTGATGGATGCGATCATACCAGCACTAACGCACCAGATCCCATCCGAACTTTGAAATTAAGCATGCTTGGGCGAGAGTAGTAACAGGATGGGTGACCCCCCTGGGAAGTCCTCATGTTGCATCCCTCCTTTTGTCCAGACTATGCTCATTTTCGTCTGTTTAATATATATTTTTTTGAAAAATAAGATAGATCGTGGTGAAATACTCAAGATCAAAAAAAGAATCGCATAAAACAAATAACAGAGCGTAAAGTTGCGCGTATTTAAAGGTTTGCACTTACGCGCCTGATTTTTTGAAAAGGGTGAGGGGGAAGAAAGAGTTTTAGAGAATTTTGGGTGCAAGGACTGATGGATGCGATCATACCAACACAAACGCACCGGATCCCATCAGAACTCCGAAGTTATGTCTGAAGTTAAGTGTGCATGGGCAAGAGTAGTACTAGGATGGGTGACTTCTTAGGAACGCCGACTCTTCAGTCAGTTCCGGTAGTGAACGAATTTCCGGATGTGTTCCCGGAAGAGCTTCCAGGCCTTCCTCCCGAGCGAGAGATTGATTTTGCGATTGATGTATTGCCAGACACTAAACCCATATCTATTCCTCCCTATAGGATGGCACCCGCAGAGTTGAAAGAGTTGAAGGAGCAATTAAAAGACTTGCTTGAAAAAGGCTTCATTAGGCCTAGTTCATCCCCGTGGGGAGCACCCGTATTGTTCGTCAGGAAGAAGGATGGCTCCTTGAGAATGTGCATTGATTATCGACAATTGAATAAAGTGACAATTAAGAACAAGTATCCCCTCCCGAGGATTGATGATTTATTTGATCAATTGCAAGGTGTCAAATGGTTTTCAAAGATTGATTTGAGGTCCGGGTATCACCAAGTAAGAGTTAGGGAGAAAGATATCCCTAAGACAGCTTTCAGAACATGATATGGCCATTTCGAGTTCCGAGTAATGTCGTTTGGGCTAACTAATGCACCGGCAGTGTTTATGGACTTAATGAACAATGTATTCAGGCCTTTTTTGGATCTATTTGTCATTGTATTCATCGATGACATCTTAGTGTATTCTAGATCCGAGGACGAGCATGCGGATCATTTGCGAATTGTCCTTGGAATTCTTCGAGCCCGAGAGTTATTCGCGAAGTTTTCCAAGTGCGAGTTTTGGTTGAACTAAGTGGCATTTATGGGCCACATTGTTGCAGCTGACGGTATTCCAGTGGATAGCCAAAAGATTGAGGCAGTGAAGACCTAGCCAAGGCCCACGACCCCTACGGAGGTTCGTAGCTTTTTGGGCTTAGCCGGTTATTACAGAAGATTTGTTGAGGGTTTCTCTTCTATTTCTGCACCGCTCACCAAGTTGACTCAGAAGTCAGCTAAGTTTCAATGGACAGATGCTTGCGAGCGTAGTTTCCAAGAGTTGAAATACCGACTGACTTCAGCCCCAGTCTTGACACTTCCAGAGGGATTGGAAGGATATGTTATTTATTGTGATGCTTCAGGCGTCGGGCTAGGCTGTGTATTGATGCAAAATGGTAAGGTGATTGCGTATGCTTCTAGACAATTACGGAAACATGAGCAGAATTATCCTACCCATGACTTAGAATTGGCCGCGGTGGTCCATGCTTTAAAGATATGGAGACATTACTTATATGGTGTCCACGTGGATATTTACACAGATCATAAGAGTCTCCAGTGCATCTTCAAGCAGAAAGAGTTGAATTTGCGGCAACGACAATGGCTAGAGTTGCTAAAAGACTATGATGTTGAAATCCTATACCACCCCGGAAAGGCAAATATTGTGGCTGATGCTCTTAGCCGTAGGTCGATGGGAAGTCTAAGTGAGGTATGACCAGAAAAGAAAGAGATGGCTCGTGATCTTCAGCAGTTAGCTAGCCTAGGAGTCCGAGTGGTGGACTCAGGTAGCAGCGGAGCTACTATTCAGAATTCAGCAGTTTCATCGTTAGTAGCGGAAGTAAAAGAGCGACAATATAAGGATCCCATGCTAATGCAGTACAGAGATACACTCCCTCAGAAGGAGGGGTCATCATTTGACATGTCGGAAGACGGAGTTCTCCGATGTCGAGGCAGGTTATGTGTTCCCGATGTGGCAGGTCTACGCCATCAGATTTTGAGAGAAGCTCATTGTTCCCGTTACTTCGTTCACCCCGGAGCGACGAAATTGTATCATGATCTTAAGACTATATATTGGTGGAATGGGATGAAGAAAGACGTAGCAGAATTCGTAGCTCAGTGTCCTAATTGCCAACAAGTGAAGATAGAATACCAAAATCCGGGTGGCTTATTGCAAGCTATAGAAATCCCAACTTGGAAGTGGGAAGTGATTAATATGGATTTCATTACAGGGTTACCCCGTTCTCGACATAAATATGATTCTATATGGGTGATTGTGGATAGGCTCACAAAGTCAGCACATTTCTTACCGGTCAGAACGACCTATGTGGCAGAAGATTATGCCAAGCTTTATCTTAAAGAGATAGTGAGACTCCATGGCGTTCCGGTATCTATTATCTCCGATAGAGGGACTCAGTTTACAGCCAAGTTTTGGGGGTCTTTCCAAGAAGGTTTAGGGACCCAAGTACGCCTAAGCACGGCGTTTCACCCACAGACTGATGGGCAAGCTGAACGTACTATTCAGACTCTTGAAGATATGTTACGGGCATGTATGATAGATTTTGGAGGAAATTGGGATGACCATTTGCCACTCATTGAGTTTGCTTACAATAACAGTTACCATTCTAGCATTCAAATGGCACAGTATGAAGCTCTATATGGGCGAAAGTGTAGATCCCCAATTGGGTGGTTTGAAACCGGAGAATCTAAGTTGATAGGGCCAGACTTGGTCCAGCAAGCAATAGAGAAAGTTAAGCTTATACAAGATCGATTGCTAGCGGCTCAAAGTCGTCAGAAGTCCTATGCGGATAATCGTCGAAGAGACTTAGAGTTCGAAGTGAAAGATTGGGTATTCTTGAAAGTGTCGCCGATGAAGGGCGTGATGAGATTTGGCAAAAAGGGGAAGCTCAGTCCCCGGTATATTGGGCCATACGAGATTGTGCGCAAAATAGGCAAGGTGGCCTATGAGCTAGATCTACCTCCAGATTTGGAGTCAGTCCATCCAGTATTTCATGTCTCGATGCTTCGGAAGTGTGTTGGAGATCCTACGAGGATCGTCCCAGTGAATGATATTCAAGTGACAGAAAAGTTAACTTATGATGAAATACCCATTGCCATATTAGATAGGCAAGTACGGAGGCTTAGAAACAAAGAAGTGGCCTCAATTAAAGTTCTGTGGAGAAATAACAATCGAGAGGAAATGACATGGGAAGCAGAAGAGAATATGCGATCCAAATACCCACATTTATTTCAGCCCTTGGAAGAAGTCCAAGATGAGACGTCAAAATCATAAGGTATGCATGTTTTCCTTTTATACATTCAGGTCGTGTGTGGCCAAATTTCTAGTGTTGTTGTATTATTGTCCTGTGAGGCATTGTTTTTGTGGGTTGTTGTGACAGGGTGGTAGTGCCACATTACAGAGGAAACTCTGGCGAATTTTTTATAGAATTCCCCAAGCCTTTAACATTCGAGGACGAATGTTCCTAAGGGGGGTAGAATGTTACACCTCGGAAAATTTCCCGTTGGTACGCAAGTAAATGAACTAATGATGTGTGCGAGGAGTGCGAGTGTATAATGTTTCATGGGAAATGTATGTAAAGGGATGTGGATGATTAGAATGAAAAGTCGAGAAATGAGAAAAAATTGAAAGTTGGCAAAACTGCCTAGTGGTCGTATAGTGCAAAATACGGACCGTAAAGTGCAATACGGTCCGTAAACTTGACATCGTAAACTGGCATGTCCAACTTCAACTTTCTGCCAGCTGAGGAAATGGCTAAAATACGACCTGGTGGACGGACCGTAAAGTGATTTACGGCCCGTAAACCATGGTCGTAAATCACCATGCATGCAGGCCAAAGTTTCTGGTTCTGCTTAAGCTTAAAAATGACCACGAGAGACGGTCCGTAAACTGAAATACGGACCGTAAACCTCCATGGACGACCACTGTTCACCCAGCACAGATTTTTCAATTCATTAAATATGAGGATCAAGACTTGTCTTATTTCATTTACAACATTACACCACTTCTCTCTAGAACTTCTCTCTACATTTATTATATGAGTTTTTAAGGATTATAAGCCATTAATAACATTAAGACAAGTGAATCAAGGATAAGGGAATCATCAAGGATCATCCAAGTCAAGGAATCCAAATGGAGAAAAACTAGGGTTTTGCTCAAAGAAAAGTATTACCAACCAAAGCTTGTTCCTACAACTTCTAAGGTAAGATTCATGATTTTTACAAGATGTTTAAGGTATTGGAGAATTAAAATACATGGATTGTAGAAAATGTGGTCAACTAGGTCATGAATGATGAATAGTGACATTTTGAGAAATAGTTTGAATTGAGATATAAATGTTGTTGTGTTGTGATATGAATGTGTTATAAATGGTATTAAAATCATGAACTAAACACTTTAGACGAATGGACGAAGATGGGTGTTATGACCATGAATGTGGGTGGATTAGAGGCAAATTGAGGAATCTAGATAATGTGGATAATGTGAATGACTAATGGCCATTGTTATGATATTAATGAAGGTATAAACGCTAGCATTGGAAGGGAACGTGCAAGCATAGAATAGTTCGACGGAAAGGTATGTAAGGCTAACCCTTCTTTCATAAGGCATGGTTCTTGGCCAAATTACTAAATTCCTCTATATGAGTATGTTGTCTCCACATGGTTGACATTCCGAGATCATAAGCTCACGACCCTTGATATGTACTATGATTATACTACGTTCCTCGTATGATGAGTAAGTCTATAATGTAAATGTAACGATAATGATGAGGATGGTAATGATGATGAGAGTAAAATGAGACTAGAGATGCTTACGAGCTATGATATGTATATGTGTGCCTACGAAGGGCTATGATAAGACCCCGAGCTTATGATGCCGGGTAAGACTATATGTATATAACTATGTATAAAGTATGTATATGATTACGTAACGCGCGCGCAGTTCTGCAGAAGGTACGGATAACCCTGATGCCTTGGTAGGGCCAGGTATGTATGACCTTGAGCCTTGGTTGGCCAAGTATGTATAAGACACCGATCCTATGAGGTCGGGTATGTTATGTAAATGTTATGTATATGAAATGACTATGTATATAATATGAATATGAATGTGAAAAGACTATGTATAGGAATACGAATAAGGACATGTATACGAATATGAGCACAAGTATGGTACGAGTATTATTATGGGATACGAACGACGATGTATGCAAGTAAGCGACATGATGATGATATTACTGTCTCCCCTCCTATGCTATCTTCATATGATATCTATTATGCTTGTATATTGATGTTGATCATGCTTTACATACTCAGTACATTCTTCGTACTGACGTCCTTTTGTTTGTGGACGCTGCGTCATGCCCGCAGGTGCACAGGGAGACATATTTGATCCTTAGCTGCCTATTCGGAGATTTCATAGAGAGCTCCATTTCCCTCGGAGCCATATCTTTTGGGTACTCATTCTTTTGTGTATATAATTATGGGCATAGCGGGGTCCTGTCCCGCTAATGTGATATGTTATACTCTTAGAGGCTCGTAGACATGTGTGTGTGTGGGTAGATGTGTTTGGCCTTGTCGGCCTATGTTTTGTATATCATTTTATCGGCCACGTTGGCCCATGTATATTGATGTGGCATAAATGCCTATGATGATATAAATGTGCGGTTGTCCATATGGGACTAGTTGACGAATGAATGGAAATGCATGTATAATTATGTGGATCACCTAGATGTAAGTATAAGAGTAAGCTAAGAGGGTGCTCGGGTGGGTTAGCACCGGGTGCTCGTCGCGGCCCCGAGTCGGGTCGTGACAGCCAGAGAATTTGCCTGAAGTAGAGGACTTTGCACATTGTTTGAATATATGTTAGGTAGCAAATTTGGGATTCTCAGGAAGCATTTACACTTGGAGGAATGGAAGATCTGATGAAGCTTGTATTTTTAAGAGACTAGACAGATGCTTATGGAATCAGGCTTTCCAGGATACATTCCCCAATTTTGAAGTGGAACATTTAATTAAACAAGGATCAGATCATTCGCCACTTCTTCTAACTTTCAAAGGAGATACCAGAGTCATTAAGAAGCCTTTTAGATTTCTTAACTTCTGGATAGAGCAGGAGAGCTCTCTGGAAATAGTCAAAGTGAATTGGGAAGAACAATATTGTTCTGATCCTTTTTTCAACTTTCATAATAATATGAAAAAGGTGAGTAGAGCTTTGACTAAGTGGATCAAAGAAACCTTTGGGGATATTTTTAAACAAGTGGCTACCCTAGAAGAAATTTTCAAAGTACATGAAGCTACTTTTGAAGAAAATCCATCCCAAGAGAATAGGGCAAGACTACAGAGTGTGTACGCTGATTTAATACAGTTTTATGCTATAGAAGAGAAATTTTGGAAACAAAAATCTGGGATGCAGTGGTTTAAAGATGGGGATAGGAACACAAAGTAATTCCCATGTAATTGGGAAGAGGAAAAAGTTTCATATTAAGAGGATTCAGGACCAGCATGGTGTATGGTTGGAACCGGAGCCAGAAATTATTCAGGAAGCCATTAGATTTTATAAAGATCAGTTCACTGAGAAACAAGTGCCCAGCAATGTTGAATTACTGGACAATATTCCTAAGCTTATTACAGCTGAGCAAAATGAAAGGATCAATCAATTACCAGAGGAAGAGGAAGTGAAGAAGGCAGTGTTTGGATTGAATTCAGACAGTGCAGGAGAACCTGGTGGTTTTACTGAAAAATTCTTCCAAGCATGTTGGGACATAATTGCTAAGGATATGGTGCTAATGTTGAGATCCTTCTTTTGTGGTCATGAATTGCCAAGGTACATCACTCGTACAAATCTGGTTCTTATTCCAAAAAAGAAGGAAATTAATACCTTTTCAGATCTGAGACCTATCAGTCTTAGTAATTTCTCCAGTAAGGTGTTTTCCAAAATCATTCATGAAAGGTTAGTACAGTTGTTACCTAGTATAATCTCCCCTCAGCAAGCTGGATTTGTTAAAGGTAGAAGCATTATAGAAAATATCCTACTGGTGCAGGAGATAGTCAATGACATGAGATTGAGGGGTAAGCCAGCCAATGTTGTGATAAAACTGGACATGACTAAGGCATATGATAGGGTTTCATGGTTATTTCTGACCAAAGTTCTAAGGAAAATGGGATTTGGTGAGGTTTCGATAGACATGGTCTTCAGAATTGTTTCAAACAATTGGTATTCTATCTTGATTAATGGGCAGCCATGTGGTTTTTTCAAATTTTCTAGAGGAGTAAAGCAAGGCGATCCCTTATCACCAACTTTATTCATTTTGGCTTCAGAATGCATGTCAAGGGCTTTGAATGCTCTACATGAAGATGAAAGATTTTCAGGATTTGGCATGCCAAAGTGGAGCCCATACATAAACCATTTGGCATATACAGATGACACTATTATCTTTGCCTCAACTAAGGAGGAATCTCTGAGACTGGTCATGGAGAAATTGGCAGCTTATGAGTTAGTTAGTGGGCAGAAGATTAACAAAGGCAAGAGTGTTGTTTTCCTTCATCACAATGTAACTCAGGAGGTAGAAGAACATGTCTTTCATATTACCAGAATTCCCAGGAAGGATTTCCCATTTACTTATCTGGGGGTGCCAATTTATTATGGGAGAAGGATGATAGCACACTATAAAGAGATCACAGACAAGATATTTAACAGGCTTAACTCATGGACAGGGAAACTATTATCTATTAGAGGAAGAGTAACATTAATCAAGCATGTTTTACAGAGTATTCCTATTCACCTATTGTCTGCCTGTGATCCACCTAAAGAGGTACTAGCCCAAATTCACAGAATGTTTGCAAAATTCTTTTGGAGCAATTTTGTGGGTAACCCTAGTAAGCATTGGGTGTCATGGACAACTTTATGCCATCCTCAAGATGAGGGAGGAATGGGTTTTAAGGGTTTACAAGATGCATCAAAGGCCCTGTTCTCTAAGTTGTCGTGGAACTTCAGAACAAAGTAATCACTATGGAGGATGTATATGAGTAATAAGGACTTGAAAAAGGATCATTCAGTAACAGTACAATGGAAAAGAGGGACATACATGTGGAAGAAGATGTTGCAGTGTAGAGACTTAATAGAACAAGAAATATGGTGGCAGGTTAAACAAGGAAACTCTTATTTTTGGCTAGACAACTGGACAGGAATGGGGGCTTTATACCAAAATATGCCTGCAGATTTCATATTTGATAGAATAGTGCTATTAGTGCAGGAAATGGCGCTGGAAGAAGAATGGGATGAAGGAAGATTAATGGAGATTCTCCCAGGTAATATTGTTGAACATATTATTCAGAACATTAAGCCACCAAATCCTGATGGAGTTCAAGATAAACCTTTCTGGAAACTAGATACTAGAGGCAAATATACAGTGGGATAGCTTTCAATTTGCTGAGGCAGAGAATGGATACTAATGAGTTGTACAAGAGAATTTGGATAAAAGGATTACCAGTGAAGATCTCATTTTTTCTATGGAGACTATGGAAAGCTAAAATACCTCTAGATGAGATAGTGAAGAAGTGGGGCTTTCAGTTTCCTTCCAGATGTTTCTGTTGTGATAAGCCTAATGAGGAAACTATAGCACCTTTGTTTTTAAAGTCCCCTGTTGCACAATATACATGGAACATTTTCTGCAGACCCATGGGATTAAATATTCAAAATCTTCAGCTGAGTCAAGTTATTAATTTGTGGTGGGATGCCCCAGTAAATCAACATGTAAAATATATTTTCCAAGCAGTGCCAGCTATTATTGTTTGGGAACTCTGGAAAACAAGAAATGCTATTAGGCATGGGGGCAAGATGTCTAAGGTCAAGCTAGTCTACCAAATCATGTATTCAATTATCATGTTTATGAGGGTGAGGAGAGGTAATTTTAAATATGCTGCATATAGATGGAGTACTCTAGTGCAATCACTTTAGAATTACTCTCCACGAACAAAAGTGATTCATGTTAAGTGGGAACCACCAGAGTTAGGATGGGTGAAATGCAACACAGATGGTGCCTCAAGGGGAAGTCCTTGTAGAGGATCTTGGAGCTTCTGTATCAGAGATGAGAATGTAAATCTTTTAGTTGCGAAAGCTAAAGAGATGGAAAACCCCCAGTGCACGAACACACAAGCAGAAGTTATGGCTATTCTACA
Source organism: Lycium barbarum (assembly GCF_019175385.1). Classification (NCBI taxonomy): domain Eukaryota; kingdom Viridiplantae; phylum Streptophyta; class Magnoliopsida; order Solanales; family Solanaceae; genus Lycium; species Lycium barbarum. The sequence continues at coordinate 76,038,569 of NC_083341.1, forward strand.
AGCGTTGAGAGTGATTGAGGTGAAAGAATATCAGTAGGTTATAATAGAAACTGATTCTCTATTGCAGAAAAACATAATCCTAAGATTATGGGAAGTGCCTTGGCAGATCGTAGGAATGATGGAAGAGATTTGGGAAAGGATGAACACTAGAACTGTTAGAATAGCTCATATGTACAGGGAAGGAAATCAGATAGCTAATTATTTGGCTAATGTAGCACTGGATGAAAGAGAAGTAGATATTGCTTCCTTTCTGGGACTGGGCACTCAAGGCAGAAGGCTGATCAACAATGATAAACTAAACTTGCCATACTTGAGAATCAGACCAAGCAAGAGATGATAGGAGTGTGGGAGAGAAGGAAGAGATTCATTGGTTCTCTCGCTCAAATCCCATGGAGGGAAGAGGGCATAGAAAACATCTTTTCAACTAACATTGTTTATTGTTTTGCAGGAAGAAATAAGAACACAATCTAGAGATTTTACAATACCTTCAACAACATGCTGGTTTACCTGAGAATAGCTCAATGGTTGGTCTTAGCACTGTTAAGTGCTCGTACTATTGAGCAACAATCAGGGGAATTTAGTATGAAGCGAAGGTACAGACTGAAATCTCAGAGAAAGGACATACACAGGTGGAGGACAACAAAGCACAGAGTGAAGATTCTTTCAAGAACAATTACAAGAGGACAGCAGCCAGCACAACATAAACAACTCCAGAAAGCAGTAGAAGGCAAAGGAAAGCAAATGACTACAATAGAAATCCAGAGGAAAGCATCTAGAGGACAACAGTACACATAAAGCCACAAAAATCAACAAATCCAAAACATGAGAGGAGGGGGGAACATAAATCGAAGCCAAGGAGAACATACAAGAGCAGATTCAGACCAAAAACAGAAGCAACATCAGCTATTGGCTCAGCAACAATCAAGTCAAGTTCAGCCACAACTCAGCATACCCATATCGATTCAATACTTTGGAAGCATAAGAGCTACAAAGGAGAGGAAAAAGAACTTACCAGATAGAAATCTTTGAAATCTTCAAACCTCGAATTTCAGATGCTTTTGTTTGAATCGAACAACATATGTAAACTTTCATTCATCATCTGAAGCTACACAACACCGATTGGCATTTCCCAGATCTTCAACAGCTTATGGATGGTCACTCAGGTTGGATTTCAATTCTAGATTGACTGAGATTAGTATAGGGTTTCTTCTCTTTTGAGTTTTCGTTCTTAGCTTAGTTTACTTTCCCTTTTTGCCTTTTCTTACTTGTTAGCTGAAACTTTTTTTTTTTTGATTAATTAGTAAAAAGCCCTTGTGGCATCCATTTAAAAAAAAGCACGCTTGGGCGAGAGTAGTATTAGGATGTGTGACCCCCCGCGAAGTCGTCGTGTTGCATCCCTGCTTTGGTCTGGACTACGCTCATTTTCGTCTGTAAAATATATTTTTTTCCACAAAATAAGCTAGATCTCAGAAAAATACTCAAATTAAAAAAATGAATCGCATAAAACGGATAACGGAGCGCGAAGTTATGCGTATTTAAAGGTTTCCACTTACGCGCATTATTTTTAGAGACAGGGGAGGGGCAAGAACGGGTTGAAGAGAAAATTAAGCGCTAGGAGGAATGGATTTGATCATACTAGCACTAACGTACTGGATCCCATCAGAACTCTGAAGCTAAGTATGCTTGGGCGAGAATAGTACTAGGAAGGGTGACCCTCTGAGAAGTCCTCGTGTTGCTTTTCTCCATTTGTCCGGACTACGCTCATTTTCATCTGTTTAATATATTTTATTTTGAAAAATAAGTTCGATCTCGGAGAAATACTCAAGATCAAAAAAAGAAACGCATAAAACAGATAACGGAGCGTCAAGTTACGCGTATTTAAAGGTTTGCACTTGCGCACTTTATTTTTAAAGAAGCGGGGGTGGGAGGAAAGGGTTTAAGTGAAAATTGAGTGCTAGGACGGATGGATGCGATCATACCAGCCCTAGCACAACGTATCCCATCAAAACTCTGAAGTTAAGCATGCTTGGGAGAGAATAGTACTAGGATGGGTGACCCCCTGAGAAGTCCTCGTGTTGCTTCCCTCTTTTTGTCTAGACTACGCTCATTTTCATCTGTTTAATATATTTTTTTTTCAAAAAATAAACTAGTTCTTCGAAAAATACTCAAAATAAAAAAAAAAGAATCGCATAAAACGGAGAACGGAGCGCAAAGTTACGTGTATTTAAAGGTTTGCACTTACTTTTTTGAGAAGGGGGAAGGGGAGGAAAGGGTTTAAGCCAATTTTGAGTGCTAGGACTGATGGATGCAATAATACTAGCACAAATGCACCGGATCCCATCAGAATTCGAAGTTAAGCGTGCATTGACGAGAGTAGTACTAGGATGGGTGACCCCCAGGGAAGTCATCGTGTTGCATCCCTCCTTTTTTCCGGACAACGCTCATTTTCGTCTATTTAATATGTTTTTTAAAATAAGCTAAATCTCGAAAAAATACATACGATCAAAAAAAGAATTGTATGAAACGGATAACGGAGCACGAAGTTATGCGTATTTATAGGTTTGCACTTACACACCTTATTTTTCGAGAAGGAGGGAGGGGAGGAATGGGTTTAAGCGAATTTTGAGCACTAGGACTGATGGATGCGATCATACCAGCACAAATGCACCGGATCCCATCAGAATTCCGAAGTTAAGCGTGCTTGGGTGAGAGTCGTAATAGCATGGGTGACCCCGCGGGAAGTCCTCATGTTGCATCCCTCTTTATCTCTGGACTACACTCATTTTCGTTTGTTTAATATATATTTTTTTTTGAAAAATAAGCTAGATTTCCAAAAAATACTCAAAATCAAAAAAAGAATCGCATAAAACAGAAAACGGAGCGCAAAGTTACACGTATTTAATGGTTTCCACTTACGCGCATTATTTTTAGAGAAACGGTAGAGGGAGGAAAGCGTTTAAGAGAATTTAGAGTGCTACTACTGGTGGATGCGATCATATTAGCACAAACGCACCAGATCCCATCAGAACTCTGAAATTAAGCATGGTTGGGGGAGAGTAGTAATAGGCTGGGAAGTCCTCGTGTTGCATCTCTCCTTTTGTCCGGACTATGCTCATTTTTGTCTGTTTAATATATATATTTTCAAAAAATAAGCTAGATCTCGGGAATACTCAAGATCAAAAAAAGAATCGCATAAAACAGATAACGGAGCGTGAAGTTGTGCGAATTTAAAGGTTTGTACTTACGCGCCTTATTTTTCGAGAAGGGTGAGGGGGACGAAAGGGTTTAAGAGAATTTTGAGTGCAAGGACTGATGGATGCGATTATACCCGCACTAACGCACCGGATCCCATCAGAGCTCTGAAGTTATGTCTGAACTTAAGTGTGCATGGGCAATAGTAGTACTAGGATGGGTGACTCCTCGGGAAGTCATCGTTTTGCATCCCTTCTTTTTTCCGGATAGCATTCATTTTCGTCTGTTTAATATATATTTTTTTAAATAAGCTAGATCTCGGAGAAATTCTCAAGATCAAAAAAAGAATAGCATAAAACTGATAACGGAGCGTGAAGTTGCGCGTATTTGAAGGTTTGCACTTACGCGCCTTAATTTTCGAGAAGTGGGAGGGGGAGGAAAGGGTTTAAGAGCGCAAGGACTGTTGGATGCGATCATACCAGCACTAACACACCGGATCCCATTAGAACTCCGAAGTTAAGCGTGCTTGAGCGAGAGTAGTACTAGGATGGGTGACCCCCCGGAAAGTCATTGTGTTGCATCCCTCCTTTTGTCCGGACTACTCTCATTTTCGTCTGTTTAATATATATATATTTTAAAAATAAGAGAAATCTCGAAAAAATACTCAAGATCAAAAAAAGAATCGTATGAAGTGGATAGCGGAGCGCAAAGTTATGCGTATTTAAAGGTTTACGAATACGTTCCTTATTTTTAGAGAAGGAGGAGGGGGAGGAAGGGGTTTAAGAGAAAATTGAGCGCTAGGATGGGTGGATGTGATCATACCAGCACTAACGCATCAGATCCCATCAGAACTCTGAAGCTAAGCATGCTTGGGCGAGAGTAGTACTAGGATGGGTGATCCCTTGAAAAGTCCTTGTGCTGCTTTCCTCCATTGTTTCGGGCTACACTCATTTTGGTCTGTTTAATATTTTTTTTTGAAATATAATCTAGAGCTCGGAAAAATACTAAAGATCAAAAAAAGAATCGCATAGTTACGCGTTTTTAAAGGTTTGCACTTACGCGCCTTATTTTTTGAGAAGGGGGAAGGGGAGGAAAGGGTTTAAGAGAATTTTGAGCGCTATGACTGATGGATGCGATCATACCCGCACTAACGCACTGAATCCCATCAGAACTCCGAAGTTAAGCATGCTTGGGCGAGATTAGTAATAGGATGGGTGACCGACCCCCTGGGAAGTCCTCGTGTTGCATCCTTCTTTTTCTCCGGACTATGCTCACTTTCATCTATTTAATATTTTGTTTTTCAAAAAATAAGCTAGATTTCTCAAAAATACTCAAAATCAAAAAAAGAATCGCATAAAACGGATAACGGAGCGCGAAGTTACGCATATTTAAAGGTTTCCTCTTACATTCATTATTTTTACAGAAGGGGGAGGGGGAGGAAAGGGTTTAAGAGTATTTAGAGCGCTACGAATGATGGATGCGATCATATTAGCACTAACGCACCAGATCCTATCAGAACTTCGAAATTAAGCACGCTTGGGCAAGAGTAGTAACAGGATGGGTGACCCCCTGGGAAGTCCTCGTGTTGCATACCTCCTTTTGTCCAGCCTACGCTCATTTTGGTCTGTTTAATATATATTGTTTTTGGAAAACTAAGCTAGATCTCGGAGAAATACTCAAGATAAAATAAAAAATAATCGCATAAAATAGATAACGGGGCGGGAAGTTTCGCGTATTTAATGGTTTTCACATACGCGCCTTATTTTCGAGAAAGGGGAGGGGGAGGACAGGGTTTAAGAGAATTTTCAGCACACGGACTGATGGATGCGATCATAGCAGCACTAACGCACAGGATCCCATCAAAACTCTGAAGTTAACCGTGCTTAGGCGAGAGTAGTACTAGGATGGGTGACCTCCAGGGAAGTCATCGTGTTGCATCCCTCCTTTAGTCCGGACAACGCTCATTTTAATCTGTTTAGCATTGTTTTTTTAAAAAAAAGATAATCTCTAAAAAATACTCAGGATGAAAAAAAGAATCGTATGAAACGGATAACGGAGCGTGAAGTTATTCGTATTGAAAATGTTACACTTACGCGCCTTATTTTTAGAGAAGGGGGATGGGGAAGAAAGGGTTTAAGAGAAAATTGAGCGCTAGGGCTGATGGATGCGATCATACCGGCACTAACTCATCGGATCCAATCAGAACTCCCAAGTTAAGCGTGCTTGGGCGAGAGTAGCACTAGGTTGGGTGACCCCCCGAGAAGTCATCGTGTTGCATCCCGCCTTTTTTTTGGACTAAACTCATATTCGTCTGTTAAATGTATATTTTATAAAAACAAAATAAGCTAAATCGCTAAAGAATACTCAAGATCAAAATAAGAATCATATAAAATGGATAACGGAGCATGACGTTTTGCGTATTTGAAGGTTTGCACTTACGCGCCTTATTCATAGAGGGGGGAGGGGGAGGAAAGGGTTTACGAGAAAATTGATAGCTAGGATGGATGGATGTGATCATACCAGCACTAACACAGTGGATCCCATCAGAACTTTGAAGCTAAGTATGCTTGGACGAGAGTCGTACTTGGATGGGTGACCCCCAGAGAAGTCCTTTTGTTACTTTCCTCCATTTGTCCGGACTACGCTCATTATCGCCTGTTTGATATATATTTTTGTTCAAAAAATAAGCTAGATCTCGAAGAAACACTCAAGATCAAAAAAAGAATCGCATAAAACGAAGAATGGAGCGTGAAATTATGTGTATTTAAAGGTTTGCACTTACGCACCTTATTTTTCGAGAATGGGGAAGGGGAGGAAAGCGTTTAAGATAATTTTGAGCTCTTGGACTGATAGATGCGATCATACCAATACTAACGCACCAGATCCCATCAGAACTCCAAAGTTAAGCGTGCTTGGGTGAGAGTAGTACAAGGATGGGTGATCCCTCGGGAAGTCATCGAGATGCGTCCCTCTTTCTCTCTAGACTATACTCATTTTTGTCTGTGTAATATATTATTTATCAACAAATAAGCTAGATTTCTGAAAAATACTGAAAAATAAAAAAAAGAATCGTATAAAACGGATAACGGAGCGTGAAGTTTCGCGTATTTAAAGGTTTCCACTTAAGTGCATTATTTTTAGAGAAGGGGAAGAGGGAGGAAAGGATTTAAAAGAATATAGAGTGCTACGACTGATGGATGCGATCATACCAGCACTAGCGCACCAGATCCCATCAGAATTTCAAAATTAAGCACGCTTGGGCGAGAGTCGTAATAGGATAGGTGAAACCCTGGGAAGTCCTCGTGTTGCATCCCTCCTTTTGTTCTGATTACCCTCATTTTTGTTTGTTTAATATATTTTTTTTCGAAAAATAAGCTATATCTCTAAGAAATACTGAAGATAAAAAAAAAGAATCGCATAAAACAGATAACGGAGCGTGAAGTTATGCGCATTTATAGGTTTGCACTTACGCGATTTATTTTTCGAGAAAGGGGAGAGGGAGGAAAGGGTTTAAGTTAATTTTGAGCGCTACGACTGATGGATGCAATCATACCAGCACAAACGCACCGGATCCCATCAGAACTCCGAAGTTAAGCATGCTAGGGCAAGAGTAGTACTAAGACCGGTGACCCCCGGGAAGTCATCATGTTGCATCCCTCCTTTTGTCCCGACTACGCTCATTTTCGCCTATTTTGTAAATATTTTTTTTAAATAAGCTAAATCTCAGAAATAAACTCAAGATCAAAAAACGAATCGTATAAAACAGATAACAGAGCGCGAAATTATGCGTATTTAAATGCTTGCACTTACGCGCCTTATTTTTAGAGACGAGGAGGGGGAGGAAAAGGTTTAAGAGAAAGTTAAGCACTAGGACGGACGGATGTGATCATACCAGCACTAACACACTAGATCCCATCAGAACTCTGAAGCTAAGCATGCTTAGCCGAGAGTGGTACTAGGATGGGTGACCCCCTGAGAAGTGCTCGTGTTGCATCCCTCCTTTTTTCCGGACTACACTCATTATGGTCTGTTTAATATATATTTTTTCAAAAAATAAGCTAGATCTCGGAGAAATACACAAGATCAAAAAAGTATTGGATAAAACGGAGAACGGAGTGCGAAGTTACCCATATTTAAAGGTTTGCACTTACGCGCCTTATATTTTGAGAATGGGGAAGTAGAGGTAAGGGTTTAAGAGAATTTTGAGCGCTAGGACTGATGGATGCGATCATACCCGCACTAACGCACCGGATCCCAATAGAACTCTGAAGTTAAGCGTGCTCGAGCAACAGCAGTAATAGGATGGGTGATCCCCTTGGAAGGCCTCGTGTTGCATCCCTCTTTTTCTCCAGACTATGCTCTTTTTCTTCTGTTTAATGATTTTTTTTTTAAATTAAGCTAGATTTCCAAAAAATGCTCAAAATCAAAAAAAGAATCGCATAAAAGGTATAACGGAGCGCGAATTTATGCGTATTTAATGGTTTCCACTTACGCGCGTTATTTTTAGAGATGGGGAAGAGGTAGGAAAGGGTTTAATATAATTTAGAGTGCTACGACTGATGGATGCGATCACACCAGCACAAACGCACCAGATCCCATCAGAACTCTGAAATTAAGCACGCTTGGGCAAGAGCAGTAATAGGACGGGTGACCCCTGGAAAGTCCTCGTGTTGCATCCCTCCTTTTGTCCGGACTACGCTTATTTTCGTCAGTTTAATATATTTTTTTGATAAATAAGCTAGATCTCAAAGAAATACTCATGATAAAAAAAAGAATCGCATAAAACAGATAACGAAGCGTGAAGTTACGCGTATTTAAAGGTCTTCCCTTACACGCCTTATTTTTCGAGAAGGTTGAGGGAGAGGTAAGGGTTTAAGAGAATTTTGAATGCAAGGACTGATGGATGCGATCATACCAGCACCAACACACCGGCTCCCATCGGAACTCTGAAGTTAAGCATGCTTGGGCGAGAGTAGTAATAGGATGGGTGATCCCTCGGGAATTTATCATGTTGCATCCCTCCTTTTGTCCGGACAACACTCATTTTCGTCTATTTAGTATATTTTTATAAAACAAATAAGCTAAATCTCGAAAAAATACTCATGATTGAAAAACGAATCCTATGAAACGGATAACGGAGCGCGAAGTTATGTGTATTTAAAGGTTTGCACAAACGCACCTTATTTTTAGAGAAGGCCGATGGGAAGAAAGGGTTTAAGAGAAAATTGACCGATAGGATAGATGGATGCGATCATATCAGCACTAACGCACCGGATCCATCAGAACTCCCGAGTTAAGCGCACTTGGGCGAGAGTAGTACTAGGATGGGTGACCCCTTGGGAAGTCATCGGGTTGCATCCCTCCTTTTGTCCGGACTACGCTCATATTCGTCTGTTTAATACTTTTTTTTTCAAACATTGAGCTAGATTTCGAAGAAATACTCAAGATCAAAAATAGAATCGCATAAAATGGAGAACGAAGCACGAACTTATGCGTATTTAAAGGTTTGCACTTACACGCCTTATTTTTCGAGAAGGGGAAGGGGAGGAATGTTTTTAAGAGAATTTTGAGAGCTAGGACTGATGGATGCGATCATACCAGTACTAATGCACCGGAACCCATCAGAACTCCGAAGTTAAGCATGCCTGGGCGAGAGTTATAATAGGACGGGTGACCCCCCGAGAAGTCATCGAGATGTATCCCTCTTTTTCTATGGACTACGCTCATTTTTGTGTATTCTATATATTGCTTTTAAAAAAATAACCTAGATTTCTTAAAAATACTCAAAATCAAAAAAAGAATCACATAAAACGGATAATGGAGCGCCAATTACGCGTATTTAAAGGTTTCCATTTACGCGAATTATTTTTAGAGAAGGGGAAGAGGGAGGAAAGGATTTAAGAGAATTTAGAGCGTTGCGACTGGTGGATGCAATCATTCCAGCACTAACGCACCAGATCCCATCAGAACTCAGAAATTAAGCACGCTTGGGCGAGACTAGTAATAGGATGGGTGACCCCCTGGGAAGTCCTCGTGTTGCATCCCACTTTTTGTTCGAACTATGCTTTTTTTCGTCTGTTTAATATATATTTTTTCGAAAAATAAGCTAAATCTCAGAGAAATACTCAAGATCAAAAAAAGAATCGCACAAAATAGATAACGGAGCGTAAAGTTACGTGTATTTAAAGGTTTGCACTTACGCGCCTTATTGTTTTAGGAAGGGGGGCGGGGGAGGAAAGGGTTTAAGAGAATTTTGAGCACAAGGACAGATGGATATGATCATACCAGCACTAACGCACCGGATCCCATCAAAAATAAGAAATTAAGCGTGCTTGGGCGAGAGTTGTACTAGGATAGGTCACCCCCCGGGAAGTCATCATGTTGCATCCCTCCTTTTGTCTGGACTCCTCTAATTTTTGTCTGTTTAATTTTTTTTTTTTTTTGAATTAGCTAAATCTTGGAAACATACTCAAGATCAAAAAAAGAATTGTATAAAATGGATAACGAAGTGTGAAGTTATGCGTATTTAAAGGTTTGCACTTACGCACCATATTTTTAGAGAAGGGGGCGGGGGAGGAAAAGGTTTAAGCGAAAATTGAGCGCTAGGATAGATAGATGTGATCATACCAGCACTAACGCACTGGATCCCATCACAACTCTGAAGCTAAGCATGCTTGGGCGAGAGTAGTACTAGAATGGGTGCCCCCCTGAGAGGTCCTCGTGTTGCATTCCTACATTTGTCCGGACTACGCTCATTTTAATCTGTTAATATATTTGTTTTTCAAAAAATAAGCTAGATCTCGGAGAAATACTCATGATCAAAAAAAGAATCTCATAAAACGGAGAACGGAGCGCGAAGTTATGCGTATTTAAAGGTTTGCACTTACGCACCTTATTTTTAGTGAAGGGGGAGGGGGAGGAAAGGGTTTAAGACAATTTTGAGCGCAAGGACTGTTGGATGCGATCATAACAACACTAACGCACCGGATCCCATTAGAATTCCGAAGTTAAGTGTGCTTGGGCGAGAGTAGTAATAGGATGGGTGACCGGCCCTCTGTGTTACACCTCTCATTCTCGTCGTAGTATAATCTATGGTTTCCTAGTCGGGTATGCATTTAGAATAGAGACACAAGCCCGAGTTGGAGGTAGAAAGTGTCCTACCCCATGTACAAAGGTACCAGCAGGTGTTCCTAGCAGTTTACGGAGTTAGAAGTTGAGTGAATTGAATCGACGCGATATGAGCTGAACCTAAGAAAATCTACAAACACCATTCATCGTCGACGGGCCATAAATGATTTCTACCCTTGTATTTGAGTTTATTATCAAGATTTTTAGCAATTTTAAGTAAAGAGAAGGTATTTGTGGAAGTGGTAAGTTGATAAAGGGAAAGGTAGTGACTTGAGGCTATTTTAAGAGATGATTGGGGATAAATTTGAGTGTGTGTGTGTGTGTGTGTGTATATATATATATATATATATATATATATATGTATATAGCTAAGGCATCTCTGCATATAGTGTTTTAGATTCATACTTCATCGCCACCTGGTCCTTTCGAACCTTAATCTTAAGAAATTCCTAAACGAGAAAGCGGTATGTATGGTTGGCGTATGGCTAGAAACTAGTCCAGAATGATGTCATCAACTGCACGATAAACCATTTAGGTTTTGATATTCGGCTATCCTGGTCCTCAGTACCCAACACTATATTATTCCACTATATTTCCTTTTAAATTAAAAGATGCAAAAGGTGTTGATACCTCCTATCCACATAGAAATCTTACCCTCACGAAGCTGGCTAACTACGCTCAAGCAGAGCTCAGACCCGGAGGTGATGGTCAATGCGCTTACCGACTCCTTTTCGACCTTCAAATCTCTTATCTAGACAGGATAAGAGCAAGCGAACCCCCTACCTATTGTCGATTCCGCTTTCAGGATACCGCTTGTAAATCCTTTACGATCAGTATTGGAAATGAACGGAGAAGTGGTGGAACGTGCGGAACCACATATTGGATTACTCCAGTGTGGCACGAAGCCGCTGATGCCGAGTCGGCTCCTATGCCGCTAGCTATGCCCTGCTTGGTCTCCCTCCACCGGAACGGTGGAGGTTCCGTAGCACGTCATGAGCACCGGGCTATATATATATATATATATATGGATATATATATGTGTTGTTATTGTTGTTGTGGTTGATGTTGGATTGAATGGGAAGTTGAAGGGTTGTTGAGCTTACAAGGGAAATGTTATCCATAATTCGTTAAGCTCTATATGTATTTAAAGATGGTTAGTAAGCGAGGAAAATAGTCTAATTAGGTCTATGTTATCTTAATTGTAGACTTGCAAGCTCGAGAGGTAGAAGTTGGACAATTGGATATACTTCAAGGTATGTTAAGGCTATCCTTTCTTTCCTTTGGCATGATCCTATGATATGAGCCAACAAGAGAGTAAGCGAGCTTCCATATTACTCTACTCTACGAAACATTAGAAGTACTTCAGTCTTTGATGTTCATGTACCTCGTTTATGAGGGTTCCTTCTGTTCATGGGTCCAGTCTTATGTAGCCAGTTATATGTATACAATTTGCTCATACATTACATTCATTATATATTTATGTACATTGACCCGTGACCAGAAGGTGTTATATACACGAATATTAGATATATGTGAAGTATGAGAAGAGATATAGGCATTATACACGCATTACTACCATGATGATGATATGAGAATCAGGCTGCACGTACCAGATCAATGTATATGATGATGGCCGCAGAGAGGCCGATATGATATGAGAAAAGAGACAGGCGTTATACACGCACATATATATATATATATATATATATATATATATATATATATATATATATATATATATATATATAGAGAGAGAGAGAGAGAGAGAGAGAGAGAGAGAGAGAGAGAGACAGGTATGACTTTCATTGATAGGCATGAGCATGCATATTATTTGCCCACAGTGGCATTGTCAGTTACACAGATTTATGCAGATACATACAGATACTAGTTCATACAAGTGCATGCAGATAGTCATTTCAGCTTATGAGTTCAGATCTTATTCATGATTCTTGTATATATATGTTGTTCTTATGCCTTACATACTTAGTACATTATCCGTACTGACTCCTTGTTACTCGGGGGGCTGCGTTCATGCCCGCAGGTACAGGTAGACAGACTGGTGGTCCAGCTCAGTAGGACCTCTAGATCTAGTAATGGTGAGGGCGCTCCATTTGATCCAGAGCTGCAGTCAGTTTTAGTATGCCACCCTTTTGAGATGTATATGCATATGGGTATGATGGGGCCTTGTCCCGTCCTTTCTACAGCTTTTATTCTAGTAGTGGTCTGTAGACAGTTGTATGTATTGGTCAGATGATGTAGCCTTGTCAGCTTCTATTCTTTTGTGTACAATATATGTAGCAGCCTAGCTAGCTTGCACTGTTCCTTCAGCATGCTTATGTATATACAGATTGTTTAGTGTTCACGATGTCGTCTACTTATGAGATCAGTTTAAGTCATGTATGGGCCCTAGATGTCCAGTTAGATTCAGATATAAGCATAGGGGTGTTTGGTCACTAGAGGTTAGACACTCGTCACGACTCATCGGTTTGGGTCGTGGCACCCTGGGAAGTCTCATGCTGCATCCCTCTTTTTCTCCAGACTACGCTTATTTTCGTTTGTTTAGCACATTTTTAATGGAAAAATAAGCTAGATCGCGGAGAAATACTCAAGATCAAAAAAAGAATCGCATAAAACAGATAACGGAGCGTGAAGTTACGCGTATTTAAAAGTTTTCACTTACGCGCCTTATTTTTCGAGAAGGGGGAGGGGGATGAAAGGGTTTAAGAGAATTTTGAGCGCAACGATTGATTGATGCAATCATACCAGCACTAATGCATCAGATCCCATCAGAACTCCGAAGTTAAGCGAGCTTGGGCGAGAGTAGTAATAGGATGGGTGATCGGCCCCCTGGGAAGTCCTCGTGTTGCATCCTTCTTTTTCTCCGGACTAAGCTCATTTTCGTCTATTTAGCATATTTTTATTCGAAAAATAAACTAGATCTCAGAGAAATACTCAAGATCAAAAAAATAATCGCATAAAATAGATAACGGAGCGTGAAGCTACACGTATTTAAAGGTTTTCACTTACGGACCTAATTTTTCGAGGAGGGGGAGGAAAGGGTTTAAGAGAATTTTGAGCACAAGGACTGATGGATGCAATCATACTAACTCACCGAATCTCATTAGAACTCCGAAGTTAAGCGTGCTTGGGCGAGAGTAGTAATAGGTTTGGTTACCCCCTTCGAAGACCTCGTGTTGCATCCTTTTTTTTTCTCCGAACTTTGCTCATTTTCGTCTGTTTAATATATTTTTTCGAAAAACAAGCTAGATTTTTCAAAAAATACTCAAAATTAAAAAAAGTATCGTATGAAACCGATAACGGAGCGCGAAATTATGCGTATTTAAAGGTTTCCAATTGTGTGCAGTATTTTTCGAGAAGGGGGAAGGGAAGGAAAGGGTTTAAGAGAATTTTGAATGCTAGGGCTGATGGATGCGATCATACTAGACACTAACGCACCGAATCCCATCAGAACTCCGAAGTTAAGCATGCGTGGCGAGACTAGTAATAGAATGGGTTACCCCCTTGGAAGTCCTCGTGTTTCTTCCCTCTTTTTCTCCGGACTATGCTCATTTTCGTCTATTAAATATATTTTTGTTTTGAAAAACAAGCTTGATTTCTGAAAAATACTCAAAATCAAAAAAAGTATGATATGAAACGGATAACCGAGCGCGAAGTTATGCATATTTAATGGTTTCCACTTACGCGCATTATTTTTAGAGAAGGGGAAGAGGGAGGAAAGGGTTTAAGAGAATTGAGAGTGCTACGACTGATGGAAACGATCATACCAGCACTAACGCAACAGATCCCATCAGAACTCCAATATTATGCACGCTTGGGCGAGAGTAGTAATAGGATGGGTGACCCCCGGAAAGTCCTCGTATAGCATCCCTCCATTTGTCTGGACTACGCTCATTTTCGCTTGTTTACTTTATTTTTTTAAAAAAAAATAAGCTAGATCTCGGAGAAATACACATGATCAAAAAAAGAATCGCATAAAACAGATAACGGAGCGTGAAGTTACGAGTATTTAAAGGTTTTCACTTACGCGCCTTATTTTTCGAAAAGGGTGAGGGGGAGGAAAGGGTTTAAGATAATTTTGAGTGCTAGAACTGATGGATGTGATCATGTTAGCACAAACGCACCGGATCTCATCAAAACTGTGAAGTTAAGCGTGCCTGGGCGATACTAGTACTAGGATGGGTGACCACCCGAGAAGTCATTGTGTTGCATCCCTCCTTTTGTCCGGACAATGCTCATTTTCATCGCTTTATATATATAGTTTTTAAAAAAAATAAGCTAAATCTCGAAAAAACACTCAAGATCAAAAAAAGAATTGTATGAAACGGATAACGGAGCGCGAAGTTATGCGTATTTAAAGGTTTGCACAAATGCGCCTTATTTTTAGAGAAGGGGGACGTGGAAGAAAGGGTTTAAAAGAAAATTGAGCGCTAGGACTGATGGATGTGCTCATACCAGCACTAACAAACACCAGATCCCATCAAAACTCCGAAGTTAAGCGTGCTTGGGCGAGAGTCGCACTTGGATGGGTGGCCCCCCATAAAGTCATCGTGTTGCATCCCTCATTTTTTTCGGACTATGTTCATTTTCTTCTATTTAATTTATTTTTGAAAAATAAGCTAGACCTCGGAAAAATACTCAATATCTAAAAAAGAATCGTATAAAACGGATAACAGAGCGCGAAGTTTTGCGTATTTAAATATTTGCACTTACGCGCCTTATTTTTAGAGCAGGGGGAGGGGCCGAAAAGGGTTTAAGTGAAAATTGAGAGCTAGGACGGATGGATGTGATCATACCAGCACTAACACACTAGATCCCATCAGAACTCTGAAGCTAAGCATGCTTGGGCGAGAGTAGTACAAGGATGGGTGATCCACTGAGAAGTCCTCGTGTTACTTTCCTCCATTTGTCCGGACTATGCTCATTTTTGCCTGTTTGATATATTCTTTTTCAAAAAATAAGCTAGATCTCGAAGACTCAAGATAAAAAAAAAAAAAAGAATCGCATAAAACGGAGAACGGAGCGTGAAGTTACGCGAATTTAAAGGTTTGCACTTACGCCTCTTTTTTTTCGAGAACGGGGTGGGGGAGGAAAGGGTTTATGAGAAAATTGAGCGCCAGGACGGATGGATGTGATCATACCAGCACTGACGCATCGGATCCCATCAGAACTCTAATACAATGGGTGACCCCCAGAGAAGTCATCCCGTTGCTTCCCTCCATTTGTCCGGACTACGCTCATTTTCCTCTGTTTAATATATTTTTTCCCGAAAAATAAGCTAGATCTCGGAGAAATATTCAAGATAAAAAAAAAAAAATCGCATAAAACAGATAACAGAGTGTGAAGTTACACATATTTAAAGGTTTGCACTTACGCGCCTTATTTTTCAAGAAGGAGGGGGGGGGGGGGGGGGGGAGGAAGGGTTTAAGAGAATTTTGAACTGAAGGACTGATGGATGCGATCATACCAGAACCAATGCACCGGATCCCATCTTAACTGCGAAGTTAAGCGTGCTTGGGCCAGAATAGTACTAGGATGGGTGACCCACCTGTGAAGTCCTCGTGTTGCATCCCTCCTTTTGTCTGGACTACGCTCATTTTCGTCTATTTAGTATATATATTTTTAAAAATAAGCTAAATCTCGGAAAAATATGAGGCCCCGTTTGTCTAAAGATACTAAAAAAAAATTTAATTTTTTTTTTTGGAATTTTGGAGTTGAAGTTGGCGCTGGAGTTGGAGTCGTGCTTGGCCATAGTTTTTGAAATTATAGTTTTTGGTGAAATGTAGTTGTAAAAAAGTGAATTTTATTTTGAAAAAAAAGTGTTTTGAGTTTTTGGTATTCCAGAATACAACTTCAAGCTGTATTCAAAATTTTCATAGCCAAACGCTAATTCCGAAAAAAAAGTGAAAACAATTTCCGGAAAAAAGGGAATAATTCTTATGGTCAAACGGGGGCTCAATATCAAAAAAAGAATCGTATAAAACGTATAACGGTGCGTGAAGTTATGCGTATTTAAAGGTTTGCACTTACGCGCCTTTTTGTTAGAGAAGGGGGACGGGGAGGAAAGGGTTTAAGAGAAAATTGTGCGCTAGGATGGATGGATGTGATCATACCAACACCAACGCTTTGGATCCCATCACAACTCCGAAGATAAGCACGCTTGGGCGAGATTAGCAATAAGGTGGGTGACCCCCTCGGAAGTCCTCGTGTTTTATCCCTCCTTTTCTCCAGACTATGCTCATTTTTGTCTGTTTAATATATTTTTTATCAAAAAATAAGCTAGATCTCGGGGAAATACTCAAGATCAAAAAAAGAATTGTATGTAACAGATAACGGAGCGTGAAGTTAAGCGTATTTAAAGGTTTGCACTTACGCGCCTTATTTTTTGAGAAGGGGGAGGGGGAGGAAAGGGTTTAAGAGAATTTTGAGCACTACGACTGATGGATGTGGTCATACCAGCACAAACGCACCGGATCCCACCAGAACTCCGAAGTTAAGCGTGCTTGGGAGAGAGTAGTACTAAGATGGGTGACCCCCCTAGATGTCATTGTGTTGCATCCCTCCTTTTGTCCGGACTACGCTCATTTTGTCTATTTAGTATATATATTTTTTTAAAGTAATCTAAATCTCGAAACAAAACTCAAGATTAAGAAACGAATCGTATAAAACGGATAACGGAGCACGAAGTTATGCTTATTTAAAGGTTTACACTTACGCGCCATATTTTTAGAGAAGGAAGAGGGGGAGGAAAGGGTTTAAGAGAAAATTAAGCGCTAGGACAGATGGCTGTGATCATACCCGCACTAACGCACTAGATCCCATCAGAACTCTGAAGCTAAGCATGCTTGGGCGAGAGTAGTACTAGGATGGGTGACCCCCTGAGAAGTCCTCGTGTTGCTTCCCTCCATTTTTCTGGACTGCGCTCATTTTCGTCTGTTTAATTTATTTATTTTCGAAAAATTAAGATCGATCTTGGAGAAATACTCAAGATAAAAAAAGAATCGCATAAAAAAGATAACAAACCATGAAGTTACGCGTATTTAAAGGTTTGCACTTACGCGCCTTATTTTTTGAGAAAGGGGAGGGGGAGGAATGGGTTTAAGACAATTTTAAGCGCAAGGACTGAAAGATGCGATTATACCAGCACTAACGCACCGGATCCCATCAGAACTCAGAAGTTAAGCGTGCTTGGGCGATTGTAGTACTAGGATGGGTGACCCCTGGGAAGTGCTTGTGATGCATCCCTCTTTGTCTTCGGACTATGCTCATTTCCATCTATTTAATATATTTTTTTCGAAAAATAAGCTAGATATCCAAAAAATACTAAAAAACAAAAACAAAATCGAATAAAACTGATAACGGAGCGCAAAGTTACACGTATTTAAAGGTTTCCACTTACGCACATTATTTTTAGAGAAGGGGAAGAGGGAGGAAGGGTATAAGACAATTTAGAGCGCTGAAACTGGTGGATGCGGTCATACCCGCACTAACACACCAAATCCCACCAGAACTCTGAAATTAAGCACGCTTGGGCGAGAGTAGTAATAGGATGGGTGACCCCGTGGGAAGTCCTTGTGTTGCATCCCTCCTTTTGTCCGGACTACCCTCATTTTCATCAGTTTAATATATTTTTTTCAAAAAATAAACTAGTTCTCGGAGAAATACTCAAAGATAAAGAAAAACAATAGCATAAAATTGATTACGGAGTGTGAAGTTACGCATATTTAAAGGTTTGCACGTACGCGCCTTATTTTTCAAGAAAAGGGAGGGGGAGGAATGGATTTAGGAGAATTTTGAGCGGATGGACTGATGGATGCGATCATACCAGCACTAACACACCGGATACCATCAGAATTCTGACGATAAGCGTTCTTGGGCAAGAGTAGTACTAGGATGGGTGACCCCCCGGGAAGTCATCGTTTTGCATCCCACCTTTTGTCCGGAATACGCTCATTTTTGTCTGTTTAGTATATATATAGTTTTTCTAAAAAAGCTAAATCTCGGAAAAAAAAAACTCAAGATAAAAAAACGAATCGTATAAAATGGATAATGGTACGTGAAGTTACGCGTATTTAAAGGTTTGCACTTATGCGCCTTATTTTTCGAGAAGGGGAAGGGGAGGAAAGGGTTTAAGAGAATTTTAAACGCTAAGACTGATGGATGCGATTGTTACACTTCGGAAATTCCGTATGTGTTACCTTGCGGATAGGATAGGGTGAGCAGAAGGTGATTATGAAATCCCTACGAGGTTAAGCAAAGGATTAGATAGCTTGAGGTGCATACAATAATATTTTAAAGTTCTACGAATATGTGAAGTTTAGTTTGTTGAAGAGAGCGAAGCGTAAGTCGTGTTCGGAAAGATTGTGCTATGATTGAGCTAATGTTTATGTAATGATGTCTTGAAGGGCTGCTATAGATCCTAATGTATGGTTAATGAAGTATTAAACAAGTGTTAAGAAGGTTGTATAAGAATTGGAGATCAAACCAAACGACGAGAACAACTTCGGAAAAGCTGTGAGTTCCACGGCCATGTTTCACGGGCTGTGAAACCTTCCACGGACCGTATAATGGTCCATGGAATGCCCAGCAGAGTTGATGTCTGGTCAGTGGTGAACCACTACCACTTCCAAGGGTTAGAGGACCGCAAAAGATTCCATTGGAGGAGAACTAGGGTTTGGTTCAAGAGAAGTATTCCCACCCGAAGCTTGTTCCTACAACATCTAAGGTAAGTTTTATGGTATTTACATGTTGTTTAAGGTAGTTGGAAGTTGAGACATTTGGATGGTAAAAAGGATGTAGGAAATGGGTCTTGAATGTGAGAATAGTGATGTTTGTGAGTAGTAGCTTGAATTGAGTCGTAATTCTTGATGTGTTGTGAAATGAATATGTTATAAATGATGATAAGAACATGAGATAGACATTGTATGTGAATGAACGTAGTAGCGTGTTATGACCATGGATATGAGTGATTGAAAGTGAATTGAGAAATATGGATAATGTGGATGAATAAAGACTATTGTTATGATATTGTGAATGTGTTATTGTCGTTTGGGAGTTGATATACGATATGGAGGAATGTCGTATAAATAAAGGAGATGCTGTTCAATTTTCTCTAGCTTTAGTCATGTATGCTAGCAATCGATTTCTGATGATAGTATGACTTTAATGAAGGTAGAAACGTGAGTGTTGACGGAGAACGTGCAAGTGTAGAATAGTTGAACGGAAAGGTATGTAAGGCTAACCTTCTTTCATAAGGCATGGTTCTTTGGCCAATCATCTAAATCTTCTATAAGTCTATGACATATTCCAAATGATTCTATCTTCAAAAGCTACTAAGCTTATGACTCGATATGTACTACGACTGTACTAAGTTCCTCATATGACGAGTAATCCTATAAGGATAGATGTAAGGAACGACGATGATAGTGATAACGATGATAATGGCGATGACGATAACTATGACGAAAATGATAGTGATGATAATAGTAAAGATGCTTATGAGCTGTTATGTATATGTATCTATGTATGATTATTATGGAACCCCGAGCTTATAAGGCCGGGTAGAATATGTATATATTGACGTAACACGCTCACACCTCTGCAGATGGTACGGATAACCCTGAAGCCTTAGTAGGGCTAGGTAGATGTAACCCTGAAGCCTTGGTAGGGCCAGGTATGTGTAACCTTGAGCCTTGGTTGGCCAAGTATGTATGAAACACCGAACCTTCGTGGTCGGGCATGCTATGTAAATGTTATGTATATGATATGGATATGTATATGATATAGATATGAGTATGAATACGAATAATACTATGTATATGAATACGATTATGGACGCAATGTAAATGAATATGGATATGAGTACGGATACGGATATGGATGTATGTACACGAATACGCGCTAGAAATGGAAAGTCTCTATGACAAGCAAGTAAGTGCTTATGACGACGATGCTACTATCTCCCATCGTATGCTATTTCTTATGTTGCTTATTATGCTTCTATATTAATATTGATTATGCTTTACATACTCAGTACATTCTTCGTACTGACGTCCTTTTGTTTGTGGACGCTGTGTCATGCCCGCAGGTGGCCAGGGAGACAGACTTGAGCCATAGCTACATTCTCATGGACTACATAGCGGAGCTCCATTTCTTTCGGAGCTAAAGCTTTTGGTACTCATTCTTTTGTGTATATATTTATGGGCATAGCGGGGTCCTGTCCCGCCTATATGTTATGACATACTCTCCTTAGAGGCTCGTAGACATGTGTATATGGTTAGATATGCTTGGCCTTGTCGGCCTATATTTTGGATTTCATTTTGTTAGCCTCGTCGGCTTATGTACATTGATATGGGCATAGATGTCAATGATGATATGAAAGGTATTGTTGTCCAATGGGACTTGTATGACGGATGAATAGAAATGTATGTTTTAATATGTGGCTCACCTAGATGCAAGTGTAAAGGTACGATAAGGGGCGCCCGGGTGGGCTATCACCGGGTGCCCGTCGCGGCCCTCCGGTTGGGTCGTAACAGCGATCATACCAGCACTAACTCACCGGATCCCATCAGTGCTCTCATGTTAAGCGTGCTTGGGCGAGAGTAGTACTAAGATGGGTGACCCCCCGGGAAGTCATCATGTTGCATCCCTCTTCTTGTTCGAACTACGCTTATTATCGTCTGTTTAGTATATATATTTTTTAAATAGGCTAAATCTCGGACAAATACTCAAGATAAAAAAAAATAATCGTATAAAACGGATAACGAAGCGCGAAGTTTGCATATTTAAAGGTTTGCACTTACGCACCTTATTTTTACCACGGGGGGGGGGGGGGGGGGGGGAGGGGAGGAAAGGGTTTAAGAGAAAATTGAGCGCTAGGTCGTATGGATGTGATCATACCAGCACGAACTCACCGGATCCCATCAGAACTCTGAAATTAAGCACACTTGGGTTAGAATAGTAAATGGATGGGTGACCCACCAAGAAGTCCTCGTGCTGCATGTCTGGACTAAGCCTGTTTTTGTCTATTTATTTATTTTTTCGAAAAATAAGCTAGATCTTGGAGAAATACTCAATATTATAAAAAGAATCGCATAAAACAGATAACGGAGCGTGAAGTTACGTGTATTTAAAGGTTTGTACTTACGTGCCTTATTTTTCGAGCACAGGGAGGGGGCTGAAAAAGTTTAAGAGACTTGTGAACGCTACGACTGATGGATGCGATCATAGCACCCCTAACGCACCAGATCCCATCAAAACTCCGAAGTTAAGCGTGCCTGGGCGAGAGTAGTATTAAGATGGGTAACCCCTCGAGAAGTCATCATGTTGCATCCCTAAGTTTGTCCGGACTACGCGAATTCTCATCTATTTAGTAGAATCATATAAAACGGATAACGGAGTGCGAAGTTATGCATATTTAAAGGTTTGCACTTGCGCACCTTATTTTTACCGGGGGGAGAGGGTGTTGGGTGGATTAAAGGGTTTATGAGAAAATTGAGCGCTAGGACGGATAAATGTGATCATACCAGCACTAACGCACTGGATCCTATCAGAACTCCAAAATTAAATACGCTTGGGCGAGAGTAGTAATAGGATACGTGACCCCTTGGGAATTCCTCATGTTGCATCCCTGGACTATGCTCATTTTTTTCTGTTTATTTTTTATTTTTTTTTGAAAAATGAGCTCCATCTCGCGAAAAGACTCAAGATCATAAAAAGAATCGCGTAAAACAGATAACAGAGCATGAAGTTATGCATATTTAAAAGTTCACACTTGCTCGCCTTAATTTTCAAGATGGAAGGGGGGGAGAGGGGGGGGGGGGGGGAAGGAAAGGGTTTAAGAGGATTTTGGGTGCTACGACTTATGGATGCGATCATACTCGTACTGACGCACCAGATCCCATAGGAACTCCGAAGTTAAGCGTGCTTGGGCGAGAGTAGTACTAAGTTGGGTGACCCCCCGGGAAGTCATCGTGTTGCATCCCTCCTTTTTTTCGGACTACGCTCATTTTCGTTTTTTAGTTTACATTTAAAAAAAATAAGCTAAATCTCGAAAAAATACTCAAGATCAGAAAAAGAATCGTATAAAATGGATACCGGAGTGCGAAGTTATGCATATTTAAATGTTTGCACTTACGGGGCTTATTTTTAGAGAAGGGGACGAGGAAGGAAGGGGTTTAAGACAGTTTAGAGCACTGAAACTGATGGGTGCGATCATACCAGCACTAACGCACCGTATCCCATCAGAACTCCTAAATTAAGCACGCTTGGGCGAGAGTAGTAATAGGTTGGGTGACCCCATGGGAAGTACTCTTGTTGCATCCCTCCTTTTGTCCGGACTTCGCTCATTTTCGTCTGTGTAATATATTTTTTTGAAAAAATAAACTAGATCTCGAAGAAATACTCAAGCTCAAAAAGACAAAAGCACAAAACAGATAACGGAGCGTAAAGTTACGCGTACTTAAAGGTTTGCACGTACGCGCCTTATTTTTCAAGAAGGGGAAGGAAAGGGTTTAAGAGAATTTCGAGCGCGTGCACTGATGGATGCGATCGTACCGGTAATAACGCACCGGATCCCATTAGAAATCTAATGTTAAGCATGATTGGGCGAGAGTAGCACTAGGATGGGCGACCCCCTGGGAAGTCATCGTGTTGCATCCCTCCTTTTATACAGACTACGCTAAGTTTCGTCTGTTTAATATATTTGTTTTTCTAAAAATAAGTTAGATCGCGGAGGAATACTCAAGATAAAAAATAGAATCGTATAAAATAGATAATGGTGCGTGATGTCACGTGTATTTAAAGGTTTGCACTTACACGCCCTATTTTTCGAGAAGGGGGATGGGGAGGAAAGGGTTTAAGGGAATTTTGAGCGCTAAGACTGATGGATGCGATCATACCAGCACTAACTCACCGAAACTCATCAGAGCTCTGAAGTTAAGCGTGCATTGGCGAGAGTATTACTAGGATGGGTGACCCCCTGGGAAGTCCTCATGTTGCATCCCTCTTTTTATCCTGACTACTTTCATTTTCGTCTGTTTAGTAATTTCTTTTACCAAAAAATAATATAGATTTCCGAAAGATACTCAAAATCAAAAAACGAATCTCATAAAATGGATAACGGATCGCGAAGTTACGCATATTTAAAGGTTTCCACTTACGCACATTATTTTTAGAAAAGCCGAAGAGGAAGGAAAGGGTTTAAGAGAATATAGAGCACTACGACTGATGGATGCGATCATACCAGCACTAACGCACCGGATCCCATCAGAACTCCGAAATTAAGCACGCTTGGCCGAGAGTAGTAATAGGATGGGTGACCCCTTAGGAAGTCCTCATGTTGCATCCCTCCTTTTGTCCGGACTACGCTCATTTTTCTCTGTTTAATATTTTGTTTTTGAAAAATTAACTAGATCTCGTAGAAATACTGATGATAAAAAAAAGAATCGCATAAAACAGATAACGAAGCGTGAAGTTACACGTATTTAAAGGTTTGCACTCACGCGCCTTATTTTTCGAGTAAGGGAGGGGGATGAAAGGGTTTAAGAGAGTTTTGAGCACTACGACTAATTGTTGCGATCATACCAACACTAACGCACCGGATCCCATCAGAACTCCGAAGTTAAGCGTGCTTGGGCGAGAGTAGTACTAAGATGGGTGACCCCTGGGGAAGTCATCGTGATGCATCCCTCCTTTTGTCCGGACTACGCTCATTCTCATTTGTTTAGTATACATTTTTTTTTAAATAAGCTAAATCTCGTATAAATACTCAAGATGAAAAAAAGAATAGTATAAAACGGATAATGGAGCACGAAGTTATGCGTATTTAAAGGTTTGCACTTACGCGCCTTATTTTTACCGTGGGGGGAGGGGAGGGTTTATGAGAAAATTGAGCGCTAGGACGGATGGATGTGATCATACCAGCAATAGCGCACTTGCTACCATCAGAACTTCGAAATTAAGCACGCTTGGGCGAGAGTAGTAATAGGATGGGTGACCCCCGGGGAAGTCCTCGTGTTGCATCCCTGCTTTTGTCCATACTAGGCTCATTTTTGTCTGTTTAATATATTTTGTTTTTGGAAAAATGAGCTGGATCTCGGAGAAATACTCAAGATCATAAAAGCAATCTCATAAAACAGATAACGGAGCGTGAATTTATGCGCTTATTTTTCGAGAAAGAGGGGGGGGGGGGGGGGGGGAAGGAAAAGGTTTAAGGGAATTTTGGGTGCTACAACTTATGGATGCGATCATACCAGCACTAACGCATCGGATCCCGTCCGAACGCCGAAGTTAAGTGTGCTTGGGCTAGAGTAGTACTAAGATGGATAACCCCCCGGGAAGTCATCGTGTTTCATCCCTCCTTTTGTCCAGAGTACGCTCATTTTCGTCTATTTAGTTGATATTATTTTTTTAAAAAAAGAAGCTAAATCTCGGAAAAATACTCAAGATCAGAAAAAGAATTGCATAAAATGGATAACGGAGCATGAAGTTATGCGTACTTAAAGGTGCCTTATATTTAGAGAAAGGGAAGAGGGAGGAAAGCGTTTAAGACAATTTAGAGCGCTGAAACTGATGGATGCGATCATACTAGAACTAATGCACCGTATCCCATCAGAACTTCGAAATTAAGCATGCTTGGGCGAGAGTAGTAATAGGATGGGTGACCCCCTGGGAAGTTCTCGTGTTGCATCCCTCCTTTTGTCCGGACTTCACTCATTTTCACTTGTTTAATATTTTTTTTCAAAAAATAAACTAGTTCTAGGAGAAATACTCAAGATCAGAAAAACAATAGCACAAAACATATAAGGAGCGTAAAGTTACGCGTATTTAAAGGTTTGTACGTACGCGCCTTATTTTTCAAGAAGGGGGAGGAAACTGTTTAAGAGAAAATTGAGCGCCAGGCGGATGGATGTGATCATACCAACAATAACGCACTGGATCCCTTCAGAACACTGAAGCTAAGCATGCTTGGGAAAAAGTAGTATTAGGATGGGTAACCCCCTGAGAAGTCCTCGTGTGACTACTCTCACTTTTGTCTGTTTAATTTTTTTTTTTTCGAAAAATAAGCTGGATCTTGGAGAAATACTCAACATCATAAAAAGAATCGTATAAAACAGATAACGAAATACGAAGTTACGCGTATTTAAAAGTTTGCACTTACTCGCCTTATTTTTTGAGGAGAAGGAGGGGGAGGAAAGGGTTTAAGAGAATTTTGGGCGCTACGACTTATGGATACGATCATAACATCCCTAACGCAGCGGATCCCATTAGAACTCGAAGTTAAGCGTGCTTGGGTGAGAGTAGTACTAAGATGGGTGACCCTTCGGGAAGTCATCGTGTTGCATCCCTCATTTTGTCAGGACTACACTCATTTTCGTCTGTTTAGTTTATACTTTTTTGAAAAAAAAAGCTAAATCTAGAAAAAATACTCAAGTTCAAAAAAAGAATTGTATAAAATGGATAACGGAGTGCGAAGTTATGCATATTTATATGTTTGCACTTGTGTGCCTTATTTTTAGAGAAGGTGGAGGGGGAGGAAAGGGTTGAAGAGAAAATTGAGCGCTAGGACGGAAGTATGTGATCATACCAGTCCTAACGCGCAGGATCACATCAGAACTCTGAAGCTAAGCATGCTTGGGCAAGAGTTGTACTAGGATGGGTGACCCCCTGAGAAGTCCTCGTGTTGCTTCACTCTTTTTGTCTTGACTACACTCATTTTCGTCTTTTTAGAATATATGTTTTAAAATAATAAGCCAAATATCGAAAAAATACTCAAGTTCAAAAAAAGAATTGTGTGAAACAGATAACGGAGCGCGAAGTTATGCGTATTTAAAGGTTTGCACTTAAGCGCCTTATTTTAAAAAGGAGGACAGGGAAGAAAGGGTTTAAGAGAAAATTGAGCACTAGGACTGATGGCTGCGATCATACCAACACTAACGCAGCGGATCCCATCAGAACTCTGAAGTTAAGCGTGCTTGGGCGAGAGTAGCACTAGGATGGGTGACCCCCCAGGAATTCATCGTGTTGCATCCCTCCGTTTGTCTGGACTACGCTCATTTTTGTCAGTTTAATATATATTTTTTTAAAATTAGCTAAATCTCAGAAAAGTACTCAAGATCAAAAAAAGAATCGTATAAAACGGATAACAGAGCGCCAAGTTTTGCGTATTTACGCGCCTTATTTTTAGAAAAGGGGGAGGGTGAGGAAAGGGTTTAAGAGAAAAGTTAGAGCTAGGATGGATGGATGTGATCATACCAGCACTAACGCGCTGGATCCCATCAGAACTCTGAAGTTAAGCATGCTTGGGCGAGAGTCTTACTAGGATAGGTGACCCCCTGAGAAGTTCTCGTGTAGCTTCCTTCCATTTTCCCGGACTACGCTCACTTTTGTTTGTTTAATATTTTTTTTTCCAAAAAATAAGCTAGATCTCGGAGAAATACTCAAGATCAAAAAAGAATCGCATAAAATAGATAACGGAGCGTGAAGTTACGCATATTTAAAGGATTTCACTTTCGCGACTTATTTTTAGAGAAGGGGGTGGGGGAGGAAAGGGGTTAAGAGAATTTTGGGTGCTACGACTTATGGATGCGATCATACCAGCACAAACACACCAGATCCCATCCGTACACCGAAGTTAAGCGTGCTTGGGCGAGAGTAGTAATAAGATGGGTGTCCCCCCGAGAAGTCGTCGTGTTGCATCCCTCCTTCTGTCCGGACAATGCTCATTTTCGTTTATTTAGTATATTTTTTTTAAACAAAAGTTAAATCTAGGAAAAATACTCAAGATCAAAAAAAGAATTGTATGTAAAGGATAATGGAGCGCACAGTTATGCGTATTTAAAGGTTTGCACTTACGCGCCTTATTTTTAGAGAACGGGGAGGGGGAGGAAAGGGTTTATGAGAAATTGAGCGCTAGGACGGATGGATGCGATCATACCAGCCCTGACGCATCGCATCCCATCAGAACTCTAAAGTTAAACATGCTCGGGCTAGAGTAGTACTAGGATAAGTGACCCCTTGAGAAATACTCAAGATCAAAAAAAGAATCGCATAAAAGAG
The DNA here is from genome assembly GCF_019175385.1 of Lycium barbarum. Classification (NCBI taxonomy): domain Eukaryota; kingdom Viridiplantae; phylum Streptophyta; class Magnoliopsida; order Solanales; family Solanaceae; genus Lycium; species Lycium barbarum. The sequence goes on from NC_083341.1 coordinate 76,065,965, forward strand.
AAAACGGAGCGTGAAGTTATGTGTATTTAAAGGATTCCACTTTCGCGACTTATTATTCGTCTATTTAATATATATTTTTTTGAAAAATAAGCTAGACCTCGGAAAAATACTAAGTATCAAAAAAAGAATCGTATAAAACGGATAACGGAGCGCGAAAGTTATGCCTATTTGAAGGTTTGCACTGACGCGCCTTATTTTTAGAGCAGGGGAGGGGCAGGAAAGGGTTTAAGAAAAAATTGAGAGCTAGGACGGATGGATGTGATCATACCAGCACTAACGCACTGGATCCCATCATAACTCTGAAGCTAAGCATGCCTGGGCGAGAGTAGTACTAGGAGGGGTGACCCCCTGAGAAATCCTCGTGCTACGTTCCTCCATATGTCTGGACTACGCTCATTTTCCCCTGTTTAATATATTTTGTTTTAAAAAAAATACGGCAGATCTCGAAGAAATACTCAAGATAAAAAAAAAGGCATAAAACATAGAACGGAGCGCGAAGTTATGCGAATTTGTAGGTTTGCACTTACGCGCCTTATTTTTAGAGAAGGGAAAAAGGGAGAAAGGGGTTTAAGACAATTTAGAGCGCTGAAACTGATGGATGCGATAATACCAGCACTAACGCACTGGATGCCATCAGAACTTCGAAATTAAGCACGCTTGGGCGAGAGTAGTAATAGGATGGGTGACCCTCTGGGAAGTCCTCGTGTTGCATCCCTCCTTTTGTCCGGTATTCGCTCATTTTCGTTTGTTTAATATATTTTTTTCGAAAAATAAACTAGTTCTCGGAGAAATACTCAAGATCAAAAAACAATAGCACAAAACAGATAACGGAGTGTGGAGTTACGCGTATTTAATACACGCCTTATTTTTCGAGAAGGGGGAGGAAAGGATTTAAGAGAATTTTGAGGTCAAGGACTGATGGATGCGATCATACCAGTACTAACACATCGGATCCCATCAGAACTCCGAAGTTAAGCGTGCTTGGGCGAGAGTAGTTCTAGGATGGGTGACCCCTTGGGAAGGCATCATGTTGCATCCCTCCTTTTGTCCGGACTACGCTCATTTTCGTCTGTTTAATATTTTTTTTTCTAAAAATAAGCTAGATCTCGGAGAAATACTCAAGATCAAAAATAGAATCCTATAAAACAGATAACGGTGCATGAAGTTATGCGAATATGCCAATTTAATATATTTTTTTCCGAAAATAAGCTAGATCGAGATCAAAAAAAGAATCGCATAAAATGGAGAACGGAGCGCGAAGTTATGTGAATTTAACGGTTTGCACTTACGCGCCATATTTTTAGAGAAGGGGAAGAGTTAGGAAGGGTTTTAAGCAATTTAGAGCACTGAAACTGATGGATGCGATCATACCAACACTAACGCACCGGATCCCATCAGAACTCCGAAATTAAGCACGCTTGGGCAAGTGTAGTAATAGGATGGGTGACCCCCTGAGAAGTCCTCGTGTTACTTTCCTCCATTTGTCCGGACTACGCTCATTTTTGCCAATTTAATATATATTCGTTTTTCAAAAATAAGCTAGATCTCGAAGAAATAATCAATATCAAAAAAAGAATTGCATAAAACGGAGAACGGAGCGTGAAGTTACGCGAATTTAACGGTTTGCACTGACGCGCCATATTTTTAGAGACGGGGAAGAGTGAGGAAGGGGTTTAAAAAATTTAGAGCACCGAAACAGATGGATGCGATCATACCAGCACTAACGCACCGGATCCCATCAGAACTCCGAAATTAAGCACGATTGGGCGAGTGTAGTAATAGGATGGGTGACCCTCTGGGAAGTCCTTGTGTTGCATCCCTCATTTTATCCGGACTTCGCTCATTTTCTTCTGTTTAATATATTTTTTTCAAAAAATAAACTAGTTCTCGGAGAAATACTCAAGATCAAAAAAATAATACCACAAAACAGATAACAGAGCGAGAAGTTACGCGTATTTAAAGGTTTGCACGTTCGCGCCTTATTTTTCGAGAAGGGGGAGGAAAGGGTTTAAGAGAATTTTTAGTGTAAGGACTGATGGAGGCGCTCATATCAGCACTAACGCACCAGATCCCATCAGAACTCCGAAGTTAAGTGTGCTTGGGCTAGAGTAGTACAAGGATTGGTGACCCCCCGCGAAGTCATCGTGTTGCATCCCTCCTTTTGTCCGGACTACGCTCATTTTCGTCTATTTAATAATTTTTTTTTTCTAAAAATAAGCTAGATCTCGGAGAAATACTCAAGATCAAAAATAGAATCACATAAAATAGATAACGGTGCATGAAGTTATGCGAATATTCCAATTTAATATATATTTTTCCGAAAATAAGCTAGATCTCGAAGAAATACTCAAGATCAAAAAAAGAATCGCATAAAATGGAGAATGGAGCGCGAAGTTATGTGAATTTAACGGTTTGCACTTACGCGCCATATTTTTAGAGAAGGGGAAGAGTGAGGAAGGGGTTTAAGCAATTTAGAGCACTGAAACTGATGGATGCGATCATACCAGCACTAACGCACCGGATCCCATCAGAACTCCGAAATTAAGCACGCTTGGGCAAGTGTAGTAATAGGATGGGTGACCCCCTGAGAAGTCCTCGTGTTACTTTCCTCCATTTGGCCGGACTACGCTCATTTTTGCCAATTTAATATATTCGTTTTTCAAAAATAAGCTAGATCTCGAAGAAATAATCAATATCAAAAAAAGAATTGCATAAAACGGAGAACGGAGCGTGAAGTTACGTGAATTTAACGGTTTGCACTGACGCGCCATATTTTTAGAGACGGGGAAGAGTGAGGAAGGGGTTTACGAAATTTAGAGCGCTGAAACATATGGATGCGATCATACCAGCACTAACGTACCGGATCCCATCAGAACTCCGAAATTAAGAACGATTGGGCGAGTGTAGTAATAGGATGGGTGACCCTCTGGGAAGTCCTTGTGTTGCATCCCTCCTTTTATCTGGACTTCGCTCATTTTCTTCTGTTTAATATATTTTTTTCAAAAAATAAACTAGTTCTCGGAGAAATACTCAAGATCAAAAAAATAATACCACAAAACAGATAACAGAGCGTGAAGTTACGCGTATTTAAAGGTTTGCACGTTCGCGCCTTATTTTTCGAGAAGGGGGAGGAAAGGCTTTAAGAGAATTTTGAGTGTAAGGACTGATGGAGGCGCTCATATCAGCACTAACGCACCAGATCCCATCAGAACTCCGAAGTTAAGTGTGCTTGGGCGAGAGTAGTACAAGGATTGGTGACCCCCCGCGAAGTCATCATTTTGCATCCCTCCTTTTGTCCGGACTACGCTCAGTTTCGTCTGTTTAATATTGTTTTTGGAAAATAAGCTAGATCTCGGAGAAATACTCAAGACCAAAAATAGAATCGCATAAAACCGGTAACGGTGCGTGAAGTTATGCGTATTTAAAGGTTTGCACTTACGCGCCTTATTTTTGGAGAAGGGGGAATGGTAGGAAAGGGTTTAAGAGAATTTTGAGCGCTAAGACTAATGGATGCAATCATACCAGCACTACCTTACCGAATCTCATCAAAGCTCTAAAGTTAAGCATGCATTGGTGAGAGTAGTACTAGGATGGGTAACCCCCTGGGAAGTCCTCGTGTTGCATCACTCTTTTTCACTGACTACTCTCATTTTCGTCTGTTTAATATATTTTTTTTTGAAAAATATGCTAGATTTCCGAAAGATACTCAAAATCAAAAAAAAAAATAGTGGCATAAAACGGATAACGGATCACGAAGTTACACATATTTAAAGGTTTCCACTTACGTGCATTATTTTCAGATAAGGGGAAGAGGAAGGAAAGGGTTTAAGAGAATTTAGTGCGCTACGACTGATGGATGCGATCATACCAGCACTAACGCACCGGATCCCATCAGAACTCCGAAATTAAGCACGCTTGGTCGAGAGTAGTAATTGGATGCGTGACCCCCTTGGAAGTCCTCGTGTTGCATCCCTCCTTTGGTCCGTACTACGCTCATTGTTAACTATTTAATATATTTCTTTTCGAAAAATAAACTAGATCTCAGAGAAATACTCATGATCAAAAAAAGAATCAGATAAAACAGATAACGAAGCATGAAGTTACGCATATTTAAAGGTTTGCACTTACGCGCCTCAAGGATGAAACGGTTTAAGAGATTTTTGAGCACTACGACTGATGGATACGATCATGCCAGCACTAACACACCGAATCCCATCAGAACTCTGAAGTTAAGCATGCTTGGGCTAGAGTAATAATAGGATGGGTGACCCCTTGAGAAGTCCTCGTATTGCATCCCTCCATTTGTCCAGACTATGCTCATTTTCGTCTGTTTAATATATATTTTTCCAAAAAATAAGATAGATCTTGAAGAAATAATCAAGATCAAAAAAAGAATTGCATAAAACATATAACAGAGCGTGAAGTTACTCGTATTTAAAGGTTTCCACTTACGCGCCTTATTTTTCGAGAAGGGGGAGGAGGAGGAAAGGGTTCAAGATAATTTTGAGTGCAACAACTGAGTGAAGCGATCATACGAGCACAAACGCATCGGATCTCATCAGAACTCTGAAGTTAAGCGTGCTTGTACAAGAGTAGTACTAAGATGGGTGACCTCCTGGGAAGTCATCCTGTTGCATCGCACCTTTAGTCCAGACCACGCCCATTTTCATCTGTTTAGTAAATATTTTTTTAAAAATAAGCCAAATCTCAGCAAAAAACGAATAGTATAAAACGGATAACGGAAAATGAAATTATGCATATCTAAAGGTTTGCACTTACGCGCCTTATTTTTCGAGAACGGGGAGGGGGAGGAGGGTTTATGAGAAAATTGAGCGCTAGGACGGATGGATGTGATCATACCAGCACTGACGCACCAGATCCCATCGGAACTCTGAAGTTAAGCATGCTTGGGCTAGAGTAGTACTAGGATTGGCTAACCCCTGAGAAGTCCTCTTGTTTCTTACCTCCATTTGTCCGGACTAGGCTCAGTTTAGTCTATTAAAAAAAAATTTAAAAAATAAGCTAGATATCGGAGAAATACTCAAGATCAAAAAAAGAATCGCATAAAACAGATAACGGAGCGTGATGTTACGCGTATTTAACGGTTTGCACTTACGCGGCTGATTTTTCGAGAAGGGGGGGGGGGGGGGGAGGAAAGGGTTTAAGAGAAAATTGAGCGCTAGGACGAATGGATGCAATCATACCAGCACTGACGCACCGGATCCCATCAGAACTCTGAAGTTAAGCATTCTTGTGCTAGAGTAGTCCTAGGATAGGTGACCCCCTCAGATGTCCTCGTGTTGCTTCCCGGCAATTGTCCGGACTACTCTCATTTTTGTCTGTTTCATATATCTTTTTTTGAAAAATAAGCTAGATTTCCGAAAAATACTCAAAATCAAAAAAAGAATCGCATAAAACGGATAACGGAGCATGAAATTATGCGTATTTCAAGGTTTCCACTTACGCGCATTATTTTTAGAGAAGGGGAAGAGGGAGGAAAGGGTTTAAGCTAATTTAGAGCGTTACGACTGATGGATGCGATCATACCAGCACTAAGGACCAAATCCCATAAGTACTACGAAATTTAGCACGCTTAGGGGAGAGTAGTAATAGGATGGGTGACCCCATCGGAAGTCCTCGTGTTGCATCCTTACTTTTGTCCTGACTGCGATCATTTTTGTCGGTTTAATATTTTTTTTTTCGAAAAATAAGTGAGATCTCGGAGAAATAGTCAAGATCAATAAAAGAATCACATAAAACAGATAACAATGCGTGAAGTTACGCGTATTTAAAGGTTTTCACTTACGCGCCTAATTTTTCGACAAGGGGGAGGGGGAGGAATAGGTTTAAGAGAATTTTAAGTGGAAGGACTGATGGATGTGACCATACCAGCACTAATGCACCGAATCCCATTAGAACTCTGAAGTTAAGCGTGCTTGGGCGGGAGTAGTAATAGGATGGGTGACCCCCTTGGAAGTCCTCATGTTGCATCCCTCTTTTTCTTCAAACTATGCTCATTTTCGTCTATTTAATATATTCTTTTTTCCTAAAAATAAGCTAGATCTCGGAGAAATACTCAAGATCAAAAAAATAATCGCACAAAACAGATAATGTAGCGTGAAGTTACGCGTATTTAAAGGTTTGCACTTATGCGCCTTGTTTTTCGAGAAGGGGGAAGGGAAGGAAATGGTTTACGAGAATTTTGAGCGCTAGGACTGATGGATGCGATCATACCAGCACTAACGCACCGAATCCCATCAGAACTCCGAAGTTAAGTGTGCTTGGCCAGGAGTAGTAATAGGATGGGTGACCCCCCTTGGAAGTCCTCATTTGAGTCCCTCTTTTTGTCTGGGCTATGCTCATTTTCATCTATTCAATATATTTTTTTTTTGAAAAATACTCAAAATAAAAAAAAGAATCCCATAAAACGGATGACGGAGCGCGAAGTTAAGAGTATTTAATGGTTTCGACTTACACGCATTATTTTTAGAGAAGGGGAAGAGGGAGGAAAGGGTTTAAGAGCACTACGACTTGTGGATGCGATCCAACCAGCACCAACGCACCAGATCCCAAAGAAACACCGAAATTAAGCACGCTTGGGCGAGAGTAGTATTAGGTTGAGTGACCCCCTAGGAAGTCCTCGTGTTGCATCCCTTCTTTTGTCCGGACTACGCTCATTAGCTAGATCACAGAGAAATACTTATGATCAAAAAAAGAATCGCATAAAAAAGATAACGGATTGTGAAGTTACGCGTATTTAAAGGTTTTGACTTACACGCCTTAGTTTTTGAGAAGGGGGAGGGGGAGGAAAAGGTTTATGAGAATTTTGAGAGCAAGGACAGATGTATGCAATCATACCAGCACTAATGCTCCGGATCCCATCAGAACTCCAAAGTTAAGTGTGCTTGGGCGAGAGTCATTCTAGGATGGATGCCCCCTTGGGAAGTCATCGTGTTGCATCCCTCCTTTTTTCCGGACAATTCTCATTTTCGTCTGTTTAGTAATTTTTTTTAAAAAAAAGGTAAATCTCGAAAAAATACCCAAGATCAAAAAAAGAGTTGTATGAAACAGATAACGGAGCATGAAGCTATGCGAATTTAAAGATTTGCACTTGCGCGCTTTATTTTTAGAGAAGGGGAATGGGGAAGAAAGGGTGTAAGAGAAAATTGAGCGCTACGACTGATGGATGCGATCATACCAGCACTAACACTCTGTATCCCATCAGAACTACGAAGATAAGCACGCTTAGGCAGGAGTAGCAATAGGATGGGTGACCCCCAACGAAGTCCTCGTGTTGCATCCCTCCTTTTGTCCGGACTACGGTCATTTTTTTCTGTCTCACATATTTTTTTCGAAAAATAAGCTAGATCTCAAAGAAATAATCAAGATCAAAAAAAGAATGGCATAAAACAGATAACGGAGCGTGAATTTACGCGTATTTAAAGGTTAGTACTTACACGCCTTATTTTTTTAGAATGGGGAAGGGGAGGAAAGGGTTTAAGAGAATTTTGAGTGCTAGGACTTATGGATGCGATCATACCAGCACAAACACACCGGATGCCATCAGAACTCCGAAGTTAAGCATGCTTGGGCAAGAGTAGTACTAAGATGGCTGACTCCCCGGGAAGTCATCGTGTTGCATGCCTCCTTTTGTACGGACTACTCATTTTCGTCTGTTTGGTATATATTTTTTTTAAAATAAGCTATATCTCGGGAAAAAACTCAAGATCAAAAAACGAATCGTATAAAACGGATAACGGGGCGCGAAGTTGTGCATATTTAAAGGTTTGCACTTACGCGCCTTATTTTTCGTGGATGGGCAGGGACAGGAAAGGGTTTATGAGAAAATTGAGCGCTAGGACGGATGGATGCGATCATACCAGCACTGACACAACAGATCCCGTCCGAACTCTGAAGTTAAGCATGCTCGGGCTAGAGTAGTACTAGGATGGGTGGCCCCCTGAGAAGTCCTCGTGTTGCTTTCCTCCATTTTTTTTTCGAAAAAAATGCTAGATTTCCAAAAAATAGTCAAAATCAAAAAAAGAATCGCATAAAACCGATAACGGAGCGCGAAGTTACGCGTCTTTAAAGGTTTCCACTTACACGTATTATTTTTAGAGAAGGAGAAGATGGAGGAAAGGATTTAAGAGAAAATTGAGCCCTAGGACTGATGGATGCGATCATACCAGCACTAACGCTCTCAGAACTCCGAAGATAAGCAAGCTTGGGCGGGAGTAGTAATTGGATGGGTGACCCCTAGGAATTCCTCGTGTTGCAGCCCTCCTTTTGTCCGGACTACGGTCATTTTTTTCTTTCTAATATATATTTTTTCAAAAAATAAGCTAGAAGTCGAAGAAATAATTAAAAAAAAATTGTATAAAATAGATAACAGAGCGTGAAGTTATGCGTATTTAAAGGTTTGCACTTACGCGCCTTATTTTTCGAGAAGGGGGAGGGGGAGGAAAGGGCTTAAGAGAATTTTGAGTGCTAAGACTCATGGATGAGATCATACCAGCACAAACGCACCGGATCCGACACTCCGAAGTTAAGCGTGCTTGGGCGAGAGTAGTGCTAAGATGGGTGACCCCCCGAAAAGTCATCGTGTTGCATCCCTCCTTTTGTCCGGACTATGCTCATTTTCTTCTATTTAGTATATATTTAAAAAAAAAAAACTAGGAGCCTGTTTGGATTGACTTAGAAGTTGCTTATAAGCTGTTTTCAGCTTTTTTGAGTGTTTGGCTGGCCAGTTTAAAGTCATTTTGTGCTTAAAATAAGCTCGAAAAAATAATTGGGCCCATTTGACTTAGCTTATCTAAAGCAGCTTATAAGCTGAAAACAGCATATAAGCCAAAAAAAAAAAAAAAGTTAGACTATCCCAACATTTTTTTTAGCTTATAAGTTGTTTGCAACTTATAGGCATAAGCCCATCCAAACAGGCTCTAAATCTCGGGAAAAAACTAAAGATCAAAAAACGGATTGTATAAAACGGATAACGGAGCGCGAAGTTATGCGTATTTGATGGTTTGCACTTACGAGCCTTATTTTTAGAGAACGAGGAGGGGGAGGAAAGGGTTTAAGAGAAAATTGAGCGCTAGGACAGATGGAAGGGATCATACCGACACTAACGCACTGGATCCCATCAGAACATTGAAGCTAAACATAACTGGGCGAGAGTAGTACTAGGATGGGTGACCCCCTGAGAAGTCCTCGTGTTGCTTCCCTCCATTTTTCTGGACTACACTAATATTCCTATGTTTAATATATTGTTTTTTTGAAAACTTAAGATAGATCTCGGAGAAATAATCAAGATCAAAAAAAGAATCGCATAAAACAGATAACGGAGCAGGAAGTTACGCCTATTTAAAAGTTTGCACTTACGGGGCTTATTTTCGAGAAGAGGGAGGGGGAGGAAAGGGTTTAAGAGAATTTTGAGTGCAAGGACTAATGGATGCGATCTTACCTGCACTAACGCACCGGATCCCATCAAAACTCCGAAGTTAACCATGCTTGGGCGAGGGTAGTACTAGGATGGGTGACCCCCTGGGAAGTCCTCGTGTTGCATCCCTTTTTGTATCCAGAGTATGCTCATTTTCATCTGTGTTAATATATTTTTTTCTTAAAAATATGATATATTTCCAAAAAATACTCAAAATCAACAAAAGAATTGCACAAAATGGATGGCCTAGCGCAAAGTTACGCGTATTTAAATGTTTCCACTTATGCGCATTATTTTTAGAGAAGGGGAAGATGGAGGAAAGGGTTTAAGACAATTTAGAGCGTTGAAACTGATGGATGCGATCATACAAGCACTAACGCATCGGATCCCATCAGAACTCGGAATATAAGCGTGCTTCGGCGAGGGTAGTACTAGGATGGGTGACCCCCTGGGAAGTCCTCACGTTGCATCCCTCTTTGTCTTCAGACTACGATCGTTTTCATCTGTTTAATTTTTTTTTTCAAAAACTAAGCTAGATTTCCAAAAAATACTCAAAAAAAAAAAAGAATCACATAAAATGGATAACCGAGCACAAAGTACGTGTATTTAACGGTTTCAACTTACGCGCATTAGTTTTAGAGAAGGGGAAGAGGAAGGAAAGGGTTTAAAACTGATTGATGCGATCATACCAACACTAGCGCACCAGATACCATCAGAACTCCGAAATGAAGCATGCTTGTGCGAGAGTAATAATAGGATGGGTGACCCCCTGGGAAGTCCTCGTGTTGCATCTCACCCTTTTTTCGGACTACGCTCATTTTCGTCTATTTAATATATTTTTTTTTTCGAAAAATAAACTAGTTCTCGGAGAAATACTCAAGATCAAATAAACAATAGCATAAAACAGATAACGAAGCGTGAAGTTACGCGTATTTAAAGGTTTGCACGTGCGCGCCTTATTTTTCGCGAAGGAGGAGGGGGAGGAAAGTGTATAAGAGAATTTTGAGCACAAGGACTGATGGATGCGATCATACCAGCACTAACGTACCGGATCCCATCAGAACTCCGAAGTTAAGCGTGCTTGGGCGAGAGTAGAACTAGGATGGGTGACCCCCCAGGAAGTCATCGTGTTGCATCCCTCTTTTTGTCCGGACTGTCCTCATTTTTGTCTTTTTATTTATTTATTTATTTGAAAAATAAGCTAGATCTTGCAGAAATACTCGAGATAAAATTAGAATCGCATAAAGCAGGTAACAGTGCGTGAAGTTACGCGTATTTAAAGGTTTGCGCTTACGTGCCTTATTTATCGAGAAGGGGAAAGGGGCAAAAAAGGTTTAAGAGAATTTTGAGCGCTAAAACTGATGGATGCGATCATACCAGCACTAACTCACCGGATCCCATCAGAGGTCTGAAGTTAAGCGTGGATTGGCGAGAGTAGTACTAGGATGGGTGAGCCCCTGGGATGTCCTCGTGTTGCATCCCTCTTTTTCTCCTGACTACTGTCATTTTCGTTTGTTTAATATATTTTTTGTTTGAAAAATAATGTAGCACCCCCTTTTTTGGAGGATGCCACTTGCGAAACAAAATCAAATTTCATACTTCAACGATTAGAAGATTTTTTTTTAATAAGATATTCACAATAATTTAGTAGCAAAAATAGGCCCATGTGAACAAGTTTCAAAGGTGCATACTTATAACGCAATTACAAAATTATACTCTCAATGATCATGTTATCATATAGATGTGTCTCAAGATATTCTTCTCAGCCCACAAAGCAAGTACGCTACCGAAGTAGCAACAAAGCCAATATGACAACAGTTTAAAGTAGATATTATTTCACCAAGATTCAAGCTTCTCACATTATCTCAACCAAAATAAACTGAAAGAAAAGTTCATGTTTAGGTGCAAACCTTGGAGCTTTAGAGTTTCTAAAGCTCAAATAAACATCAAGAAGTTATAAATCCCAAAGCAGCGATCAAGTAAATATGTCGACTTCCTTAGCCAATTTCCCTTAGCTTGTAGAAGAGTATATATATGCCTTAAACACACAATCGAATATCTAATTAAGTTCAATAGTTTTAGCACATCAAAACTAACCACGATATCGGTGAAAATCACCCTAAACTAGCAAAACATAAATTCTGGACAGTACTACTGTCTTGTATTGTGACTCAGGTTCAGAGGGGTAAATAACAAAAAATAGACTTTGTGGTATAATGAATGTTGTGGATATATGTCTTGGGGTTCTATAGAAATTTAAATCACCCCAGTAGCACTTTCATACAAAAATATATGCCCAACATACTAACAGTAGTACATGGAGGGTTTGTAAAACAAGATCTGGGCAGCACCTTCCCTACACTTCATCACCCCTTGTCGAATAAATACAAGCAAAACTAGGTTTTGGAGCCTGAACAAGAGTTGTAGATCTGTGAAATAGCTTTCTATAACATCTTGGGTTACTTAAAACTAAATTTTATACAAGGAGTTTTGCTAAAAACACTAACAGTTGTGCAGTTCAAAAACGGGTTTTGCAACTTACCTCAATCTTGTGGAGTGGCTTGTGGCTCAACCAAAACAAGTCTTGATGGTTGATTTTGTGGATGAATATTATGAGAGAAGACAAGCTTTTGGGGTTTTATTTGGTGGAAAAAACGAAATATCAAGAGGAGGTGGTGAAAAAACATAGGCAACAAGGTATATATTTACCTTTGGATAACCACAAACTTTTTTATTTTTCTTTTTGGATAACTACAAAAAGGGGGCTGCCCAAAATACATAAATATCTAATTCATGTAATAATTTACTAAGATAATAATTGTAGGAGTATTTTACATAATTACCCATAACACTTCAAACAAGTTCCAAATATCATCAAACTCACGTTCAGGAAGTGCGAAGTAAAATATACCCTTCCTATCAAGATATGGTCAATCAAAAATTCAAGTGTTAGTTTAAAAATTTTGGGGTGTCACAAATAAGCAAGACTTCCGAAAGACACTCAAAATAAAAAAAAAATAAAAGAATTGCATAAAACGGATAACGGATCGCGATGTTACGCGTATTTAAAGGTTTCCACTTATGCGCATTATATTTAGAGAAGGGGAAGAGGGAGGAAAGGGTTTAAGAGAACTTAGAGCGCTATGACTGATGGATATGATCATACCAGCACTAACGCAACGGATCCGATCAGAACTCCGAAATTAAGCACGCTTGGCCGAAAATAGTAATAGGATGGGTGACCCCCTAGGAAGTCCTCATGTTGCATCCCTACTTTTGTCCAGACTACACTCATTTTTTTCTGTTAAATTGTTTTTTCAAAAAATAATCTAGATCTCAGAGAAACACTCAACATCAAAAAAAGAATCGCATAAAACAGATAACGGAGCGTGAAGTTACACATATTTAAAGGTTTGCACTTATGCGCCTTATTTTTCAAGAGGGAGGAGAGGAAGGAAAGGGTTTAAGAGACTTTTGAGTGCTACGACTGATGGATACGATCATACTAGCACTAACGCATCAGATCCCATCAGAACTCTTAAGTTAAGCGTGCTTGGGCGAGAGTAGTACTAAGATCGGTGACCCCTCGGGAAGTCATCGTGTTGCATCCCTCATTTTTTATAGACTACACTCATTTTGTTCTGTTTAAAATATATATATTTTTAAAAAATAAGCTAAATCTCGGATAAATACTCAAGATCAAAAAAAGAATCGTATAAAACGGATAACGGAGCGCGAGGTTACGCGTATTTGAAGGTTTGCACTTACACGCCTTATTTTACGAGAAGGAGGAGGAGGAGGAAAGGGTTTAAGAGAATTTTGAGCGCTAGGACTGATTAATGAGATCATACCAGTACTAACGCACCGAATCCCATCAGAATTCCGAAGTTAAGCTTGCTTGGCCGAGAGTAGTAATAGGATGCGTGACCCACTTGGAAGTCCTCGTGTTGAATCCCTCCTTTTCTCCGGACTATGCTCATTTTCGTCTGTTTAATATTTTTTTTCAAAAAATTATGATAGATAGAGGAGAAATACTCAAGATCAAAAAAAGAATCGCATAAAACAAATAATGGAGCGAGAAGTTACGCGTAGTTAAAGGTTTGCACTTACGCGCCTTATTTTTCGAGAATGGGGAGGGGGAGGGAAGGGTTTAAGAGAAAATTGAGCGCTAGGATGGATTGATGCAATCATACCAGCACTAACGCACTGGATCCTATTAGAACTTTGAAGTTATGCATTCTTGGGCTAGAGTAGTCCTATAATAGGAGACCCCCTGAGAAGTCCTCGTGTTACTTTCCAACATTTTCCGGGACTACTCTCATTTTCCTCTGTTTAATATATATATTTTATTAAAATAAGCTAGATTTATAAAAAATACTCAAAATTAAAAAACAAATCACATAAAATGGATAACAAAGCGCGAAGTTACGCGTATTTAAATGTTTCCACTTACACGCATTACTTTTAGAGAATGGGAAGAGGGAGGAAAGGGTTTAAGGGAATTTAGATCTCTATGACTAATGGATGCGACCATACCAGCACTAATGCCCCAGATCCCATAAGAACTCCAAAATTAAGCACGCTTGGGTGAGAGTAGTAATAGCGTGGGTGACTCCCTGAGAAGTCCTCATGTTGAATCCCTCCTTTTGTCCGGACTACGCTCATTTTCGTCTTTTTAATATATATTTTTTCAAAAAATAAATTATATCTCGGAGAAATGCTCAAGATCATAAAAAGAATCGCATAAAACAGATAACGGAGCGTGAAGTTACGCGTATTTAAAGGTTTTCACTTACACGCCTTATTTTTCGAGAAGGGGGAAAGGGAGGAAAGGGTTTAAGAGAATTTTGAGCGCAAGGACGGATGGATACGGTTATACCATCACAAATGCACCGAATCCCATCAGCACTCCGAAGTTAAGCGTGCATGGGCTAGAGTAGTAATAGGATGGGTGACCCCCTTTGAAGTCCTCGTGTTGCATCCTCTTTTTTGTCCGGAATATGCTCATTTTCGTCTGTTTAATATATATTTTTTTAAAAGAATGAGCTAGATTTCCGAAAAATACTCAAAATAAAAAAAAGAATCGCATAAAACGGATAACGGAGCGCGAAGCTACGCGTATTTGATGGTCTCCACTTACGCACTTTATTTTTAGAGAAGGGGAAGAGGAAGGAAAGGGTTTAAGAGAATTCAGAGCGCTACGACTTATGAATGAGATCATACCAGCACTAACGCACCAGATCCATCAGAACTCCGAAATTAACAACGCTTGGACGAGAGTAGTAATAGGATGGCTGGCCCCTGGGAAATCCTCATGTTGCATCCCTCCTTTTGTCCGGACTACGATCATTTCATATGTGTAATATATTATTTTTTCTAAAAATAAGCTAGATCTCGGAGAAATACTCATGATAAAAAAAGGAGTGGCATAAAACGGATTACGGAGCGTGAAGTTTCGTGTATTCAAATGCGCCTTATTTTTCGAGAAGGGGGAGGGGGAGGAAAGGGTTTAAGAAAATTTTGAGCGCAAGGACTGATGGATGCGATCATACCAGCACTAACGTACCAGATCCATCAGAACTCTGAAGTTAAGCGTGCTTGGGCGAGAGTAGTACTAGGATGGGTGACCCCCCGGGAAGTCATCGTGTTGCATCCCTCGTTTTGTCCAGCCAATGCCCATTTTCATCTGTTTGGTATATTTTTATTTTAAAATAAGCTAAATCTCGAAAAAATTCTCAAGATCAAAAAAAGATTTGTATGAAACGGATAACGGAGCGCGAAGTTATGCATATTTAACGGTTTGGACTTACGCGCATTATTTTTAGAGAAGGGGGGCAGGGAAGAAAGGATTTTAAGGAACATTGAGCGCTAGGACTGATGGATGCGATCATACCAGCACTAACGCACCGGATCCCATCAGAACTCTGAAGTTAAGCGTGCATGGGCGAGAGTAACACTAGGATGGGTGACCCCCCGGGACGTTGTCCTGTTGCATCACCCCTTTTTTTTCGAACTACGCTCATTTTCCTCTGTTTAATATATTTTTTTTTCTAAAAAAAAGTTAAATCCCGAAAAAATACTCAAGACAAAAAAAGAATCGTTTAAAACGGATAACGGAGCGCGATGTTTTGTGTATTTAAAGGTTTGCACTTACGCTCCTTATATTTTGAGCATGGGGAGGGGGAGGAAAAGGTTTAAGAGAAATTTGAGAGCTAGGACGGATGGATGTGATCATACCAGCAATAACGCACTGGATTCCATCAGAACTCTAAAGCTAAGCATGCTTGGGCTAAAGTAGTACTAGGATGGGTGACCCCTAAGAAATCCTCGTGTTACTTCCCTCCATTTGTTCGGACTACGCTCCTTTTCGTCTGTTTAATATATTGTTTTTCAAAAAAATAAGCTAGATCTCGATGAAATACTCAAGATCAATAAAAAAATCGCATAAAATTGATAATGGGGTGTGAAGTAACGCGTATTTAAAGGTTTGCACTAACACGCCTTATTTTTCAAGAAGGGGGTGGGGGATGAAAGGGTTTAAGAGAATTTTTAGCGCTTGGAATGATGGATGCGATCATACCAGCATTAACACCCTGAATCCCATCAGAACTCTGAAGTTAAGCATGCTTGGTCGAGAGTAATAATAGGATGGGTGACCCCCCTGGAAGTCCTCATGTTGCATCCTTCTTTTTCTCCAGACTATGCTCATTTTCGTCTGTTTAATATATTTTTTTCCAAAAAGAAAGCTATATTTTCGAAAAATACTCAAAATCATAAAAAGAATTGCATAAACCGAATAACAAAGTGCGAAGTTACGCGTATTTAATGGTTTTCACGTACGCGCATTATTTTTAGAGAAGGGGAAGAGAGAGGAAAGGGTTTAAGATCGCTACGACAGATGGATGCGATCATACCATCACTAACACACCAGATCCCATCAGAACTCGGAAATTAAGCACGCTTGGGGGAGAGTAGTAATAGAATGGGTGACCCCCTGGGAAGTCCTCGTGTTGCATCCCTTCTTTTGTGTGGACTAGGCTCATTTTTGTCTGTTTAATATATTTCTTTCAAAAAATAAGCTAGATCTCTGAGAAATACTCAAGATCAGAAAAAGAATCGCATAAAACATATAACGGAGCGTGAGGTTACGCGTGTTTAAAGGTTTGCACATACGCGCCTTATTTTTCGAGAAGGGAGAGGGGGAGGAAAGAGTTTAAGAGACTTTCGAGCGCTACGACTGATGGTTACGATCATACCAGCATTAACGCACCAGATCCCATCAAAACTCCGAAGTTAAGCGTGCTCTGGCGAGAGTGATACTAAGATGGGTGATCCCTCTGGAAGTCATCGTGTTGCATCCCTCCTTTTGTCTAAACTACGCTCATTTTCGTCTATTTAGTATATACTTTTTTTTTTAAATAAGCTAAATCTCGAATAAATACTCAAGATCAGAAAAAGAATCGTATAAAACGGATAACGGAGCACGAAGTTATGCGTATTTAAAGGTTTGCACTTACGCGCTTTATTTTTTGAGAACGGGGAGGGGGAGGAAAGGGTTGGTGAGAAAATTGAGCACTAGGATGGATGGATGTGATCATACCAGCACTAACAAACTGTATCCCATCAGAACTCTTAAGTTAAGCATGCTGTGGCGAGAGTAGTACTAGGATGGGTGACCCCCCGGGAATTCATCATGTTGCAGCCTGCCTTTTGTCTTGACAATGCTCATTTTCTTCTGTTTGGTATATTGTTTTTGAAAAAAAAAAGCTAAATCTCAAAAAAATAATCAAGATCAAGAAAAGAATTGTATGCAATGGATAACGGAGCGCGAAGTTAGGTGTATTTAAAGGTTTGCACTTACGCGGCATATTTTTCGAGAACGGGGAAGGGGAGAAAAGGATTTATGAGAAAATTGAGCGCTAGGACGGTTAGATGCGATCATACCAGCACTGACGCACAGTATCCCATCAGAACTCTGAAGTTAAGCCTGCATGGGCTAGAGTAGTACTAGTATGGGTGACCCCCTGAGACTCGTGTTGCTTTCCCCCATTTGTCTGGACTACGCACATTTTCGTATGTTTAATATATTGTTTTTCAAAAAATAAGCTAGATCTCAGAGAAATACTTAAGATCAGAAAAGAATCGTATAAAACGGATAACATAGCGCGAAGTTATGCGTATTTAAAGGTTTGCACGTACGCGCCTTATTTTTACCGAATGGGGGGGGGGGGGGGGAGAGGAAAGGGTTTAAGACAAAATTGAGCGCTAGGGCGGATGGATGTGATCATACCAGCACTAATGCACTGGATCCCATCAGATCTCTTAAGTAAAGCATGTTGTGGTGAGAGTACTACAAGGATGGGTGACCCCCCAAGAAGTCCTCGTGTTATTTTCCATCATTTGTCCAGACTACACTGATTTTCGCCTATTTAATATATGTTTTTTTTTTCAAAAAATACGTTTGATCTCAAAGAAATACTTAAGATCAGAAAAAGAATCGTATAAAATGGATAATAGAGCTTTAAGTTATGCGTATTTAAAGGTTTGCACTTACGATCCTTATATTTTAAGAGGGGGGGGGGGGGGAGGAAAGGGTTTAAGAGAAAATTGAGAGCTAGGACGGATGGATGTGATCATACCAGCACTAACGCAGTGGATTCCATCAGAACTCTGAAGCTAAGCATGCTTGGGCAAGAGTAATACTAGGATGGGTGACCCCCTGAGAAGTCGTCGTGTTATTTTCCTCCATTTGTCCGGACTACACTCATTTTCGCCTATTCAATATATGTTTATTTTTTCAAAAAATACGTTTGATCTCAAACAAATACTTAAGATCAAAAAAAGAACTGCGTAAAACGGAGAACAAAGCGCGAAGTAATGCGAATTTAAAGGTTTGCACTTACGATCCTTATATTTTAAGCAGGGGGGAGGGGGAGGAAAGGGTTTAAGAGAAAATTGAGAGCTAGGACAGATGGATGTGATCATACCAGCACTAACGCACTGGATTCCATAAGAACTCTGAAGCTAAGCATGCTTGGGCAAGAGTAGTACTAGGATGGGTGACCCCCTGAGAAGTCCTCGTGTTGCTTCCCTCCATTTTCCGGACTACATTCCATTTCATCTGTTTAATATATATTTGTTTTTTCAAAAAATAAGCTAGATCTCAAAGAAATACTAAAGATCGAAAAAAAAGAATAGCATAAAACAGATAAAGGAACACGAAGTTAACCAAATTTAAAGGTTTGCACTTGCACACCCTATTTTTCGAGAAGGGGGAGGGGGAGGAAAGGGTTTAAGAGAATTTTGAGCGCTAGGACTGACGGATGCGATCATACCAGCCCTAACACACTGAATCCCATCAAAACTCTGAAGTTAAGCGTGTTTCGTCGAGAGTAGTAATAGGATGGGTGACCCCCTGGAAGTCCTCATATTGCATCCCTCTTTTTCTTCGGACTATGCTAATTTTTATCTATTTAATATATTTTTTTCCAAAAAATAAACTATATTTTCGAAAAATATTCAAAATCAAAAAAAGAATCGCATAAAAGTGATGACGGAGGGCGAAGTTACGCGTATTTAATGATTTCCATTTACACACGTTACTTTTAGAAAAGGGGAAGAGGGAGGAAAGGGTTTAAGATCACTACGACTGATGGATGCGATCATACCACCACTAACACACAAGATCCCATCAGAACTCCAAAATTAAGCACGCTTCAGGGAGAGTAGTAATAGGATGGGTGACCCCCAGGGAAGTCCTCCTGTTTCATCCCTTCTTTTGTCTGGACTATGCTTTTTTTTGTCTGTTTAATATATTTTTTTCGAAAAATAAGCTAGATCTCAACGAAATACTCATGATCAAAAAATGAATCGCATAAAACAAATAACGGAGAGTGAAGTTACGCGTATTTAAAGCTTTTCACTTATGCGCATTATTTTTCGAGAAAGGGGAGAGGGAAGAAAGGGTTTAAGAGAATTTTGAGTGCAAGGACTGATGGATGCGATCATACTAGCACTAACGCACCGGATCCCATCAAAACTCTGAAGTGAAGCGTACTTGGGCGAGAGTAGTACTAGGATGGGTGACCCCCCGGGACGTCATCGTGTTGCATCCCTCCTTTTTTCCGGACAATGTTCATGTCATCTGTTTAGTATATTTTTAAAAAAATTTAAGCTTAATCTCGGAAAAATACTCAAGATCAAAAAAAGATTTGTATGTAACGGATAACGGAGCGTGAAGTTATGCGTATTTAAAGGTTTGCACTTACGCGCCTTATTTTTAGAGAAGGGGGACGGGGAAGAAAGGGTTTAAGAGAAAATTCAACGCTAGGAATGATGGATGTGATCATACCAGCACTAACACTTTGGATCCCAGCAGAACTCTGTAGATAAGCATGCTTGGGCGAGAGTAGTACCAGGATGGGTGACCCCCTGAGAAGTCCTCGTGTTGGATCCCTCCATTTGTCGGGACTACACTCATTTTTGTTTGTTTAATATATATTTTTTTTTTTGGAAAAATATGCCAGATCTCTGAGAAATACTCAAGATCAAAAAAAGAATCGGATAAAACCGAAAACAGAGCGCGAAGTAATGCGAAATTAAAGGTTTGCACTTACGCACCCTATTTTTTTAGAATGGGGAGGGGCAGGAAAGGTTTTATGAGAAAATTGAGCGCTAGGACGGTCGGATGCGATCATACCAACACTGACGCATAGGATCCCATCACAATTCGGAAGTTAGGCATGCTTGGGCGAGAGTAGTACTAAGTTGGGTGACCCCCTGAGAAGTCCTCTTGTGACTTTCTTCCGTTTGTCCGGACTATGCTCATTTCTGTCTGTTAAATGTATTTGTTTTAAAAAAATAAGCTAGATCTCAGAAAAATACTTATGATAAAAAAAAGAATGGCATAAAATAGATTACGGAGCGTGAAGTTACGCCTATTTAAAGATTTCACTTACACTCCTTATTTTTCGAAAATGGGGAGGGGGCTGAAAGGGTTTAAGAGAATTTTGAGCGCAAGGACTGATGGATACGATCATACCAGCACTAATGCATCAGATCCCATCAGAACTCCGAAGTTAATCGTGCTTGGGCGAGAGTAGTACTAGGATGGGTGACCCCCCGGGAAGTCATCATGTTGCATCCCTCCTTTTGTTCGGACAATGCTCATTTTCGTCTGTTTGGTATTTTTTTTTAAAAAAAATAAGCTAAATCTCGAAATATACTCAAGATCAAAAAAAGTATTGTATGAAACGGATAACGGAGCGCGAAGTTACGTGTATTTAAAGGTTTGTACTAACGCGCCTTATTTTTAGAGAAGGGGGGTCGGGAAGAAAGGGTTTTAAAGAAAATTGAGCACTAGGACTGATGGATGCGATCATACCAGCAATAACGCATCAGATCCCATTAGAACACCGAAGTTAAGCGTGCTTGGGCCAGAGTAGCACTAGGATGGGTGACCCCCCGGGAAGTCATCCTGTTGCATCCCACCTTTTGTCCGGACTACGCTTATTTTCGTCTATTAAATATATATCTTTTTTTAAAATAAGGTAAATCGCGGAAAAATACTCAAGACCAAAAAATAATCATTTAAAATGAATAACGGAGCGCGAAGTTTTGCGTATTCAAATTTTTGCACTTACGAACCTTATTTTTAGAGAAGGGGGACGGGGTAGAAAGGGTTTAACAGCTTACCGAGGACATGACCTTAGATAGGAGGGTTTGGAGGACCCATATTAGGGTAGAAGGCTAGTAGATAGTCTCATTACCCTGCCTTATTAATAGTCGCATTATCGTAGTATAATTTCTTGTGCTCTAATTTATGC
The DNA here is from genome assembly GCF_019175385.1 of Lycium barbarum. NCBI lineage: Eukaryota > Viridiplantae > Streptophyta > Magnoliopsida > Solanales > Solanaceae > Lycium > Lycium barbarum. The sequence continues at coordinate 76,087,226 of NC_083341.1, forward strand.
TATTATGCTATTATCTGTTATTTCCTGTGCTTTGATTATTCTATGTTATCTGTGTCGCTTGCGTTACTTCATTTCCATATCGCTTTGAATCTCTTAGCCGTATATGACCTCTTTTTATGTTTTTATTGAGTCGAGGGTCTCTCGGAAACAGCCATCCTACCTTGGTAGGAGTAAGGTCTGCGTACACTCTACCCTCCCCAGACCCCACGTTGTGGGATTTCACTGGGTTGTTGTTGTTGTTGTTGGATGATGGATGTGATCATACCAGCACTAACGCACTGGATCCCATCAGAACTCTGAAGCTAAGCATACGTGGGCTAGAGTAGTATTAGGATGGGTGACCCCTTGAGAAGTCCTCGTGTTGCTTCCCTCCATTTTTCCGGACTATGCTCTTTTTTGTCTGTTTAATATATTTTTTCTAAAAAAATAAGCTAGATCTCGAAGAAATACTCAAGATCAAAAAATGAATCGCATAAAACGGATAACGAAGCGTGAAGTTACGCGTATTTAAAGGTTTGCCCTTACACACGCCTTATTTTTTGAGAAGGGGGAGGGGGAGGAAAGGGTTTGAGAGAATTTTGAGCGCTAGAACTGATGGATGCGATCATACGATCACCAACACACCGAATCCCATCAGAACTATGAAGTTAAGCATTCTTGGTCGAGATTACTAATAGGATACAACGCGCGAAGTTCGCGTATTTAATGGTTTCCACTTACGCACATTATTTTTAGAAAAGGGGAAAAGGGAGGAAAGGGTTTAAGAGCGCTACGACTGATGGATGCGATCATACCATCACTAACACACCAGATCCCATCAGAACTCCGAAATTAAGCACGCTTGGGGGAGAGTAGTAATAGGATGGGTGACCCCCTAGGAAGACCTCATGTTGAATCCCTCCTTTTGTCCGGACTACGCTCATTTTTGTCTGTTTAATATTTTTGTTTTTCAAAAAATAAGCTAGATCTCGGAAAAATACTCATGATCAAAAAAAGAATTGCATAAAACAGATAACTCAACGTGAAGTTACGCGTATTTAAAGTTTTTCACTTACGCGCCTTATTTTTCGAGAAGGGGGAGGGGGGGAGGGGAGGAAAGGGTTTAAAAGAATTTTAAGCGCAAGGACTGAAGGATGCGTTCATACCAGCACTAATGTACCGAATCCCATCAGAACTCCGAAGTGAAGCGTGCTTGGGCGAGAGTAGTACTAGGATGAGTGACCCCCGGGGAAGTCATCGTGTTGCATCCCTCCTTTTGTCCGGACAATGTTCATTTTCATTTGATTATTATATATTATTTTTAAAATATAAGCTTAATCTCTGAGAAATACTAAAGATCAAAAAAAGAATCGCATAAAACAGATAACGGAGCGTGAAGTTACGCGTATTTAAAAGTTTCCACTTACACGCCTTATTTTTCGAGAAGGGAGAGGGGGAGGAAAGGGTTTAAGAGAATTTTGAGCGCTACGACTGATGGATGCGATCATACAAACACTAACGCACCGGATCCCATCAAAACTCTAATGTTAAGCGTGCATGGGCGAGAGTAATACTAAGATGAGTGATCCCTTGGGAATTCATCGTCTTGCATCCCTCCTTTTGTCTGAACTATGCTCATTTTCGTCTGTTTAGTATTTTGTTTTAAATAAGCTAAATCTCGGATAAATACTCAAGATCAGAAAAAGAATCGTATAAAACGGATTACGGAGCGCGAAGTTATGCGTATTTAAAGGTTTGAACTTACGCGCCTTATTTTTAGCGATGGGTGTAAAGGGGGGGGGGGGGGAGGAAAGGGTTTAAGAGAAAATTGTGCGCTAGGACGGATGGATGTGATCATACCAGCACTAACGCACTGGATCCCATCAGAACTCTTAAGTTAAATGTTTTGTGGCAAGAGTAGTACTAGGATGGGTGACCCCCCCGGAAGTCATCGTGTTGCATCCCTCATTTTTTCCGGACAATGCTCATTTTTGTCTGTTTGGTATATGTTTTAAAATAAAGAAGCTAAATCTCGAAAAAATACTCAAGATCAAAAAAATAATTGTATGAAATTGATAACGGAGCGCGAAGTTACGTGTATCTAAAGGTTTGCGCTTACGCACCTTATTTTTCGAGAACGGGGAGGGAGCGGAAAGGTTTTATGAGGAAATTGAGCGCTTGGACGGTTGGATGCGATCATACCAACACGGACACACAGGATCCCACCAGAACTCTGAAGTTAAGCCTGCTTAGGCTAGATTAGTACTAGATCTCGAAGAAATACCTAATATCAAAAAATAAGCAAGATCTCGAAGAAATACCTAAGATAAAAAAAAATCGCATAGAACTGATAACAGAGCGTGAAGTTACGCGTATTTAAAGGTTTGCACTTACATGCCTCATTTTTTTAGAAGGGGGAGGGAGAGGAAAGGGTTTAAGAGGAAATTGAGCACTAGGATGGATGGATGCGATCATACCAGCACTGACGCACCGGATCCCATCAGAACTCTGAATTTTAGCATTCTTGGGCTAGAGTAGTCCTAGGATAGGTGACCCCCTGAGAAGTCCTCGTGTTGCTTCCCTCCATTTGTCCGGACTACCCTCATTTTCGTTTGCTTAATTAAAAAAATTCAAAAAATAAGCTAGATTTCAGAAAAATGCTCAAAATAAAAAAAAAGAATCACATAAAACGGATAACGGAGTGCGACGTTATGCGTATTTATAGATTTCTACTTTCACGTATTATTTTTAGAGAAGGGGAAGAGGGAGGAAAGGGTTTAAGTGAATTTAGAGCGCTACGACTGCTGAAAGCGATCATGCCAGTACTAACGCACCAGATCCCATCAGAACTCTGAAATTAAGCACGCCTGGGCGAGAGTTGTAATAGGATGGGTGACCCCCTGGGAAATCATCATGTTGCATCCCTCCTTTTGTCTGGACTATGCTCATTTTCATCTGTTTAATATCTATATTTTTTTAAAACTGCTAAATCTCGAAAAAGTACTTAGGATCAAAAAAAGAATCGTATAAAATGGATAATGGAGTGCCAAGTTTTGCGTATTTAAAGGTTTGGACTTACGCGCCATATTTTTAGAGAAGGGGTGGGGGGGGGGGGGGGGGGGAAGGGTTTAAGAGAAAATTAAGAGCTAGGCTGGATGGATGTGATCATACAAGCACTAACGCACTGGATCCCATCACAACTCTTAAGTTAAGCATGCTTGGGCGAGAGTAGTACTAGGATGGGTGCCCCCCCGGAAAAGTTCTCGTGTTACTTTCCTCCATTTGTTCGGACTACGCTAATTTTTGGCTATTTAATATTATGTTTTACCAAAAAATAAGCTAGATCTCGAAGAAATAGTCAAGATCAAAAAAAGAATCGCGTAAAATAGAGAACGAAGCGCCAAGTTATGCGAATTTAAAGGTTTTCACATACGCGCCTTATTTTTAGAGAACGGGGAGGGGGAGGAAAGGGTTTATGAGAAAATTGAGCGCTAGGAGGGATTGATGCGATCATACCAGCACTGACGCACCAGATCCCATTACACCTCTGAAGTTATGTATTCATGGGCTAGAGTAGTCCTAGGATAAGTGACCCCTTGAGAAGTCCTCGTGTCGCTTCCCTCCATTTGTCCGAACTACTGTCATTTTCATCTGTTTCATAATTTATTTTTCCAAAAAATAAGCTAGATCTCCGAAAATACTCAAAATCAAAAAACGAATCGCATAAAACGGATAACGGAGCGCGAAGTTACGCGTATTTAACTGTTTCCACTTACTCGCATTATTTTTAGAGAAGGGAAAGAGCGAGGAAAGGGTTTAAGTGAATTTATAGCGCTACGACTGCTGAAAGCGATCATGCCAGTACTAACGCACCAAATCCCATCAGAACTCTGAAATTAAGCACGCCTGGGCGAGAGTTGTAATAGGATGGGTGACCCCCTGGGAAATCATTGTGTTGCATCCCTCCTTTTGTCTGGACTATGCTCATTTTCATCTGTTTAATATCTATATTTTTTAAAAAATAAGCTAAATCTCAAAAAAGTACTTAGGATCAAAAAAAGAATCGTATAAAATGGATAATGGAGTGCCAAGTTTTGCGTATTTAAAGGTTTGGACTTACACGCCATATTTTTAGAGAAGGGGTGGGGGGGGGGGGGGGAGGGTTTCAGAGAAAATTAAGAGCTAGGCTGGATGGATGTGATCATACAAGCACTAACGCACTGATCCCATCACAACTCTTAAGTTAAGCATGCTTGGGCGAGAGTAGTACTAGGATGGGTGCCCCCCGGAAAAGTTCTCGTTTTACTTTCCTCCATTTGTTCGGACTACGCTAATGTTTGCCTATTTAATATTATGTTTTACCAAAAAATAAGCTAGATCTCGAAGAAATAGTCAAGATCAAAAAACGAATCGCGTAAAATAGAGAACGAAGCGCCAAGTTATGCGAATTTAAAGGTTTTCACATAAGCGCCTTATTTTTAGAGAACGGGGAGGGGGGGGGGGGAAGGGTTTATGAGAAAATTGAGCGCTAGGAGGGATTGATGCGATCATACCAGCACTGATGCACCAGATCCCATTACACCTCTGAAGTTATGTATTCTTGGGCTAGAGTAGTCCTAGGATAAGTGACCCCTTGAGAAGTCCTCGTGTCGCTTCCCTCCATTTGTCCGAACTACTCTCATTTTCATCTGTTTCATAATTTATTTTTCCAAAAATAAGCTAGATTACCGAAAAATACTCAAAATCAATAAAAGAATCGCATAAAACGGATAACGGAGCGCGAAGTTATGCATATTTAAAGGTTTCTACTTATACGCATTATTTTTAGAGAAGGGGGAAGAGGGAGGAAAGGGTTTAAGTGAATTTAGAGGGCTATGCCTGATGGATGCCATCATACCAGCACTAACGCACCAGATCCCATCAGAACTCTAAAATTAAGGACGCTTGGGCGAGAGTAGTAATAGGATGGGTGACCCCCCGGGAAGTCATCGTCTTGCATCCCTCTTTTTGTGCGTACTATGCTCATTTTCGTCTATTAAATATATATATATATATATATATATATATATATATATATATATATATATTGTTTTTTTTAAAACAAGCTAAATCTCGGAAAAGTACTGAAGATCAAAAACAGAATCGTACAAAACGGATAACGGAGTCCCAAGTTTTACGTATTTAAAGGTTTGCAGTTACGCGCCTTATTTTTAGAGAAGAGGGAGGGGGAGGAAAGGGATTAGGAGAAAATTGAGAGCTGGATGGATGGATGTGATCATACCAGTACTAACGCACCGGATCCCATCAGAATTCTGAAGCTAAGCATGCTTGGGCGATAGTAGTGCTAGAATGGGTGACCCTCGGAGAAGTCCTCATGTTACTTTCCTCCATTGTCCGGACTACGCTCATTTTCGCCTCTTTAATATGTTTTTTTTCCAAAAAATAAGCTAGATCTCGAAGAAATACTCAAGATAAAAAAAAAGGAATTGCATAAAACAGTGAACAGAGCGCCAATTATTGCGAATTTACAGGTTTTCAATTACGCACCTTATTTTTTTAGAACGCGGAGGGGGAGGAAAGGGTTTAGGAGAAAAGTGAATGCTAGGACAGATTGATGCGATCATACCAACACTGACACACCGGATCCCATCAGAACTCTGAAGTTAAGCATGCTTGGGTTAAAGTAGTGCTAGGATGTGTGACCCCCTAAGAAGTCCTCATGTTGCTTCCCTCCATTTGTCCGGACTACTCTCATTTTCGTCTGTTTAATAATATGTTTTTAGAAAATTAAGATAGATTTTTGAGAAATATTCAAAATCAAAAAAAGAATCGCGAAGTTACGCGTATTTAAAGGTTTCTACTTACACGCATTATTTTTAGAGAAAGGGAAGAGGGAGGAAAGGGTTTAAGTGAAATTAGAGTGCTACGAATGATGGATGCGATCATACTAGCACTAACGAACCAGATCTCATCTGAACTCCAAAATTAAGCATGCTTGGGTGAGAGCAGTAATAGGATTGGTGACCCCCCGGGAAGTCATCGTGTTGCATCCCTCCTTTTTTCCGGACTATGCTCATTTTCATATATATAATATATTTGTGGGATTAAACTGGGTATGCTGTTGTTGTTGTAATATATTTGTTTTTGAAAAATAACCTAGATTTCCGAAAAATACTCAAAATCAAAAACAGATTCGTATGCAATGGATAACGGAGCGCGAAGTTATGCGCCTTATTTTTCGAGAAGGGGGAAGGGAAGGAAAGGGTTGAATAGAATTTTGAGCCTTAGGACTAATGGGTGCGATCATACCAGCACTAACGCACCGAATGCAATCAGAACTTCCAAGTTAACTGTGGTTGGCCGAGAGTAGTAATAGGATGGGTGACCCCATTCGAAGTTCTCGTGTTGCATCCTTCGTTTTCTCCGGACTATGCCCACTTTCATCCGTTTAATATATTTTTTTCCAAAAAATAGGCTAGATCTCCGAAAATACTCAAAATCAAAAAACGAATCGCATAAAACGGATAACGGAGCGCGAAGTTACGCGTATTTAACGGTTTTCACTTACTCACATTATTTTTAGAGAAGGGGAAGAGCGAGGAAAGGGTTTAAGACAATTTATAGTGCTACGACTGCTGAAAGCGATCATGCCAGTACTAACGCACCAGATCCCATCAGAACTCTGAAATTAAGCACGCCTGGGCGAGAGTTGTAATAGGATGGGTGACCCCCTGGGAAATCATCGTGTTGCATCCCTCCTTTTGTCTGGACTATGCTCATTTTCATCTGTTTAATATCTATATATTTTTTTAAAATAAGCTAAATCTCGAAAAAGTACTTAGGATCAAAAAAAGAATCGTATAAAATGGATAATGGAGTGCCAAGTTTTGCGTATTTAAAGGTTTGCACTTACGCGCCATATTTTTAGAGAAGGGGTGGGGGGGGGGGGGGGAAGGGTTTAAGAGAAAATTAAGAGCTAGGCTGGATGGATGTGATCATACAAGCACTAACGCACTGGATCCCATCACAACTCTTAAGTTAAGCATGCTTGGGCGAGAGTAGTACTAGGATGGGTGCCCCCCGAAAAAGTTCTCGTGTTACTTTCCTCCATTTGTTCGGACTACGCTAATTTTTGCCTATTTAATATTATTTTTTACCAAAAAATAAGCTAGATATCGAAGAAATAGTCAAGATCAAAAAAAGAATCGCGTAAAATAGAGAACGAAGCGCCAAGTTATGCGAATTTAAAGGTTTTCACATACGCGCCTTATTTTTAGAGAACGGGGAGGGGGAGGAAAGGGTTTATGAGAAAATTGAGCGCTAGGTGGGATTGATGCGATCATACCAGCACTGACGCACCAGATCCCATTACACCTCTGAAGTTATGTATTCTTGGGCTAGAGTAGTCCTAGGATAAGTGACGCTTTGAGTAGTCCTCGTGTCGCTTCCCTCCATTTGTCCGAACTACTCTCATTTTCATCTGTTTCATAATTTATTTTTCCAAAAATAAGCTAGATTTCTGAAAAATACTCAAAATCAATAAAAGAATCGCATAAAACGGATAACGGAGCGCGAAATTATGCATATTTAAAGGTTTCTACTTATACGCATTATTTTTAGAGAAGGGGAAGAGGGAGGAAAGGGTTTAAGTGAATTTAGAGGACTATGACTGATGGATGCCATTATACCAGCACTAACGCACCAGATCCCATCAGAACTCTAAAATTAAGCACGCTTGGGCGAGAGTAGTAATAGGATAGGTGACCCCCCGGGAAATCATCGTCTTGCATCCCTCCTTTTGTGCGGACTATGCTCATTTTCATCTATTTAATATATATATATATATTTATTTTTTTTAAAACAAGCTAATTCTCGGAAAAGTACTCAAGATCAAAAACAGCATCGTACAAAACGGATAACGGAGTGCCGAGTTTTGCGTATTTAAAGGTTTGCACTTACGCGCCTTATTTTTAGAGAAGAGGGAGGGGGAGGAAAGGGATTAAGAGAAAATTGAGAGCTGGATGGATAGATGTGATCATACCAGTACTAACGCACCGGATCCCATCAGAATTCTGAAACTAAGCATGCTTGGGCGATAGTAGTGCTAGGATGGGTGACCCCCGGAGAAGTCCTCATGTTACGTTCCTCCATTTGTCCGAACTACGCTCATTTTTGCCTCTTTAATATGTTTTTTTTCCAAAAAATAAGCTAGATCTCGAAGAAATACTCAAGATCCAAAAAAAGAATTGTATAAAACAGTGAACAGAGCGCCAATTATTGCGAATTTAAAGGTTTTCAATTACGCACCTTATTTTTTGAGAACGGGGAGGGGGAGGGAAGGGTTTAGGAGAAAAGTGAATGCTGGGACAGATTGATGCGATCATACCAGCACTGACACACCGGATCCCATCAGAACTCTGAAGTTAAGCATGCTTGGGTTAGAGTAGTGCTAGGATGTGTGACCCCCTAAGAAGTCCTCATGTTGCTTCCCTCCATTTGTCCGGACTACTCTCATTTTCGTCTGTTTAATAATATTGTTTTAGAAAATTAAGCTAGATTTTTGAGAAATATTCAAAATCAAAAAAAGAATCGCATAAAACGGATAACGGAGCGCGAAGTTACGCGTATTTAAAGGTTTCTACTTACACGCATTATTTTTAGAGAAAGGGAAGAGGGAGGAAAGGGTTTAAATGAAATTAGAGTGCTACGACTGATGGATGCGATCATACCAGCACTAACGAACCACATCTCATCTGAACTCCAAAATTAAGAAGTCTTGGGTGAGAGCAGTAATAGGATTGGTGACCCCCCGGGAAGTCATCGTGTTGCATCCCTCCTTTTGTCCGGACTATGCTCATTTTCATATATTTAATATATATATTTAAAATAATCTAAATCTCGAAAAATTAATCAGGATAAAAAAAAGAATAGTATAAAACGGATAACGGAGCGCGAAGTCTTGCGTATTTAAAGGTTTGCACTTACGCGCCTTATTTTTAGTGATCATACCAGTACTAACGCGCTGGATCCCATCAGAACTCTGAAGTTAAGCATGCTTGAGCGAGAGTAGTACTAGGATGGGCGACCCCCTAGGAAATGCTCGTGTTACTTTATTCCATTTGTCCAGACTACGCTTATTTTCACCATTTTAATATAAGTTTCTCCAAAAAATAAGCTAGATCTCGAAGACATACTCAAGATCAAAAAAAGAATCACATAAAACGGAGAACGGAGCGCCAAGTTATGCAAATTTAAAGGTTTTCTCTTGCACGCCTTATTTTTCGAGAATGGGGAGGGGGAGGAAAGGGTTTATGAGAAAATTGAGCACTAGGATGGATGGATCCGATCATACCAGCACTGACACACCGGATCCCATCAGAAATCTGAAGTTAAGCATGCTTGGGTTAGAGTAGTGCTAGGATGTGTGACCCCCTAAGAAGTCCTTGTATTTCTTCCCTTCATTTGTCAGGACTACGCTCATTTTCATCATTTTAATATATTTTTTTCTAAAAATAAGCTAGATCTCAGAGAAATACTCAATATCACAAAAAAAATCGCACAAAACAGATAACGGAGGGTGAAGTTACGTGTATTTAAAGGCTTGCACCTACGCGCCTTATTTTTCGAGAAGGGGGAGGGGGTGGAAAGGGCTTAAGAGAAAATTGAGCTCTAGGATGGCTGGATGCGATCATACCAGCACTGACGCACCGAATCCCATCAGAACAATGAAGTTAAGCATTCTTGGTCTAGAGTAGTCATAGGATAGGTGCCCCCCTGAGAAGTCCTCGTGTTGCTTCCCTCCATTTGTCCGGACTACTCTTAATTTTGTCTATTTAATATATATATTTTTTTTAAAATAACCTAGACTTCCGAAAAATACACAAAATAAAAAAAAAAATCGCATAAAACAGATAACGGAGCGCGAAGTTACGCGTATTTGATGGTTTCCATTTACACGCCTTATTTTCAAAGAAGGGGAAGAGGGAGGAAAGGGTTTAAGTGAATTTATAGTGCTACGACTGATGGATGTGATCATACCAGCACTAACGCACCAGATTCCATCAGAACTCCGAAATTAAGCACGCTTGGGCGAGAGTAGTAATAGGATGGGTGACCCCCTGTGAAGTCATCGTGCTGCATCCCTCCTATTGTACGGACTAACTCATTTTCATGTGTTTAATATTTCTTTTCAAAGAATAAGCTAGATCTCAGAGAAATACTCAAGATAAAAAAAAAAGGATCGCATAAAATAGATAACGGAGCGTAAAGTTACGTGTATTTAAATGTTTTCACTTACGCGCCTTATTTTTCGAGAAGGGGGAGGGGGAGGGGGAGGGGGAGGAAAGGGTTTTAGAGAATTTTAAGCGCAAGGACTAATGGATACGATCATACTAGCACTAACGCCCTGAATCCCATCAGAACTCCGAAGTTAACCGTGCTTGGGCTAGAGTAGTAATAGGATGCGTGACCCTCTTGGAAGTCCTCGTGTTCCATCCGTCTTTTTCTCTGGACTATGCTCATTATCCTCTGATCAATATTTTTTTTCCGGTTAGACCGACTCTGTTGTACGTGGCAGAGTGTTGGCCAGTAAAGAACTCTCACGAGCAGAAGATGAAAGTCGTGAAACAACGATTGCTGCGGGGAATGTGTGGGCACACTAGGAGATATAGGATCAGGAATGAGGACATCCGAGACAAGGTGTGAGTGGCATCGGTTGAGGACAAGGTGCGGGAAGCGAGACTGAGATGGTTTGGGCATGTGAAGAGAAGAGACGTAGTTGCCCTAGTGCGGAGGTGTGAGATAGAGGAAGGCCAAAGAAATATTGGGGAGAGGTGATTAGGTAAGACATCGCACAATTTCAGATTACCGAGGACATGACCTTCGACATGAGGTTGTGTAGGACTCAGATTAGGATACAAGGCTAGTAGGTAGTCTCACTTTTCTTTCGCACTAGTAGGTGTAGTTTTGCTCTACTGTGTATTGCCCTTTGATTCATGCTTTTATGTGTTGGGTCTTGTCTCTCCGTGCTGTTTTATCATGACTTCTTTGCTCTTATTATTTATAATTTTCGCATTGCTTTGATTTGCTTGTCTGTATCTGACTCTTTTCCCTTGTTTTCCCTTGTTTTCTTCTGAGCCGAGGGTCTTTCCGAACCAGCCTCCCTACCTTCCAAGGTAAGGGTAAGGTCTGCATACACTTAACTCTCCCGAGACCCCACACTGTGGGATTAAACTGGGTATGCTGTTGTTGTTGTTGTTTTTGAAAAATAACCTAGATTTCCGAAAAATACTAAAAATCAAAAAAAGAATCGTATGAAATGGATAACGGAGCGAAGTTATGCGCTTTATTTTTCGAGAAGGGGGAAGAGAAGGAAAGGTTTGAATAGAATTTTGAGCCTTAGGACTAATGGGTGCGATCATACCAGCACTAACGCACCGAATGCAATCAGAACTTCTAAGTTAACTGTGGTTGGCCGAGAGTAGTAATAGGATTGGTGACCCCCTTCGAAGTTCTCGTGTTGCATCCTTCTTTTTCTCCGGACTATGCCCAATTTCATCCGTTTAATATATTTTTTTCCAAAAATAAGCTAGATCTCCGAAAATACTCAAAATCAAAAAACGAATCGCATAAAACGGATAACGGAGCGCGAAGTTACGCGTATTTAACGGTTTCCACTTACTCACATTATTTTTAGAGAAGGGGAAGAGCGAGGAAAGGGTTTAAGTGAATTTAGAGCGCTACGACTGCTGAAAGTGATCATGCCAGTACTAACGCACCAGATCCCATCAGAACTCTGAAATTAAGCACGCCTGGGCGAGAGTTGTAATAGGATGGGTGACCCCCTGGGAAATCATCGTGTTGCATCCCTCCTTTTTTCTGGACTATGCTCATTTTCATCTGTTTAATATCTATATATTTTTTTTAAGCTAAATCTCGAAAAAGTACTTAGGATCAAAAAAAGAATCGTATAAAATGGATAATGGAGTGCCAAGTTTTGCGTATTTAAAGGTTTGCACTTACGCGCCATATTTTTATAGAAGGGGGGGGGGGGGGGGAAGGGTTTAAGAGAAAATTAAGAGCTAGGCTGGATGGATGTGATCATAAAAGCATTAACGCACTGGATCCCATCACAACTCTTAAGTTAAGCATGCTTGGGCGAGAGTAGTACTAGGATGGGTGCCCCCAGGAAAGGTTCTTGTGTTACTTTCCTCCATTTGTTCGGACAACGCTAATATTTGCCTATTTAATATTATTTTTTACCAAAAAATAAGCTAGATCTTGAAGAAATGGTCAAGATCAAAAAAAGAATCGCGTAAAATAGAGAACGAAGCGCCAAGTTATGCGAATTTAAAGGTTTTCACATACGCGCCTTATTTTTAGAGAACGGGGAGGGGGAGGAAAGGGTTTATGAGAAAATTGAGCTCTAGGAGGGATTGATGCGATCATACCAGCACTGACGCACCAGATCCCATTACACCTCTGAAGTTATGTATTCTTGGGCTAGAGTAGTCCTAGGATAAGTGACCCCTTGAGAAGTCCTCGTGTCGCTTCCCTCCATTTGTCCGAACTACTCTCATTTTCATCTGTTTCATAATTTATTTTTCCAAAAATAAGCTAGATTTCCGAAAAATACACAAAATCAATAAAAGAATCGCCTAAAACGGATAACGGAGCGCGAAGTTATGCATATTTAAAGGTTTCTACTTATACACATTATTTTTAGAGCAGGGGAAGAGGGAGGAAAGGGTTTAAGTGAATTTAGAGGGCTATGACTGATGGATGCCATCATACCAGCACTAACGCACCAGATCCCATCAGAACTCTAAAGTTAAGCACGCTTGGGCGAGAGTAGTAATAGGATGGGTGACCCTCCGGGAAGTCATCGTCTTGCATCCCTCCTTTTGTGCGGACTTTGCTCATTTTCATCTATTCAATATATATATATATATATATATATATATATATATATATATATATATTTAAAACAAGCTAAATCTCGGAAAAGTACTCAAGATCAAAAACAGAATCGTACAAAACGGATAACGGAGTGCCAAGTTTTGCGTATTTAAAGGTTTGCACTTACGCGCCTTATTTTTATAGAAGAGGGAGGGGGAGGAAAGGGATTAAGAGAAAATTGAGAGCTGGATGAATGGATGTGATCATACCAGTAATAACGCACCGGATCCCATCAGAATTCTGAAGCTAAGCATGCTTGGGCGATAGTAGTGCTAGGATAGGTGACCCCCGGAGAAGTACTCATGTTACTTTCCTCCATTTGTCCGGACTACGCGCATTTTTGCCTCTTTAATATGTTTTTTTTCCAAAAAATAAGCTAGATCTCGAAGAAATACTCAAGATCCAAAAAAAGAATTGCATAAAACAGTGAACAGAGCGCCAATTATTGCGAATTTAAAGGTTTTCAATTACGCACCTTATTTTTTGAGAACGGGGAGGGGGAGGAAAGGGTTTAGGGGAAAAGTGAATGCTAGGACAGATTGATGCGATCATACCAACACTGACACACCGGATCCCATCAGAACTCTGAAGTTCAGCATGCTTGGGTTAGAGTAGTGCTAGGATGTGTGACCCCCTAAGAAGTCCTCATGTTGCTTCCCTCTATTTATCCGGACTACTCTCCTTTTCGTCTGTTTAATAATATTTTTTTAGAAAATTAAGGTAGATTTTTGAGAAATATTCAAAATCAAAAAGAGAATCGCATAAAACGGATGACGGAGCGCGAAGTTACGCGTATTTAAAGGTTTCTACTTACACGCATTATTTTTAGAGAAAGGGAAGAGGGAGGAAAGGGTTTAAGTGAAATTAGGATTGGTGACACCCCGGGAAGTCATCGTGTTGCATCCCTCCTTTTGTCCGGACTATGCTCATTTTCATATATTTAATATATATATATATATATATATATATATATATATATATATATATATATATATATTTAAAATAATCTAAATCTCGAAAAACTAATCAGGATAAAAAAAGAATAGTATAAAACGGATAACGGAGCGCGAAGTTTTGCTTATTTAAAGGTTTGCACTTACGCGCCTTATTTTTAGTGAAGTGTGAGGGGGGGGGGGGGGGGGAGGGGGAAAGGGTTTAAGAGAAAATTTAGAGCTAGGATGGATGGATGTGATCATACCAGCACTAACGCACTGGAACCCATCAGAACTCTGAAGCTAAGCATGCTTGAGCGAGAGTAGTACTAGGATGGGCGAGCCCCTGGGAAATGCTCGTGTTACTTTATTCCATTTGTCCAGACAACGCTTATTTTCACAATTTTAATATATTTTTCTCCAAAAAATAAGCTAGATCTCGAAGACATACTCAAGATCAAAAAAAGAATCGCATAAAACGGAGAACGGAGCGCCAAGTTATGCAAATTTAAAGGTTTTCTCTTGCACACCTTATTTTTCGAGAACGCGGAGGGGGAGGAAAGGGTTTATGAGAAAATTGAGCACTAGGATGGATGGATCCAATCATACCAGCACTGACACACCGGATCCCATCAGAAATCTGAAGTTAAGCATGGTTGGGTTAAAGTAGTGCTAGGATATGTGACCCCCTAAGAAGTCCTTGTGTTGCTTCCCTCCATTTGTCTGGACTACGCTCATTTTCATCATTTTAATATATTTATTTTTTCTAAAAATAAGCTAGATCGCAGAGAAATACTCAATATCACAAAAAGAATCGCACAAAACAGATAACAGAGGGTGAAGTTACGTGTATTTAAAGGTTTGCACCTACGCGCCTTATTTTTCGAGAAGGGGGAGGGGGTGGAAAGGGCTTAAGAGAAAATTGAGCGCTAGGATGGCTGGATGCGATCATACCAGCACCTACGCACCGGATCCCATCAGAACTATGAAGTTAAGCATTCTTGGTCTAGAGTAGTCCTAGGATAGGTGCCCCCTGAGAAGTCCTCGAGTTGCTTCCCTCCATTTGTCCGAACTACTCATAATTTTGTCTATTTAATGTATTTTTGTTTTTTGAAAATAAGCTAGACTTCCGAAAAATACACAAAATCAAAAAAAAGAATCGCATAAAACAACTAACGGAGCGCGAAGTTACGCGTATTTGAAGGTTTCCACTTACACGCCTTATTTTCAGAGAAGGGGAAGAGGGAGGAAAGGGTTTAAGTGAATTTATAGTGCTACGACTGACGGATGTGATCATACCAGCACTAATACACCAGATCCCATCAGAACTCCGAAATTAAGCACGCTTGGGCGAGAGTAGTAATAGGATGGGTGACCCCCATGTGAAGTCATCGTGCTACATCCCTCCTTTTGTACGGACTAACTCATTTTCATGTGTTTAATATTTCTTTTCAAAGAATAAGCTAGATCTCAGAGAAATACTCAAGATCAAAAATAGGATCGTATAAAATAGATAACGGAGCGTAAAGTTACATGTATTTAAAGGTTTTCACTTACGCGCCTTATTTTTCGAGAAGGGGAAGGGGGAGGAAAGGGTTTTAGAGAATTTTGAGCGCAAGGACTGATGGATGCGATCATACCAGCACTAACGCCCTGAATCCCATTAGATCTCCGAAGTTAAGCATGCTTGGGCTACAGTAGTAATAGGAAGCGTGACCCCCTTGGAAGTCCTCGTGTTCCATCCGTAGTTTTCTCTGGACTATGCTCATTATCCTCTGATCAATATTCTTTTTTCCGGTTAGACTGACTCTGTTGTACGTGGCAGAGTGTTGGCCAGTAAAGAACTCTCACGAGCAGAAGATGATAGTCGCGGAAAAAAGATTGCTGCGGTGGATGTGTGGGCACACTAGGAGATATAGGATCAGGAATGAGGACATCCGAGATATGGTGTGAGTGGCATCGGTTGAGGACAAGGTGCGGGAAGCGAGACTGAGATGGTTTGGGCATGTGAAAAGGAGAGACATAGTTGCCCTAGTGTGGAGGTGTGATATAGAGGAAGGCCAAAGAAATATTGGGGAGAGGTGATTAGGCAAGACATGGCACAATTTCAGATTTCTGAGGACATGACCTTCGACAGGAGGTTGTGTAGGACTCAGATTAGGATACAAGGCTAGTAGGTAGTCTCACTTTTATTTCGTACTAGTAGGCGTAGTTTTGCTCTACTGTGTATTGCCCTTTGATTAATGCTTTTATGTGTTGGGTCTTGTCTTTCCATGTTGTTTTATCATGACTTCTTTGCTCTTATTATTTCTAATTTTCGCATTGCTTTGATTTGCTTGTCTGTATTTGACTCTTGTCCCTTGTTTTCCCTTGTTTTCTTCTCCGGACTATGCTCACTTTCATCCATTTAATATATTTTTTTCCAAAAAATAAGCTAGAACTCCGAAAATACCCAAAATTAACAAACGAATCGCATAAAACGGATAACGGAGCGCGAAGTTACGCGTATTTAACGGTTTCCACTTACTCACGTTATTTTTAGAGAAGGGGAAGAGCGAGGAAATGGTTTAAGAGAATTTAGAGCGCTACGACTGATGAATGCGATCATACCAGCACTAACGCACCAGATCCCATCAGAACTTCGAAATTAAGAATGCTTGGGCGAGAATAGCAATGGGATGGGTGCCCCCCTGGGAAGTCCTCGTGTTGCATCCCTGCTTTTATTCTGACTAGGCTCATTTTCGTCTGTTAAATATATTTTTTTTTTTTGAAAAATAAGCTAGATCTCGGAGAAATACTCATGATCAAAAAAAGAATAGGATAAAACAGATAACAGAGCGTGAAGTTACGCATATTTAAAGGTTTTCACTTGCGCACCTTTTTTTCTAGAAGGGGAAGGGGGAGGAAAGGGTTTAAGAGAATTTTGAGCGCAAGGACTGATTGATGCGATCATACCAGCACTAATGCACCGGATCCCATCAGAACGCCGAAGTTAAGCATGCTTGGGCGAGAGTAGTACTAGGATGGGTGACCCCCTGGGAAGTCATCATGTTGCATCCCTCCTTTTTTCCGGACAATTCTCATTTTCATCTATTTAATTTTTTTTTCAAAAAATAAGGTAGATCTCGGAGAAATACTCATGATCAAAAAAAGAATCGCATAAAACAAATAACGGAGCGTGAAATTACGCGTATTTAAAGGTTTTCACTTACGCGCCTTTTTTTTTAGAAGGGGAAGGGGGAGGGGAAAGGGTTGAAGAGAATTTTGAGCGCAAGGACTGATTGATGCGATCATACCAGCACTAATGCACCGGATCCTATCAGAATTATAAAGCTAAGCATGCTTGAGCGAGAGTAGTAATAGGATGGGTGACCCCCCGGGAAGTCATAATGTTGCATCCCACCATTTGTCCGGACTACGCTTATTTTGATCTTTTAAATATTTTTTTTTTCTAAAAATAAGCCAGATCTCTGTGAAATACTCAATATCACAAAAACATCGCACAAAACAGATAACGGAGCGTGAAGTTACGCGTATTTAAAGGTTTGCACCTACGCGCCTTATTTTTCGAGAAGGGGGAGGGGGTGGAAAGGGTTTAAGATAAAATTGAGTGCTAGGGCGGTTGGATGTGATCATACTAGCTCTGACGCACCAAATCCCATCAGAACTATGAAGTTAAGCATTCTTGGGCTATAGTTGTCCTAGGATAGGTGCCCCCCTGAGAAGTCCTCGCGTTGCTTCCCTCCATTTGTCCGGACTACTCTTATTTTTGTCTGTTTAATATTTTGTTTTGTGAAAAATAAGCTAGACTTCCGAAAAATACACAAAATAATAAAAAAGGAATCGCATAAAACGGATAACGGAGCGCGAAGTTACGCGTATTTGAAGGTTTCCACTTACACGCATTATTTATAGAGAAGGGGAAGAGGGAGGAACGGGTTTAAGTGAATTTAGAGCGCTACGACTGATGGATGCGATCATACCAGCACTAACGCACCAGATCACATCAGAACCCTGAAATTAAGCACGCTTAGGCGAGAGTATTAATAGGATGGATGACCCCCAGTGAAGTCATTGTGTTGCATTCCTCCTTTTGTCCGGACTATGCTCGTTTTCGTCTGTTTAATATTTTTTTTCAAAAAAATAAGCTCCATCTCGGAGAAATACTCAAGATAAAAAAACAAATAGCATAAAGCAGATAACAGAGCGTGAAGTTGCATGTATTTAAAGGTTTTCACTTACGCGCCTTATTTTTCGAGAAGGGGGAGGGGGAGGAAAGGATTTAAGAGAATTTTGAGCGCAACGACTGATGCATGCGATCGTACCAGCACTAACGCACTGAATCCTATCAGAACTCCGAAGTTAAGCATGCTTGAGCTAGAGTAGTAATAGGATGGGTGACCCCCTTGGAAGTCCTCGTATTCAATCTGTCTTTTTCTCTGGACTATGCTCATTATCCTCTCTTTAATATTTTGTTTTCTGGTTAGACCGACTCTGTTGTACGTGGCAGAGTGTTGGGAAGTCAAGAACTCTCACGAGCAGAAGATGAAAGTCGCAGAAATGAGATTGCTGAGGTGGATGTGTGGGCACAGTAGGAGAGATAGGATCAAGAATGAGGACATCCGGGACAAGGAGGGAGTGGCAACAATTGAGGAAATGGTGTGGGAAGTGAGGCTGAGATGGTTTGGGCATGTGAAGAGGAGAGACGTAGTTACCCCAATGCGGAGGTGTGAGAGGTTGGGTATGGACGGTTTTAGGAGAGATAGAGGAAGGCCAAAGAAATATTGGGGAGAGGTGATTAGGCAAGACATGGCACAATTTCAGATTACCGAGGACATGACCTTCAACAGGAGGTTGTGTAGGACTCAGATTAGGATACAAGGCTAGTAGGTAGTCTCACTTTTCTTACGCACTAGTAGGCGTAGTTTTTCTCTACTGTGTATTGCCCTTTGATTCATGCTTTTATGTGTTGGGTCTTGTCTTTCCGTGCTGTTTTATCATGACTTCTTTGCTCTCGTTATTTCTAATTTTCGCATTACTTTGATTTGCTTGTCTGTATCTGACTCTTTTCCCTTGTTTTCCCTTGTTTTCTTTTGAGCCGAGGGTCTTTCAGAAACAGCCTCCCTACCTTCAGAGGTGAGGGTAAGGTCTGTGTACACTTAACCCTCCCGAGACCCCACACTGTGGGATTAAACTAGTTATGTTGTTGTTGTAATTTTTTGTTTTTGAAAAATAAGCTAAATTTCCAAAAAATACTCAAAATAAAAAAAAAGAATCATATGAAATGGATAACGGAGCGCGAAGTTATGCTTATTTAATGGTGTGCATTTACGCGCCTTGTTTTTCGAGAAGGAGGAAGCGAAGGGAGGGGTTTAATAGAATTTTGAGCCCTAGGACTGATGGATGTGATCATACCAGCACTAACGCACCGAATGCATTCAGAACTCCGAAGTTAAGCATGCTTGGGCAAGAGTAGTACTAGGATGAGTGAGCCCCTGGGAATTCCTTGTGTTGCATCCCTCCCTTTCTCTGGACTACGCTCATTTTCGCCTATTTAATATATTTCGTTTCTAAAAAATAAGCTAGATCTCGAAGAAATACTCAAGATCAAAAAAAGAATCGCATAAAACGGAGAACGGAGGACGAAGTTATGCGCATTTAAAAGTTTGCACCTATGCGCCTTATTTTTATAGAAGGGGGATGGGGAAGAAAGGGTTTAAGAGAGAATTGAGCGCTAGTACAGATGGATGCGATCATAGCAGCACTGAAGCACCGGATCCCATCAAAACTCTGAAGTTGAGCATTCTTGGGCTAGAGTAGTCCTAGGATAGGTGACCCCCTGAGAAGTCCTCGTGTTGCTTCCCTCCATTTGTCAAGACTACTCTCATTTTCGTCTGTTTAATAATTTTTTCCGATAAATAAGCTTGATTTCAGAAAAAATACTCAAAATCAAAAAAAGAATCGTATAAAATGGATAACGGAGTGCGAAGTTATGAGTATTTAAAGGTTTCTACTTACACGCAGTATTTTTAGAGAAGAGGAAGAGACAGGAAAAGGTTTAAGTGAATTTAGAGCACTACGACTGATGGATGCCATCACACCAGCACTAACGCACCAGATCCCATCAGAAATCCAAAATTAAGCACGCTCGGGCGAGAGTAGTAATCGGATGGGTGACCCCTCGGGAAGTCATTGTGTTTCATCCCTCATTTTTTCTGGACTATGCTCATTTTCAACTTCTTAATATATATATATATATAATTTTAAAATAAGCTAAATTTCGGAAAAATACTCAAGATCAAAAAAAGAATCATATAAAACGGATAACGGAGCGCCAAGTTTTGCGTATTTAAAGGTTTTCACTTATGCTCCTTATTTTTAGAGAAGGGGGAGGGGGAGGAAAGGGATTAAGAGAAAATTGAGAGCTAGGATGGATGGATGTGATCATACCAGCACTAACGCACTAGATCCCATCAGAATTATGAAGCTAAGCATGCTTGAGCAAGAGTAGTACTAGGATGGGTGACCCCTGAGCAGTCCTCGTGTTACTTTCCACATTTGTCCAGACTACGCTCATTTTCTCCTGTTTAATAATTTTTTTTTTCAAAAAATAAGCTAGATCTCGAAGAAATACTCAAGATCAAAAAAAGAATCGCATAAAATAGAGAACGGAGTGCCAATTTATGTGAATTTAAAGGTTTTCACTTATGCGCATTATTTTTCGAGAACGGGGAGGGGGAGGAAAGGGTTTATGAGAAAATTGAGCGCTAGGACGGATTGATGCGATCATACCAGTACTGACGCACCGGATCCCATTAGAACTCTGAAGTTAAGCATTCTTGGGCCAGAGTAGTCTTAGGATAGGTGACCCCCTGAGAAGTCCTCATGTTGCTTCCCTCCATTTGTCCGGACAACTCTCATTTTCGTCTGTTTAATAACATTTTTTTCAAAAATTAAGCTACATTTCCAAAAAATACTAAAAATCAACAAAAGAATTGCATAAAACGGATAACAGAGCGCGAAGTTACGCGTATTCAAAGGTTTCTACTTACACACATTATTTTTAGAGAAGGGGAAGAGGGAGGAAAGGGTTTAAGTGAATTTAAAGCGCTACGACTGATGGATGAGATCATATCAGCACTAACGCACCAGATCCCATCAGAACTCCGAAATTAAGCACGCTTGGGCGAGAGTAGTAATAGGATGGGTGACCCCCGGGAAGTCATTGTGTTGCATCCCTCCTTTTGTGCGGACTGTTCTCGTTTTCATCTATTTACTATATATATTTGTTTAAAATAAGCTAAATCTCGAAAAAGTACTCAGGATCAAAAAAGAATCGTATAAAATCGATAACGGAGCGCCATGTTTTGCGTATTTAAAGGTTTGCACTTACACGCATTATTTTTAGAGAAGAGGAAGAGACAGGAAAAGGTTTAAGTGAATTTAGAGCACTACGACTGATGGATGCCATCACACCAGCACTAACGCACCAGATCCCATCAGAAATCCAAAATTAAGCACGCTCGGGCGAGAGTAGTAATCGGATGGGTGACCCCTCGGGAAGTCATTGTGTTTCATCCCTCATTTTTTCTGGACTATGCTCATTTTCAACTTCTTAATATATATATATATATATATAATTTTAAAATAAGCTAAATTTCGGAAAAGTACTCAAGATCAAAAAAAGAATCATATAAAACGGATAACGGAGCGCCAAGTTTTGCGTATTTAAAGGTTTTCACTTACGCTCCTTATTTTTAGAGAAGGGGGAGGGGGAGGAAAGGGATTAAGAGAAAATTGAGAGCTAGGATGGATGGATGTGATCAAACCAGCACAAACGCACTGGATCCTATCAGAATTATAAAGCTAAGCATGCTTGAGCGAGAGTAGTAATAGGGTGGGTGACCCCCTGAGAAGTCCTCGTGTTACTTTCCACATTTTTCCAGACTACGCTCATTTTCGCCTGTTTAATATTTATTTTTTCAAAAAATAAGCTAGATCTCGAAGAAATACTCAAGATCAAAAAAAGAATAGCATAAAACAGAGAACGGAGCGCCAAGTTATGCGAATTTAAAGGTTTTCACTTACGCGCCTTATTTTTCGAAAACGAGGAGGGGGAGGAAAGGGTTTTTGAGAAAATTGAGCGCTAGGACGGATTGATGCGATCATACCAGTACTGACGCACCGGATCCCTTACACGCCTTATTTTTAGTGAAGGGGGAAGGAGAGGAAAGGGTTTAAGAGAAAATTAAGAGCTAGGATAGATGGTTGGGATCATACCAGCACTAACGCACTGGATCCCATCAGAACTCTGAAGTTAAGCATGCTTGGGAGAGAGTAGTGCTAGGATGGGTGACCCTCTGAGAAGTCCTCATGTTACTTTCCTCATTTGTCCAAACTACGCTCATTTTCGCCTGTTTGATATATATTTTTTTAAAAAAATAAGCTAGATCTCGAAGAAATACTCAAGATCAAAAACAGAATAGCATAAAACGGAGAACGGAGCGCCAAGTTATGCGAATTTAAAGGTTTGCTCTTACAAGCCTTATTTTTCGAGAACAGGGTGGAGGAGGAAAGGGTTTATGAGAAAATTGAGCACTAGGACGGATGGATACGATCATACCAGCACTGACACACCGGATCCCATAAGAACTCTGAAGTTAAGCATGCTTGGGTTAGAGTAGTACTAGGATGTGTGACCCCCTTAGAAGTCCTTGTGTTGCTTCCCTCCATTTTTTCGGACTACGCTCATTTTCGTCTGTTCAATATATTTTTTTTTTAAAAGAGGCTAGATCTCGGAGAAATACCCAAGATCACAAAAAGAATCGCATAAAACAAATAACGGAGCGTGATGTTATGCATATTTAAAGGTTTGCAACTACGCGCCTTATTTCTCGAGTAGGGGGATGGGGAGGAAAGGGTTTAAGATAAAATTGAGCGCTAGGACGGATGGATGCGATCATACCAGCACTGACGCACCGGATCCCATCAGAACTCTGAAGTTAAGCATTCTTGGGCTAGAGTAGTGCTAGGATGTGTGACCCCCTGAGAAGTCCTCATGTTGCTTCCCTCCATTTGTCCGGACTACTCTCATTTTCGTCTGTTTAACAATATTTTTTTAGAAAATTAAGCTAGATTTTTGAGAAATATTCAAAATCAAAAAAAGAATCGCATAAAACGGATAACGGAGCGCGAAGTTACGCGTATTTGAAGGTTTCCACTTACACGCATTATTTTTAGAGAAGGGGAAGAGGGAGGAAAGGGTTTAAGCGAATTTAGAGCGTTACGACTGATGGATGCGATCATACCAGCACTAACGCACCAGATCCCATCAGAACTCCGAAATTAAGCACGCTTGGGCAAGAGTAGTAGTAGGATGGGTGACCCCCTGTTAGGTCATCGTGTTGCATCCCTCCTTTTGTCCGGACTACGCTCATTTTCGTCTGTTTAATATTTTTTTTTCAAAAAATAAGCTAGATCTCGGAGAAATACTAAAGATCAAAAAAAGAATCGCATAAAACAGATAAAAGAGCGTGAAGTTACGCGTATTTAAAGTTTTTCACTTATGCGTCTTATTTTTTTAGAATTGGGAGGGGGAGAAAAGGGTTTAAGAGAATGTTGAACGCAAGGACTGATGGATGCGATCATACCAATACTAACGCACTGAATCCCATCAGAACTCTGAAGTTAAGCGTGCCTTGGCTAGAGAAGTAATAGGATGGGTGACCCCCTCGGTAGTCCTCGTGTTCCATCCGTCTTTTTCCCTGGATTATGCCCATTATCCTCTGTTCAATATTTTTTTTGGTTAGACTGACTCTGTTGTACGTGGAAGAGTGTTAGCCAGTAAAGAACTCTCACAAGCAGAAGCTGAAAGTCGCGGAAATGAGATTGCTGCGGTGGATGTGTGGGCACAATAAGAGTGATAGGATAAGGAATGAGGGCATCCGAGACAAGGTGGGAGTGGCATCGGTTGAGAACAAGATTCGGGAAGCGAGGCTGAGATGGGTTGGGCATGTGAAGAGGAGAGACGTAGATGCCCCAATGCGGAGGTGTGAGAGGTTGGCTACGGGCGGTTTAGGAGAGATAGAGGAAGGCCAAAGAAATATTGGAGAGAGGTGATTAGGCAGGACATGGCATAGTTTTAGATTACCGAGGACATGACCTTAGATAGGAGGTTGTGGAGGACTCAGATTAGGAAAGAAGGCTAGTAGGTAGTCTCACTTTTCTTTCGCACTAGTAGGCATAGTTTTCCTCTACTGTGTATTGCCCTTTGATTCATGCTTTTTTGTGTTGGGTCTTGTTTTTCCATGCTGTTTTATCATGACTTTTTTTCTCTTGTTATTTCTAATTTTTGCATTGCTTTGATTTGCTTGTCTGTATCTGACTCTTTTCCCTTGTTTTCTTTTGAGCCGAAGGTCTTTCGAAAACAGCCTCCCTACTTTCCAAAGTGGGGGTAAGGTCTCATACACTTAACCTTCCCCAGACCCCACACTCTGGGATTCAACTGGGTATGTTGTTGTTGTTGTTGTAATATTTGTTTTTCGAAAGATATGCTAGATTTCCAAAAAATACTCAAAATAAAAAAAAGAATCATATGAAACGGATAATGGAGAGCGAAGTTATGCGTATTTAAAGGTTTACACTTATGCGCCTTATTTTTCGAGAAGGGGGAAGGGAAGGAAAGGGTTTAATAGAATTTTGAGCCCTAGGACTGATGGATGCGATCATACTAGCACTAACGTACCGAACGCCATTAGAACTCCGAAGTTAAGTGTGCTTGGCTGAGAGTAGTAATAGGATGGGTGACCCCCTTGCAAGTCCTCGTGTTGGATCCTTCCTTTTCTCCTGACTATGCTCATTTTCGTCTGTTTAATATATGTTTTTCAGAAAAATAAGCTAGATTTCCGAAAATACTCAAAATCAAATAACAAATCGTATAAAACGGATAACAGAGCGAGAAGTTACGCGTATTTAAGGATTTCCACTTACTCGCATTATTTTTAGAGAAGGGGACGAGGGAGGAAAGGGTGTAAGAGAATTTAGAGCGCTACGACTGATGAATGCGATCATACCAGCACTAACGCCCCAGATCCCATCAGAACTTCAAAAATTAAGAATGCTTGGGCGAGAGTAGTAACAGGATGGGTGCCCCCCGAGAATTCCTTGTGTTGCATCCCACCTTTTGTTCGGACTACGCTCATTTTCGTCTATTTAACATTTTTTATTTGAAAAATAAGCTAGATCTTGGAGAAATACTCATGATAAAAAAAAAAGAATCAGATAAAACAGCTAACGAAGCGTGAAGTTATGCGTATTTAAGGGTTTTCACTTACACGCCTTTTTTCGAGAAGGGGTAGGGGGAGGAAAGGGTTTAAGAGAATTTTGAGCGCAAGGACTGATGGATGCGATCATACTAGCACTAATGCACCGGATCCCATCAGAACTCCGAAGTTAAGCATACTTGGGCGACAGTAGTACTAGAATGGGTTAACCCCCGGGAAGTCATCATGTTGCATCTCTCCTTTTGTCCGGACAATGCTCATTTTCATCTGTTTAGTATGTTTTTTTAAATAAGATAATTATCGTAAAAATACTCAAGATCAAAAAATGAATTTTATGAAACGGATAACGGAGCGCGAAGTTATGCGTATTTAAAGGTTTGCACTTACGCGCCTTATTTTAAGAGAAGGGGTGCGGGGAAGAAAGGGTTTTAGAGAAAATTGTGCGCTAGGACTGGTGGATGCGATCATACCAGCACCAACGTACCGGATCCCATCAGAACTCTGAAGTTAAGCGTGCTCGGGCGAAAGTAGCACTAGGATGGGTGACCCCCCGGGAAGTCATCGTGTTAAAACCCTCCTTTTGTCCGGACTACGCTCGTTTTCATCTGTTTAATATATTTTTATAAAAAAATACGCTAAATCTCGGAAAAATACTCAAGATCAAAAAAAGAATCGTATGATAAAGGAGCGCGAAGTTTTGCGTATTTAAAAGTTTGCACTTACGCGCCTTATTTCCAGAGCAACGGGTGGGGGAGCAAAAGGGTTTAAGAGAAAATTGAGAGCTAGGATGGATGGATGTGATCATACCAGCACTAACGCACTGGATCCTATCAGAACTCTAAAGATAAGCATGCTTGGGTGAGAGCAGTACTAGGATGGGTGATCCCCTGAGAAGTCTTCGTGTTACTTTCCTCCATTTGGTCGGACTATGCTCATTTTCTTCTGTTTAATATATATTTTTTTTTGGAAAACTAAGCTAGATCTCGGAGAAATACTCATGGTCAAAAAAGGAATTGAATAAAACAGATAACAGAGCGTGAAGTTACGGGTATATAATGGTTTTCACTTACGCGCCTTTTTTTCGAGAAGAGGAAGGGGGAGGAAAGGGTTTAAGAGAATTTTGAGTGCAATAACTGATGGATGCGATCATACAAGCACTAATGCACTGGATCCCATTAGAACTCCAAAGTTTAGCGTGCTTGGCTAGAGTAGTACTAGGATGGGTGAGCCCCTGGGTAGTCCTCGTATTGCATCCCTCTTTTTCTCTGGACTACACTCATTTTCGTCTGTTTAGAATATTTTTTTTTTTTAAAAAAGCTAATTCTCGTAAAAATACTTAAGATCAAAAAAATAATCGTATAAAATGGATAACGGAGCGCGATGTTATGCGTATTTAAAGGTTTGCACTTACGCGGCTTATTTTTAG
Source organism: Lycium barbarum (assembly GCF_019175385.1). Taxonomy (NCBI): domain Eukaryota; kingdom Viridiplantae; phylum Streptophyta; class Magnoliopsida; order Solanales; family Solanaceae; genus Lycium; species Lycium barbarum. Next base: position 76,113,802 of record NC_083341.1, read on the forward strand.
AGAAGGGGGCGGGGAAGAAAGGGTTTTAGATATAATTGAGCGCTAGGACTGATGGATGCGATCATACCAGCACTAGCGCACCAAATCCCATCAGAACTCCGAAGTTAAGCGCGCTCGGGCGAGAGTAGCACTAGGATGGGTGACCCCCTGGGAAGTCCTCTTGTTGACTCCCTCCTTTTGTCCGGACTACGCTCATTTTCATTTGTTTACTATATATATTCTTAAAAAAAAAGCTAAATCGCGGAAAAATACTCATTATCAAAATAAGAATTGTATGATAACGGAGTGCGAAGTTTTACATATTTAAAGGTTTGCAGTTACGCGCCTTATTTTTAGAGCAGCGGGAGGGGAGGAAAGGGTTTAAGAGAAAATTGAGAGCTAGGACGGATTGATATGATCATGCCAGCACTAACGCACTGGATCCTATTAGAACTCTGAAGATAAGCATGCTTGGGCGAGAGTAGTACTAGGATGGGTGACCCCCTAAGAAGTCCTCGTGCTACTTTCCTCCATTTGTCCGGACTACGATCATTTTCGCCTATTTAATATATTTTTTTCTGAAAAATAAGCTAGACCTCGAAGAAATACTCAAGATCAAAAAAAGAATCATATAAAACGGAAAACGGAGCGTGAAGTTATGCTAATTTAAAGGTTTGCACTTATGCGCCTTATTTTTATAGAAGGGGGACGGGGTAGAAAGGGTTTAAGAGAAAATTGAGCACCAGGACTGATGGATGCGATCATACCGGAACTGAAGCACCGGATCCCATCAGAACTCTAAAGTTAAGCATGCTTGGGCTAGAGTAGTACTAGGATGGGTGAGCCCTTGGGAAGTCCTCGTGTTGCATCCCTCTTTTTCTCCAGACTACGCTCATTTTCATCTGTTTAATCTATTGTTTTTAAAAAAATAAGCTAGATCTCTGAGAAATACTCATGATCAAAAAACGAATCGCATAAAAAATATAACGGAGCGTGAAATTACGCGTATTTAACGGTTTTCAGTTACGCGCCTTAATTTCGAGAAAGAGGAGGGGGAGGAAAGGGTTTAAGAGAATTTTGAGCGCAAGGACTAATGGATACGATCATACCAGCACGAATGCACCAGATCCCATCAGAACTCTGAAGTTAAGCATGCTTGGGCCAGGGTAGTACTAGAATGGGTGACCCCCGGGAAGTCATCATGTTGCATCCCTCCTTTTGTCCGGACAATGCTCATTTTCGTCTGTTTAATTTTTTTTTTTAAAAAAAAATAAGCTAGATCTCGAAGAAATACTCATGATAAAAAAAAAGAATCGCATAAAACAGATAACAGAGCGTGAAGTTATGTGTATTTAAAGGTTTTTTTGTTACGTGCCTTGTTATTCGAAAAGGGGGAGGGGTAGGAGAGGGTTTAAGAGAATTTTGAGCACAAGGACTAATAGATACAATCATATCAGCACTAACACACCGGATCCCATCAGAACTCCGAAGTTAACTGTGCGTGGGCGAGAGTTGTACTAGGATGGGTGACCCCCCGGGAAGTCATCGTGTTGCATCCCTCATTTGGTCAGGACTACGCTCATTTTTGTCTGTTTAGTATGTTGTTTTTCAAAAAATAAGCTAGATCTCTGAGAAATACTCATGATAAAAAAAAGAATAGCATAAAATAGATAACAGAGCATGAAGTTACACGTATATAACGGTTTTAAGTTACGTGCCTTATTTTTCGAGAAGGGGGGGGGGGGGGGGGGGGAGGAAAGGGTTTAAGAGAATTTTGAGCGCAAGGACTAATGGATACGATCATACCAGCACTAATGCACCAGATCCCATCAGAACTCCGAAGTTAAGCAGGGTGAGGGTAGTACTAGGATGGGTGACCCCCCGGGAAGTCATCATGTTGCATCCCTCCTTTTGTCCGGATTATGCTCATTTTCTTCTGTTGATTTTTTTTTTTTGTAAAAATAAGCTAGATCTCAGAGAAATACTCATGATCAAAAAAAGAATCACATAAAATAGATAACGGAGCATGAAGTTATGCGTATTTAAAGGTTTTCAGTTACGCGCCTTGTTTTTCGAAAAGGGGGAGGGGGAGGTAAGGGTTTAAGAGAATTTTGAGCACAAGGACTAATGGATACGATCATACCAGCACTAACGCACCGGATCCCATCAGAACTCCGAAGTTAAGCGTGCTAGGGCGACAGTAGTACTAGGATGGGTGACACCTGGGAACTCATCGTGTTGCATCCCTCCTTTTGTCCGGACAATGCTCATTTTCGTCTGTTTAGTATATTATGTTAAAGAAAATAAGCTAAATCTCGGAAAAATACTCAATATAAAAAAAAAGACTTGTATGAAACGGACAACGGAGCGTGAAGTTATGTGTATTTAAAGGTTTGCACCTACGCCCCTTATTTTTAGTGAAGGGGGACAGGGAAGAAAGGGTTTCAGAGAAATTTGAGAGAGTAGTACTAGGATGGGTGACCCCCTAGGACCTCGTGTTGCATCCCTCCTTTTGTCCGGAGTATGCTCATTTTTTTCTATTTAATATTCTTTTTTATGAAAAATAAGCTAGATCTCGGAGAAATACTCAAGATCAAAAAAAGAATCGCATAAAACAGATAACGAAGCGTGAAGTTATGCGTATTTAAATATTTGCACTTAAGGGCCTTATTATTCGAGAAGGGGAAGGAGGAGGAAAGGGTTTAAGCGAATTTTGAGTACTACGACTGATGGATGCGATCATACCAGCCCAAACGCACCGGATCCCATCAGAACTCCGAAGTTAAGCGTGTTTGGGCGAGAGCAGTACTAAGGTGGGTGACCCCTCAGGAAGACATCGCTTTGCATCCCTTCTTTTGTCCTGACTACGCTCATTTTCGTCTCTTTCATATATATTTTATTTTAAAATAAGCTAAATCTGAAAAAAAAAAAACCTCAAGATCAAAAAACGAATCGTATAAAACAAATAACGGAGCGCGAAGTTATGCGTATTTTAAGGTTTGCACTTACTCGCCATATTTTTAGACAACGGGGAGGGGGAGGAAAGGGTTTAAGTGAAAATTGAGCGCTAGGACGGATGGATGTGATCATACTAAGCACTAACGCACTAGATCTCATCATAACTCTGAAGCCAAGCATGCTTGGGCTAGAGTAGTACTAGGATGGGTAACCCTCTGAGAAGTCCTTGCGTTGCTTCCCTCCATTTGTCCGGACGCTCATTTTCATCTGTTTAATATATTTTGTTTTCTAACAATTAAGATAGATCTCGGAGAAATACTCAAGATCAAAAAAGGAATCGCATAAAACCGATAACGGAGCGTGAAGTTACGCGTATTTAAAGGTTTGCAGTTTAAAGAAGGGAGAAGAGGAGGAATGGTATTAAGAGAATTTTGAACGCAGGGAGTGATGGATGCGATCATACCTGCACTAACGCACCGGATCCCATCAAAACTCAGAATATAAGCGTGCTTGGGCGAGGGTAGTACTATAATGGGTTACCCCCTGGGAAGTCCTCGTGTTGCATCCCTATTTGTCTCCGGACTACGCTCATTTTTGTCTATTTAATATATTTTTTTTTGAAAAATAAACTAGATTTTCGAAAAATACTCAAAATAAAAAAAAAAGAATCGCATAAAATGGATAACCGAGCGTAAAGTTACGTTTATTTAAAGGTTTCCACTTACGCGCATTATTTTTTTAGAAGGGGAAGAGGGAGGATAGGGTTTAAGACAATTTAGAGCGCTGAAACTGAAGGATGCGATCATAGCAGCACTAACGTAGCAGATCCCATCAGAACTCCGAAATTAAGCATGCTTGTGTGACAGTAGTAATTGGATGGGTGACTCTCGGGGAAGTCCTTGTGCTGCATCCCTCCTTTTATCCGGACTACGCTCATTTTCGTCTGTTTAATATATTTTTGTAGAAAAATAAACTTGTTCTCGGAGAAATACTCAAGATAAAAAAAATAGTATAAAACAGATAACGAAGCATGAAGTTACGTGTATTTAATGGTTTTCAGTTACAGGCCTTATTTTTCGAGAAGGGGGGAAGGGGAGGAAAGGGTTTAAGAGAATTTTGAGCGCAAGGACTAATGGATACGATCATACCAGCAGTAATGCACCGGATCCCATCAGAACTCCAAAGTTAAGCGTGCTTGGGTGAGAGAAGTACTAGGATGGGTGACCCCTCGGGAAGTCATCGTTTTGCATCCCTCCTTTTGTCAGGACTGCGCTCATTTTCATCTCTTTAATATATTGTTTTCTCCAAACATAAGCTAGATCTCGGAGAAATACTCAAGATCAAAAATTTAATCGCATAAAACAGATAACGGTGCATGAAGTTACGCGTATTTAAAGGTTTACACTTACTCGCCTTATTTTTCGAGAAGGGGGAAGGGGAGGAAAGGGTGTAAGAGAATTTTGAGCGCTAAGACTGATGGATGCGATCATACCAGCACTAACGCACCGGATCCCATCAAAGCACTGAAGTTAAGCGCGCATTGGCGAGAGTAGTTCTAGGATGGGTGACCCCTTAGGAAGTCCTCTTGTTGCATCCCTCTTTTTCTCTAGACTACTGTCATTTTTGTCCGTTTAATATATTTTTTTCAAAAAATAATCTATCACCCCCTTTTTGGAAGGATCCACTTGCGAAACCAAAGCAAATTTCATACTTCAGCGATAAAAAAATTTTTGTTTAATAAGATATTCACAGTAATTTAGTAGCGGAAATAGACCCGTGTGAACAAGTTTCAAAGGTGCATACTTATAAATCAATTACAAAATTATACTCTCAATGATCATGTTATCATATAGATGTGTCTCAAGATATTCTTCTCAGCCCACAAAGCAAGTACGCTATCAAAGTAGCAACAAAGCCAATATGCCAACAATTTAAAGTAGATATTATTTCACCAAGATTCAAGCTTCTCAAAATACCTCAACCAAAACAAACGGAATGAAAAGTTCAAGTTTAGGTGCAAACCTTGGAGCTTTAGAGCTTCTAGAGTTCAAACAAACATTAAGAAGTTATAAATCCCAAAGCAGCGATCAAGTAAATATGTCGACTTCCTTAGCCAATTTCCCTTAGCTTTTACAACAGTATATATATATATATATATATATATATATATGCCTTTAACACACAATCAAATATCTAATTAAGTACAATAGTTTCAGCACATCAAAACTAACCACGATATCGGGGAGAATCACCGTAAACTAGCAAAACAGAAATTCTGGACAGTACTACTGTCTTGTATTGTGACTCAGTTTCAGAGGGGTAAACAACAAAAAATAGACTTTGTGGTCTTAACGAATGTGTTGGATATATGTATTAGGGTTCTATAGAAATTTAAATCACCCCAGTAGCACTTTCGTACAAAAATATATGCCCAAAATACTAACAGTAGTACATGGAGGGTTTGTAAAATAAAATCTGGGCAGCACCTTCCTTACACTTCATCACCCCTTTTCGAATAAATACAAAACTGAGTTTTGGAGCCTGAACAAAAGTTGTAGATCTATGAAATAGACTTTTAGAACATCTTGGATCACTTAAAACTAAATTTTATACAAGGAATTATGCTGAAAACACTAACAGTTGTCCAGTTCAAAAACGGGTTTTGCAACTTACCTCAATCGTGTGGAGTGTCTTGTGGCTCAACCAAAACAAGTCTTGATGGTTGATTTTGTGGATGAACATTATGAAAGAAGAGAAGCTTTTGGGGTTTTAGTTGGTGGAGAAAATGAAATATCAAGAGGAGGTGGAGAAAAAACTTAGCCAACAAGGTATATATTTACCTTTGGATAACTACAAACTTTTTTTTTTGTGGAAAAATACAAAAAGGGAGCTGCCCTAAATACGTAAATATCAAATTCATTTAATAAGTTACTAAGATAATAATTGTAGGAGTAGTTTACATAACTACCAATAACACTTCAAACAACTTCCAAATATCATCAAATTCACGTACAGAATGTGTGAAGTAAAATATACCCTTACTATCAAGATATGGTCAATCAAAAATTCAAGTGTTAGTTTAAAAATTTCGGGGTGTTACAACTAAGCAAGATTTCTGAAAGATACTCAAAATCAAAAAAAGAATCGCATAAAACGGATAACGGATCGCGAAGTTACGCGTATTTAAAGGTTTCCACTTACGCGCATTATTTTGAAAGAAGGGGAAGAGGGAGGAAAGGGATTAAGAGAATTTATAGCACTACGACTGATGGATATGATCATACCAGCACTAACGCACCGGATCCCATCAGAACTCCGAAATTAAGCACGCTTGGCCAAGAGTAGTAATAGAATGGGTGACCCCCTAGGAAGTCCTCGTGTTGCATCCCTACTTTTGTCTGGACCACGCTCATTTTTGTCTGTTAATATACTTTTGTTTTTGAAAAATAAGCTAGATCTCGGAGAAATACTTAAGATCAAAAAAAGAATCGTATAAACCAGATAAAGGAGCGTGAAGTTACGCGTATTTCAAGGTTTGCACTTTCGCGCCTTATTTTTCGAGAAGGGGGAGAGGGAGGAAAGTGTTTAAGAGAATTTTGAGCGCTACGACTGATGGATGCGTTCATACCAGCACTAACGCACCGGATCCCATCAGAACTCTGAACTTAAGCGTTCTTGGGCGAGAGTAGTACTAAGATGGGTGACCCCTCGGGAAGTCATCGTGTTGCATCCGTCCTTTTGTCCAGATTACGCCTATTTTCGTCTGTTTAGTATATATATTTTTTTAAAATAAGCTAAATCTCGGGTAAATGCTCAAGATCAAGAAAAGAATCGTATAAAACGGATAACGGAGCGCGAAGTTATGCGTATCTAAAGGTTTGCACTAAAGCGCATTATTCTTACCGCAGGGGAGGGGCCAAGAAAGGGTTTAAGAGAAAATTGAGCGCTAGGACGGATGGATGTGATCATACCAGCACTAACGCACTGGATCCTATCAGAACTCTAAAGTTTAGCATGCTTGGGCGAGAGTAGTACTAGGATGGGTGATCCCCTGAGAAGTCCTCGTGTTGCTACCCTCCATTTGTTCAGACTACGCTCATTTTCGTCTGTTTAATATTTTGTTTTTCTAAAAATAAGCTATATCTCAAAGAAATACTCATGATCAAAAAAAGAATTGCATAAAAAAGATAACGCAGCGTGCAGTTACGCGTATTTAAAGGTTTCCACAAACGCGCATTATTTTTAGAGAAGGGGAAGAGGGAGGAAAAGGTTTAAGACAATTTAGAGCATTGAAACTGATGGATGCAATCATACCAGCACTAACGCACCATATACCATCAGTACTCCGAAACTAAGTACGCTTGGGCGAGAGTAGTAATAGGATGGGTGACCCCCTGGAAGTCCTTGTGTTGCTACCCTCCATTTGTTCGGACTACGCTCATTGTCATTTGTTTAATATTATTTTTTTCAAAAATAAGTTAGATGTCGGAGAAATACTAAAGATCAAAAAAAGAATCGCATAAAACAGATAACAGAGCGTGAAGTTACGCGTATTTGAAAGTTTTCACTTATGCGCCTAATTTTTCGAGAATGGGGAGGGGGAGGAAAGGGTTTAAGAGAATTTTGAGTGGAAGGACTGATGGATGTGACCATACCATCACTAACGCACCGAATCTCGTTGGAACTCTGAAGTTAAGCGTGCTTGGGCGAGAGTAGTAATAGGATGGGTGACCCCCTTTGGAAGTCCTCGTGTTTCATCCCTCTTTTTCTTCGAACTATGCTCATTTTCGTCCATTTAATATATTTTTTTCCAAAAAATAAGCTAGATCTCGAAGAATGTCACACCCTAATTCCACTAGGATGTGATGGGCACCCGACCCCATATCCGGAGCCGAGCGAACCCACAGATTCTTATTACACACGTCATTTCTTCGGACTCTGAAAATCAAATACAAGTAAAATACATATTAAGCCTTTGAAATTTTCTTTTACCATTCTCAAAATTAAACAAAATCTGTAGTTATATAAAATTTATTACATAACACAGAATGACATATCGGCTGGTGGAGCCGCTTACAGACTGACAACCAATACCCACGACACTGTCTGCAAAGTCTCTAGCATTAATCAGACATTACGACACAGATACTCTGACTCGGCAGCACTCCAGGGACAAGTGGAGCCTACCAACTTCGCTGGAACATCTTCTGTAATGACTTCTACTCATCTGGGTGTACCTGCGCGGCATGAAACGCAGCCCCCGAAGAAAGGGGGTCAGTACGGAATATGTACTGAGTATGTAAGGCATGGAATACAGAAAACAGAACCATAACCGAACAGACAGTACAAATGTAAGCACGTTATCCAGAGTACCAAAATGCTTATTTTCCAGACACAAATCATGTCATATGCCAGAAGGGATACAGAACGTATAGACTGCCAAAGCGCTGACTTTGCAAACACAGATCATGCATGACAGAATCAGATACCACATATGCATATAACGTGCCCCGGCCCTCCCGTAAGGGACGCGGTAAATCATATATATCATGGAAACATATAACGTGCCCCGGCCCTTGGTGAGTGTCACGACCCAGCTAGGGGCCACGATGGGTACCCGGTGCTAGTTACCGAGCACCGCTCATTCTACTGCTTATCTTGCTCATTTAATACTCTTTTATCAATTTTACATACCAATTGTAGGAAAATCATATTTAATCAAAATATAAATACTTTATATACATTTTCCCCTTGGCCATCAAAATAATATACATACATGTGAAAACATCTTGTGAGACCATCTAACCCACACTGCGTATCTATGAGCCTCTACTAAAATAATGAATACATGGACGGAACAAGACTCCGTCATGCTCAAAATATGCATATATGAATGTACATCAAAAGAATAGTCATAAGCACCTCCGAACATGGAGTGCTATCTATCAGCTGATAGCTACTGAGGACCTGGGCCAAGCTCTCCTCCCTGTCTACCTGTGGGCATGAACACAGCGTCCGAAGAAAGGACGTCAGTACGAATATTGTACCGAGTATGAGAGGCATACATAATGAAAGGAGACATCAGTAATATGGGACTAACATCAACATGAGACATATGGATCTGACTGATAATCATAAATGAAGTAATGCATGCTATCTTACTCATACTCATTATCATAACATGTATGCATCATGTGCAAGCTACCCGTCCATGTCGTAACGATGTGATAATCAATAATATTAGCCCGCGTCCAGGCCTCCCGCGTCCGGGGTACCATCTCATGCCGCCCACTAGTGGTGTCTGCCCACGCCCATAGGTCGGGGTGTATCCATATCACCGCCCGCCGAAGCGGTGTCTGCCCGGCCAACTAGGCCCGGTGTGAAATGCTCATGACATGCTCAATATAAATGCTCATAGTAATATGCTTATCATAAAATACTTATCTTATCATAATACGTATATAAGACTCATGATCAACTTTACTCTATCTGCGTGACGTAAGGTCGTGATCCCCCGATTACATTATGAAACCATCATGGACATTCCGCCTCACCTTGAAAGGACTAGTACATAAGGTGAGTGTAGGCAAGGAATAACATCATCATCATTCTAGTGTCATCATATCGTATAACTCATCTCATATAGACATTCATAAGTATAAGCTTTTAACTTCTTAGAATGCAAGAACTTATGAAAAGAATAGGGATTCAAGTTAAAGTATTCATGCCATTAGAAAGAAGGACTAGCCTCACATACCTTGGTCGTTTAGCTAAGATATCGCTCACTTGTTCTCCGTCGATATCATGTCGTTACCTTCATAAGAGAATTCGTATCGACATTAGTAACTGACTATAAGAACGTGTCGCTAATTCTAGGAGAAGTCGGACAACGCTTCCTTCGCTCATACTACTTTTCTCACGTTCTATATCAACTCCCAATATTCATAAAATTATTCGCAATATCATAATCGACAATCGTCATTTACGTACATTTGGCAAAATCCACCATTTTCCTCCAATTTTCCTTTATTTCTACTTCTAGCTCATCCTTGAGTTTTCATGCATTTAATGCTTGTTTCATGATAAGAACATCATTTATAATGTATTTGTATTCACAACACTTCAATATTCATAGTTCAATTCCACTATCATTCATTTATGTCACTATTTACTCAATAATGACCCATTTCTATGTTCTTCTACATTTCAAGTGTAAGCTTTCCAATACTTCAAACAACATGGAATAATCATGAAACTTACCTTGGATGATGGTTGAACAATCCTTAAGTTGAAATACTTCACTTAGCCAAAACCCTAGTCCCACCTTCTTGGGAATTTCTTCACTTAGATGACCCTTTATTGAGTTCTTACCCTTGATTCTACGAAATTAGTGTTGTTGGTCTTGATGTTCCCTTTAATTCTCTTGAATTCTTGTGGAGGAATTATTTGGAGAGTTCTAGAATGTCTCTTGAGGTGTATGGATGAAAATGAAGTGAAATGAGGCTTAAGTCCCTTTTAAAAATCACAAATCTGATCTTTAATGAATTCTTGTCGGGGTGAACAGTGGTCGTAAACCACCATATACGGACCGTATTTTGATTTACGGTCCGTCCACTGTGGTCGTTTTTAAACATTCCAATAACAGAAAGTTTTGCTGGGTATTATGGCGATTTACGACTGAGGTTTACGGTCCGTAAACCAGTTTACGGGCCTCCGTCCTCCAAGTCGTGTTTAACCATTTCAAAGATAGAAAGTTTTGGCTGATGGACATGGTAGTTTACGACCTGGTTCACGGTCCGTAAACCAGTTTACGGGCCGTAAACTGGGTTGTATTTAACCATATTCAACATTTACGGAAAGTTGAGATTTTGACAAGCTGGAGGACGACTGCACTATACGTTCCGTAAATCACTTTACTGGCCGTATAGTGCCATATACGACCACTGTGCTGAAAATTTTTCCGCGACTTTCTTATTTCCAAAAATTCTTAATTAGCCATTCCCGACTTAATAAAACATCATTCACTCGATTTTTCATCATTCCACTCATCATACAAGTACGACGAAATTTCCGAGGTGTAACATTCTTCCCCCCTTTTGGAACATTCGTCCTCGAATGTTCGACACTCGGGGATTCTGGAAAAAAATTAATTTTGCCAGAGTTTCCTTTGTGATTTGGATATTACCTTTCCATTATAACGACCCACAATATCTTCGCCTCACAGGGCTATATCACAACATCAACACTTTTATGGCCACACACGACTAAAAACATAAAATTAAAACATACATACCTTACACCATCGACGTCTCATCTTGAATCTCTTCCGGGGATTGGAACAAATGGGGGTACATGGATTTCATCTTCTCCTCCGCTTCCCAAGTCATTTCTTCCCGATTATTGTTCCGCCATAGAACTTTGACTGAAGCAACCTCTTTATTCCGAAGCCTTCGTACTTGTCTATCCAAAATGGCAATGGGCATCTCCTCATATGTTAGCTCCTCTGTTACTTGGACATCATCAATCGGGACTATTCTTGTTGGGTCTCCAATACACTTGCGGAGCATCGAAACATGGAATACTGGATGCACGGATTCGAGCTCTGAAGGCAAGTCCAATTCGTAGGCTACTCGACCCACCTTGCGAATGATTTGGTAGGGTCCGATATATCTGGGACTTAGCTTTACTTTCTTGCCAAATCGCATCACTCCCTTCATCGGCGATTATCTGCATAAGACTTTTGGCGACTTTGAGCTGTTAACAGTCGGTCTCGAATCACTTTAACCTTTTCAACTGCTTGTTGGATCAAGTCATGGCCTATCAATTGTACTTCTCCGGTTTCAAACCATCCAATTGGAGATCTGCATTTTCTTCCATATAAGGCCTCGTACGGGGCCATTTGAATGCTGGAATGATAGCTCTTATTTAGGCAAATTCAATAAGAGGCAAATGCTCATCCCAATTACCGCCAAAGTCCAATACACATGCCCGTAGCATATCCTCTAAGGTCTGAATAGTGTGCTCGGCTTGTCCGTCAGTCTGTGGATGGAACGCCGTGCTGAGCTTAACTTGGGTACCTACACCTTCTTGGAAGGACTTTCAGAACTTGGCTGTGAACTGTGCCCCTCTGTCTGTGATAATGGCCAAAGGAATACCGTGAAGTCGTACAATCTCCTTGAGATACGATTTAGCATAATCTTCCGCTGAATATGTGGTTCTAACGGGGAGAAAATGAGCTGCTTTCATGAGTCTATCCACGATCACCCATATAGAATCATACTTCCCTCGCGTACGGGGTAATCCTACCACAAAATCCATGTTAATCTCTTCCCATTTCCCCGTAGGAATTTCCATTGCTTGCAATAACCCTCTTGGCTTTTGATGCTCGGCCTTCACTTGCTGGCAATTCGGACACTGTGCTACAAATTCTGCTATGTCTCGCTTCATGCCATCCCACCAGTATACCAATCTGAGATCGTGGTACATCTTGTTTGCACCTGGATGAATAGAATACCGGGAATAATGTGCTTCCTCTAAAATCCGTTGGCGCAAGTTTTCCACATTCGGTACACATAGCCGGCCTCGATATCTAAGAACCCCTTATATGGAAACTTCAAATGGAGACTCTTCCTTTTCCTGAGATAGATCTCGATAGTGGCTTAACTAAGGATCTTCATATTTTCGTTCCTTCACTTCTAGATTCAATGATGAAACTGTGGGGTCATTGACGCTAATACCTGCATCTCCTGAATCAATGGGCCGTACGCCGAGACTTGCTAACCGATGGACTTCACGAACCATTTCTCGCTTTTCCGAAGGAAATCCACATAAACTACCCATCGATCGGTGGCTAAGTGCATCTGCTACTACATTCGCCTTCCCTGGATGATATAGAATGTTCACATCATAATCCTTCAGTAATTCTAACCATCTCCTTTGCCGCAGGTTCAACTCCTTCTGTTTGAAAATATATTGAAGGCTTTTGTGATCCGTATAGATGTCCACGTGCACACCATATAAGTAGTGTCTCTATATTTTCAATGCATGAATGACCGCAGCTAGCTCAAGATCATGAGTGGGGTAATTCTGTTCATGTTTTCGCAACTGTCTCGAAGCATATGCTATAACTTTCCCATTCTGCATCAATACACATCCTAATCCCACACCAGAGGCGTCACAATACACTATATAGTCATCTGATCCTTCTGGAAGTGTTAGCACTGGCGCTGAGGTCAGCCTGTTTTTCAACTCTTGGAAGCTACGCTCACAGGCATCACTCCACTGGAATTTAGCCGACTTCTGGGTTAACTTTGTCAATGGGGCTGAAATAGATGAGAAGCCCTCTACAAATCTTCTATAGTATCCTGCTAACCTAAGGAAACTACGAACTTCTATAGGCGTCGTAGGTTTTGGCCAAGTCTTCACAGCTTTTATTTTCTGAGTGTCAACTCGAACACCATCATCTGAAATAACATGACCCAGGAATGCAACAGAATTAAGCCAAAACTCGCAATTCGGAAACTTTGCATACAATTCTCGATCTCGAAGAACGCCAAGAACAATTCTTAGATGATCTGTATGTTTTGATTCTGTGCGAGAGTACACCAAAATATCGTCGATGAACACTATCACGAAAAGGTCCAAGAACGGCCTGAATACATTATTCATTAAATTCATGAACACTGTCGGGGTATTTGTCAACCCGAACGACATTACTCGAAACTCGTAGTGACCATATCTTGTCCTGAAGGCAGTCTTGGGAATAGCTGCTTCCCTAATTCTCACCTGATGATAACCCGATCTCAGATCTATCTTGGAAAACCATTTAGCACCTTGCAACTGATCGAACAAGTCGTCAATTCTAGGAAGGGGATATCTGTTCTTCACCGTCACTTTGTTCAACTGCCTGTAGTCGATGCACATTCGTAGCGATCCGTCTTTCTTCCTTAAGAACAAGACTGGTGCTCCCCATGGCGAGGAACTAGGCCTTATAAACCCCTTCTCAAGTAAATCCTTTAGCTATGCTTTTAGCTCTTTCAGTTCTGCTGGAGCCATCCGATACGGAGGAATAGAAATAGGCTCGGTGTCTGGTAGTACATCAATAGCAAAGTCGATCTCCCTTTCTGGAGGAAGGCCTGGTAACTCGTCGGGAAACACATCTGGAAATTCATTCACTACCGGGACAGACTGGAAAGTTGGCACTTCCGCTTCCGTGTCATGAACCCGAACTAGATGACAAATATAACCCTCGGCTATCATCTTCCTCGCCTTAAGGTAGGAAATAAACCTACCCTTTGGGGAAATTGTATTACCCTTCCACTCGAGTATGGGCTCTCCCGGAAATTGGAATCGAACTACCTTTGTCCGGCAGCAAACATTAGCATAGCATGATGCCAACCAGTCCATACCCATAATTACGTCAAAATCTATCATCTCAAGTTCAATTAGATCAGCCCTTGTCTGACGATCACCTATAATGACTACACAGTTCTGATATACTTGCCTCGCTATTACAGGATCACCAACTGGAGTGAATACCTCGAAAGGTTTAATTGGCTTAGGTCTTACCCCAACACAATCAGCGATATACGGAGTAATATATGAGAAGGTAGAACCTGGATCAATCAGCGCATATACGTCACGGAAAAATATGGTCAAGGTACCTGTGACAACATCTGGGGAAGACTCAAGATCCTGTCGCCCAGCTAGAGCATACACACGGGGCTGAACAGCACCTGAAGTAGATGCTCCCCCTCTACCTCTGCCTCTATCTGCTGTAGTCTGAGGAGTCTGTGCTGTCGGGCGTGCTGAAGAAGAACCTGCTGCTGAACCTATAGGCTGAGTCCCAACTCTATATCTTGCTGAGGGGCAATCTCTCATCATGTGACCGACTTGCCCGCAAGCATAACAAGCATCCGAACCCTGACGACACTATCCGGAATGTAATTTGCCACACTGGCTACACCGCGGCACTGGAGGTCTCCTCGGGCTAAAGTCTCCCCTGGACTGCGAATCTGAGGCCCTCGAACTCTGCCCCTGGCCTGACTGAGTAGAACGATCAACCCTCCTATCTGAGAATCTAGGAGGTGCACTAGTCACTGACTGACCTGAGTGCCTAGAATATGTCTGTCTCGGTCCCCTTCGGTACTCGCTGCTCTCCCCCATAGATCTAGCCCTCTTACCTTGTCTTCTGTCACCCTCACGATCACTTCTCTGCTGTCGTTGTCGTTCCTCGAGGTTCTGAGCATGGGCCTGTATCCGGGAAATATCCATCCCGTCTTACAAAGAGGCTGTCAGGCAATCTCTGAACAAGTGTGGTCCTAAACCACTCACAAATCTATAGACTCGGTCTCCCATGTCAGCCACCATAGTCGGAGCATACCGGGCCAATGAATTGAGTTGCATACTATACTCTCGGGCACTCATGCTTCCCTGTTTCTAATTCAAGAACCTATCCGCTCTAGCTCGGCGGACTTCAGGTGGCAAGTAGTGACGAATAAAGGCATCTACAAACTCTTGCCACACGGGAGGTGGTGCATTCTCCCCTCTTGTTATCACCCAATTCTTATACCATAGTACCGCCACGTCGCGAAGTCTATATGAGGCCAACTCTACAGATTCAGTCTCAGAAGCATGCATAAGTGTTAACGTCCTCAGCATTTCATCGACAAAACCTTGTGGGCCCTCATCTGGCTTCGACCCGAAAAATTCTGGAGGATTTAGAGTAAGGAAATCACGGGCTCTTGTACTAGCTGAACGATCACTTGGGCCCACATTCTGTCGTTGTGCCTGAGCGGCAACCAACTGCGTCAATAAATGTATAGCCTCGGACACTTGTTGACCCGAAGCACCCGGTGGAGGAATCGGAGCTGAGGCTCTTCCCTGCTCTTCTACATTGGGCACGGCCTCACTTTGCGATTCACTTTTCTCTACCCCCGCCGGAGGCTCCCTTTCTGCCCGCTTCTTCGTCGTAGCTTTGCCTTTCTGGGCAACTGTAGCTTTTCCTTTCGGCGGCATTTTTCTGAAACCATAACGCACTTTTAGGGATGATATAATCCTAGACATGGCTCTATCGCACGATTCATGAGAAGAAGGATGGTCATTTTCCTAAATGCCCTATAGCCTCTTGTTTATTAGCGTGGCGCGCAACACACCATAAACAAGGCTCTACTAGACACGGCTCGTAGACACTTCCTAGGGCGAACTGCTCTGATACCACTTCTGTCACGACCCAGCTAGGGGCCACGACGGGTACCCGGTGCTAGTTACCGAGCACCGCTCATTCTACTGCTTATCTTGCTCACTTAATACTCTTTTATCAATTTTACATACCAATTGTAGGAAAATCATATTTAATCAAAATATAAATACTTTATATACATTTGCCCCTTGGCCATCAAAATAATATACATACATGTGAAAACATCTTGTGAGACCATCTAACGCACACTGCGTATCTACGAGCCTCTACTAACATAATGAATACATGGACGGAACAAGACTCCGTCATGCCCAAAATATGCATATATGAATGTACATCAAAAGAATAGTCATAAGCACCTCCGAACAATGGAGTGCTATCTATCAGCTGACAGCTACTGAGGACCTGGGCCAAGCTCTCATCCCTGTCTACCTGTGGGCATGAACACAGCGTCCGAAGAAAGGACGTCAGTATGAATATTGTACCGAGTATGAGAGGCATACATAATGAAAGGAGACATCAGTAATATGGGAATAACATCAACATGAGACATATGGATCTGACTGATAATCATAAATGAAGTAATGCATGCTATCTTACTCATACTCATTATCATAACATGTATGCATCATGTGCAAGCTGCCCGTCCATGTCGGAACGATGTGATAATCAATAATATTAGCCCGCGTCCAGTCCTCCCGCGTCCGGGGTACCATCTCATGCCGCCCACTAGTGGTGTCTGCCCACGCCCATAGGTCGGGGTGTATCCGTATCGCCGCCCGCCGAAGCGGTGTCTGCCCGGCCAACTAGGCCCGGTGTGAAATGCTCATGACATGCTCAATATAAATGCTCATAGTAATATGCTTATCATAAAATACTTATCTTATCATAATACGTATATAAGACTCATGATCAACTTTACTCTATCTGGGTGACGTAAGGTCATGATCCCCCGATTACATTATGAAACCATCATGGACATTCCGCCTCACCTTGAAAGGACTAGTACATAAGGTGAGTGTAGGCAAGGAATAACATCATCATCATTCTAGTGTCATCATATCGTATAACTCATCTCATATAGACATTCATAAGTATAAGCTTTTAACTTCTTAGAATGCAAGAACTTATGAAAGGAATAGGGATTCAAGTTAAAGGATTCATGCCATTAGAAAGAAGGACTAGCCTCACATAAGTTGGTCGTTTAGCTAAGATATCGCTCACTTGTTCTCCGTCGATATCATGTCGTTACCTTCATAAGAGAATTCGTATCGACATTAGTAACTGACTATAAGAACGTGTCGCTAATTCTAGGAGAAGTCGGACAACGCTTCCTTCGCTCATACTACTTTTCTCACGTTCTATATCAACTCCCAATATTCATAATATTATTCGCAATATCATAATCGACAATCGTCATTTACGTACATTTGGCAAAATCCACCATTTTCCTCCAATTTTCCTTTATTTCTACTTCTAGCTCATCCTTGCGTTTTCATGCATTTAATGCTTGTTTCATGATAAGAACATCATTTATAATGTATTTGTATTCACAACACTTCAATATTCATAGTTCAATTCCACTATCATTCATTTATGTCATTATTCACTCAATAATGACCTATTTCTATGTTCTTCTACATTTCAAGTGTAAGCTTTCCAATACTTCAAACAACATGGAATAATCATGAAACTTACCTTGGATGATGGTTGAACAATCCTTAAGTTGAAATACTTCACTTAGCCAAAACCCTAGTCCCACCTTCTTGGGAATTTCTTCACTTAGATGACCCTTTATTGAGTTCTTACCCTTGATTCTATGAAATTAGTGTTGTTGGTCTTGATGTTCCCTTTAATTCTCTTGAATTCTTGTGGAGGAATTATTTGGAGAGTTCTAGAATGTCTCTTGAGGTGTATGGATGAAAATAAAGTGAAATGAGGCTTAAGTCCCTTTTAAAAATCACTAATCTGATCTTTAATGAATTCTTGTCGGGGTGAACAGTGGTCGTAAACCACCATATACGGACCGTATTTTGATTTACGGTCCGTCCACTGTGGTCGTTTTTAAACATTCCAAAAACAGAAAGTTTGGCTGGGGATTATGGCGATTTACGACTGAAGTTTACGGTCCGTAAACCAGTTTACGGGCCGTCCTCCAAGTCGTGTTTAACCATTTCAAAGACAGAAAGTTTTGGTTGATGGACATGGTAGTTTACGACCTGGTTCACGGTCCGTAAACCAGTTTACGAGCCGTAAACTGGGTCGTATTTAACCATATTCAACATTTACAAAAAGTTGAGATTTTTGACAAGCTGGAGGACGACTGCACAATACGGTCCGTAAATCACTTTACGGGCCGTATAGTGCCATATACAACCACTGTGCTGAAAAATTTTCCGCGACTTTCTTATTTCCAAAATTTCTTAATTAGCCATTCCCGACTTAATAAAACATCATTCACTCGATTTTTCATCATTCCACTCATCATACAAGTACGACAAAATTTTCGAGGTGTAACAGTGAGGGACGCGGTGAATCATATACCATGAATGCATATAACGTGCCCCGGCCCTCGGTGAGGGACGCGGTGAACAAATCATATATGTCATATATCATATATGTCAATATCGTGTATCATATATGCATGTAACGTGCCCCGGCCCTCGGTGAGGGACGCGGTAAATCACATGTCATGTAAACATATAACGTGTCCCGACCCTCTTTTGCGGAACGCGGTGAACAAATCATGTGTCATGCTGGCCACCGCCCCATCATCACATCATACATATATAACGGGTCCCGGTTCGCAAGTGAGAGGGACGCGGTGAACAATGCAGAGGAGTACGCACGAGAACATGCCCTGGCCCGGGACGCAGTGAAGGACATACTGAGACTTGCACGAAAAGAGTAGTGCGGAACCATATGCACACAAATCAAGACTCGACAGATACATACACTTACGGACATCAGGAGGCTCAGAAATAAGTTTCGGATCAATCCGACTTAGTATGAGAAAGTTACAAACGTTTGAAGTACAGAACGTTCTATAAGCATTTTAGAGCAAATCTGAGATCTTTTTCCGAAGGTTAGGGACATTATGACTTACAAAATTCTTTCAGAAACAAAACTCTTTATACTTATCTCATTATTCAATCGTATAACAAACTCGATCATATCAGACATACTTTTATCAGAAGTGAATCAGAATCGTAGGCAGACTCGGAAACATATTAAATAGAACTTCAGAAACAAATCTCTTCCGGATATCACATGGACCAAATCAAATAAGACTTTTAGAATCATATGTACAAGTTGAAATATATTAGGGACTCAATAGAATAGTTAAGCATACTGTCATTTGGAAATCAAAATGTTAATCTTACGAATTGTCTTTCGAATGCCGTTTAGAAACATATCAAACGAAACTTCAGACATTAACACATACAAAACTCTTTAGGGACAAACTTAGAATCCAAGAGTGGAATTACCCCAAAGTGCACATCACATCATACCTTATGTGGCTCTACGTCATGCCAAAGAAAGAAAGGGTAAGCCTTACAAACCTGTCCCACGTCCAATTAGCTACGCTTACTTGTCCAAATTCGCTAATCTACATTCAAGAGAATTGACATAATCATCAAACACATTGCCATATACTTACTTTAGTCTTCCAAATGAATTCACTTATATTCTACCGAAATTTCGGCAGCATTTCCCCTGTAAATACACCATCCATGAGAATCTAACTCGGCCAACAATACAACAACAAATCCGAGAATTTAACTCGGCCAAACTTTCAACAACATACCAACAATCATATCTCCAATCTTCAATAAATTTACTCAAAATACATTCTAACATTAATAACTCGTTTCACATAATTCAACGGCATTTTGTTTAGATTCCAACCAACTATCACAACACAATTCGCAACCCTCCAAATTAAATAAAACGTTAATAACACATTCCCTACCTTTAACTCCATGAACTATATCAACAATCTACACGTCGACAACTTCATTTCAAGCTACCAAATCATCATTTCATCATAGAATCCACATCAATAACAACTAGAATATCAAATGAAATCATTTTACCATAACTTACCAAAACAACCCCTATTCGGCCACAACAACAACATACATGTTTTCATGCATTTTTATCCATTTCTATACATTACAACAACAACCAAAAGACTAGATAAATAATTGAATCATTATTCCTACACCACACCACACCTCACGGTCACCCACAACATATGCACGGCTAACATCCATAACATATAAAAGGAGATTGAACTCTTACCTTTTCCACTTGTCTTCCTTCTTGGCTAGAATTGTAAATTGCAAGAATAAGTGTTTTTCTTGCTCCAATAAGTACTCCACTTTGCTAGGGACCTTCCAGTTAGTAGGAAAATAATTTTTGAACAAATTCTTCTCAAGGTCTTTCCTCCACCATGCATGGCCGAATAGGCCCTTCATTTTTTTCTTTCTTGAATGATGAATGATGAATTATGTGTCTTGCCATGTAAGCTCTCATATATATATGTAGTTGCTACAAGCATGTGAGGGGCACATGCCCTCTCCTCCTTTTTTTTTCTTGAATTTTCTCCTTTTCTCTTGAATTTTCTAACATGGTCAAAGAAGACCAAGTGTCGTCTTTTGTACACTTTAGTCCCCAAAGCAATGTGGGCATATACTTATGCCACACGGCCAACATGGAAATTTCAAGAATTTTCTTGAACATTTGTGAAATTACCATTTTGCCCCTAGGCTTCCACAATATTACCATGAACCATTTTGTGAATTTTCCTTTTTGCCCTTAACCTTTCTCAATATTTCCATACTAATAATTTTCATAAATAATATTCATAACCACTTGTACATTAAAATAATTTTGGAAGATGGTCATTCCCTTAACTCTGCCACGACTACCTTGAAATATCCGAACGTACAAAATGCGGGATATAACAAAGAAATACTCAAGATCAAAAGAAAAATTGCATAAAACGGAGAACGAAGTGTGAAGTAATGCGAATTTAAAGGTTTGCACTTATGCTCCTTATTTTTCGAGAACAGGGAGGGGTAGGAAATGGTTTTTGAGAAAATTGAGCGCTACGACGGATAGATGCTGTTACACCTCGGAAAATTTTCCGTGAGCATACAATGAATAGACCAACGAAGAGTATGAGTGTACGATGTTCTACTAAGAAGGGAATGACTACCCATGAGTTTTGAAAACGCGAAGGTTGCAGATTTGCATTTCGACCCAGTGGTCGTAAAACAGAATACGACCCGTAAAGTGATTTACGGACCGTAAAGTGCCATCGTCTTCCAACTGTCAAAACTTCAACTTTCTGTCAAATGTTGAAATGGTAAAATACGACTCAGAATACGGACCGTAAATTGAAATACGGCCCGTAAACTGTGACCGTAAACCACCATGACCTACAGCAAACCTTTCTGTTTCTGATATGCTTAAATACGGTCATGAAGGACAGACCGTAAACCAGAATACGGCCCGTAAACTGGGTTTATGACCACTGTACACCCCGACTACTGTTCACAAAAATTAGATTTTTAAGTTAAGTATAAGGGACCCCAAGCTCATTTTATTTCATTTCTCATCTTCACAATTCAAGAACTCTCTAGAGTACTCCAAAACACCACATCCACAAGAATTCAAGAGAATCAAAGGAAAATCAAGATCAACAACACCAAATTTATGAAATCAAGAGTGTGAAGCCTATCAAAGTTCATCTACACCAAGAAATATCAAAGGAAGTGAAATAGGGTTTTTGGCATAAAAGAGTGTTGTTGCTCAAGGCTTGTTCCAACACTACCCAAGGTAAGTTTGATGACCTTCTCATAATGATTGAAGCATTAATACATTGAAACACATGAATTATAGAAGAGTGTAGTAAATGGGTCATAAAATGTGAATAGTGCCATAGCTGAATGATAGTTGGATTGCATTATGAATGTTGACGAGTTGGGAGTATAAATATGCTATAAATGACATGTAGACCATGAAGTAGGTGTGATGTATGATAAAATGTGATGATGAGCTAAAGCCCGTAATGTGGAGAAATTGGAGAAAAATGGTGGAATGTGGTAAATGTAGATAAATGATGATTGTTGAATACAATATTGTGAACGTTGTTGTGAGCGTTTGGGGGTTAATATAGAATATGGGAAAAGTAGTATAAAGAAAGGAAGTGCCGCTCAATATAGTAGCGCGTTTTTATAGTCAATTAACTAACGTAAGTGCGAATTCTCTTTTGAAGGTAGAAACGCGATATCGAAGGAGAACAAGCGAACGATAGCTTAGTTAAACGTTAAAGGTATGTGAGGCTAGTCCCTTCCTTCTAATGGCATGAATCTCATAGCATAATTTTTCCTCCTCTTCATGGGTTCCTATATTCCGGAAAGCTAAAAGCCTACATCTATGAATGGTAACATAAGATAAGAAATATGATATGATGATATTTATTGCTCACACTCACCTTATATGTTAGTTCCTTCAAGGTGAGGCAGGATGTCAATACTTGCTCCATAATGGAATCGGGGGACCACGACCTTACATCACCCCGATAAAGTAAAGTTGTTCATAAGCCTTATGCATGTATAATGATGATTTAACACCGCGCCTAGTTGGCCGGGCAGTCACCGCTAAGGCGGGCAGCTATACGATACACCATGGCCAAATGGCATGGGCAGACACCACTAGTGGGCGGCATGAGGTGATACCCCAGACGCGGGAGGCCTGGACGCAGGCTAATGCTATGATTATCACACCGATCCAATATGGACGGGCAGCTTATACATTATTACACCGTACCTATATGGGCGGGCAGCTTATATACATATCTATATGCACGCATATCCTGATGAGGACTATGAGTAAGCCAGCATGCATTATTTCTTTTACACTTGTCAGCCAGATACAGTCATTCCATATTGATGCTTCTTGTATGTCGTTTCCTTATTTCCTTGTTTATGTCTCTCATACTCAGTACAATATTCGTACTGACGTCTGTTTTCTTTGGACGCTGTGATCATGCCCACAGGTAGACAGGGAGGAGAGCTCGACCCAGACCCGCAGTAGCTGTCAGCTGATTGAAAGCACTCCTTTGTTCGGAAGTGCTTATGACGATTCTTTTGTGTACATTTGTGTATATGTATTTTTGGGCATGACGGGGTCTTGTCCCGTCCTTATGTTTAGTACTCCAGCAGAGGCTCGTAGATGCGCAGTATGGGTTAGATGGTCTCACGGAATGCTATTATATGTACATAATATTTTGATGGCCGAGAGGCATATGTATATAAAGGTATTTACGTTTCCATATAAAATATGATTTTCCTCCAATTTGAGTATAAAGTTGATAAAAGAGCATTCAATGAGTAAGATGAGTAGTAGAATGAGCGGTGCTCGGTGGCTAGCCCCGGGTACCCATGGCGGCCCTTAGCTGGGTCATGACAGATGGGATCATACCAGCACTGCCGCACGGGATCCCATCAGAACTCTGAAGTTAAGCATGCTTGGGCTAGAGTAGTACTAGGATGGGTGACCCCCTGTGAAGTCCTCCTGTTGCATCCCTCCTTTTGTCCAGACTACGCTTCCAAAAAAACTAGATCTCGGAAAAATACTCAAGATCAAAAAAAGAATCGCATAAAACAGATAACGGAGTGTGAAGTTACGCATATTTCAAGTTTTGCACTTACGCGCCTTATTTTTAGAGAAGGGGGAGGGGGAGGAAAGGGTTTATGAGAAAATTGAGCGCTATGACAAATGGATGCGATCATACCAGCACAGACTCACAGGATCCCATCCGAACTCTGAAGTTAAGCATTTTTGGGCTAGAGTAGTCCTAGGATAGGTGACTCCCTGGGAAGTCCTCGTGTTACTTCCCTCCATTGGTCCAGACTACTCTCATTTTCATCTGTTTAATAAAAATAATACAAAAAATAAGCTAGATTTCTGAAAAATACTCAAAATCAAAAAAAAGAATCGCATAAAACGGATAATGGAGCGCGAAGTTATGCGTATTTAAAGGTTTCCACTTACACGCATTATTTTTAGAGAAGGGGAAGTGGGTGAAAAGGTTTTAAGTGAACTTAGAGAGCTACGACTGATAAATGCAATCATACCTACACAAATGCACAAGATCCCATCAGAACTCCAAAATTAAGAACGCCTGGGTAAGAGTAGTAATACGATAGGTGCCCCCCTAGGAAGTCCTCGTGTTGCATCGCTCCTTTTGTCCGAACTATGCTAATTTTCTTCGCTTTAATATATTTTTCTTCAAAAAATAAGCGAGATCTCGGAGAAATACTCATGATCAGAAAAAGAATCGCATAAAACAGATAACATAGCGTGAAGTTACGCGTATTTAAAGGTTTTCACTTGCGCGCCTTATTTTTTGAGAAGGGGGAGGGGGAGGAAAGGCTTTAAGAGAATTTTGAGTGCAAGGACTAATGGATGCGATTATACCAGCACTAACGCACCGAATCCCATCAGAACTCCGAAGTTAAGCGTGCTTGGCCGAGAGTAGTAATAGGATGGGTGACCCCCTTGGAAGTCCTCGTGTTGCATCCCTATTTTTCTCCGGACTATGCTCATTTTTGTCTATTTAACAAAAAAAATTTTCAAAAAATAAGCTAGATTTTTGAAAAATACTAAAAATAAAAAAAAAGAATCGGATGAAATGGATACCGGAGCGCGAAGTTATGCGCATTTAAAGGTTTGCACTTTTGCGCCTTATTTTTTGAGAAGGGGTAAGGGAAGGAAAGGGTTTAAGAGATTTTTTAGTGCTAGGACAGATGGATACGATCACACCAGCACTAACACATCGAATCCTATCAGAACTCCGAAATTAAGCGTGCTTGGCCGAGAGTAGTAATAGGATGGGTGACCCCTTGAGAAGTCCTCATTTTGCATCCCTCGTTTTCTTTAGACTATGCTCATTTACATCTGTTTAATATATATTTTTCAAAAACTAAGCTAGATTTCCGAATAATACTCAAAATCAAAAAAAGAATCGCATAAAATGGATAACGGAGCGCGAAGACAAACGTATTTAATGGTTTCCACTTACACGCATTATTTTTGAGAAGGTGAAGAGGGAGGAAAGGGTTTAAGTGAATTTAGAGCGCTATGACTGATGGATGCGATCATACCAGCACTAACGCACCAGATTCCATCAGAACTCTTAAATTAATCACGCTTGGGTGAGGGTAGTAATAGGATGGGTGACCCCCTGGGAAGTCCTCGTGTTGCATCCCTCCTTTTGTCCAGACTACGCTCATTTTCATCTATTTAATATATTTGTTTTCAAAAAATAAGCTAGATCTCGGAGACATAATCATGATCAAAATATTATCGAATAAAACAGATAACGGAGCGTGAAGTTACGCGTATTTAAAAGGTTTTCACTTACGCACCTTATTTTTTTAGAAGGGGGAGGAGGAGGAAAGGGTTTAAGAGAATTTTTAGCTCAAGGACTGATGGATGCGATCATACCAGCACTAATGCACCGGATCCCATCAGAGCTCCGAAGTTAAGCGTGCTTGGGCTAGAGTTGTACTAGGATGGGTGAACCCTTGGGAAGTCCTCGTGTTACATCCCTCTTTTTCTCCGGACTACGCTCATTTTCATCTGTTTTGTATTTTTTTTTAAAATAAGATAATTCTCGTAAAAATACTCAAGATCAAAAAAAGAATTGTATGAAATGGATAACGGAGCGCGAAGTTATGCTTATTTAAAGGTTTGCACTTACGCGCCTTATTTTTAGAGAAGGGGGGCGGGGAAGAAAGGGTTTAAGAGAAAATTTAGTGCTAGGACGGATGGATATGATCATACCAGCACTAACGCACCGGATCCCATCAGAACTCTGAAGCTAAGCATGCTTGGGCGAGAGTAGTAACTCGGTCGGATGAAACCTTTGTCCAACAAGTCCTTCAACTGATCCTTTAACTCCCTTAGCTCCGCTTGAACCATACGGTAAGGTGGAATAGAAATAGGTTGGGTGTCAAGAATAACATCAATTCCAAAATCAATAACCCTATCAGGAGGAATACCAGGGAGATCTTCGGGAAACATTTTGGGATAATCACTAACTATGGGGACATATGCAAATTTTGGTACTACGGCTTTTGTATCATTAACAGCAACCAAATGGTAAATGCACCCCTTAGAAATCATCTTATGAGCCTTAAGGTCGGAAATAAATCTACCCTTTGGCTCAGCAATTTCACCCTCCCACACAATAACAGGCTCATCAGGAAAGGTGAAACGAACTGACTTATGGCGACAATCCACATTAGCATAACACGCAGACAACCAGTCCATCCCCATAATTACATCAAAATCCACCATCTCAAGTTCATACAAATCATCCACGGTCTCACGTCCCTTAATCAAAACAACACAAGTTCTATACACTCTAGAAGCAATAACAGGAGCACCAGAAGGTGTATCAACAGCAAAAGGTTACAACAAAGGTTTGGGTTTCATACCTATATCAAGAGCAAAATAAGGAGTCACATAGGATAAATTTGAACCCGGATCAATGAATGAGTAAGCATTATGAGAACAGATGGTAAGGATACCTGTAACCACAGCATCAGAAGCCTCAGCTGCCTCCCTACGAGTCAGCCCATAAAATTGAGCTGTCCCTCCGCCAGAAGTATTATCAACTTCCTTTCCTTTGCCGTTGTTACGAGCATTCTGATTATTATTATTAGTATTACCAGCAGGCAGATTTCTAGCAAATGCAGAAGTAGGTGAATCATTCTTTTGGTTATTCATAGTAGCCATCTCACGTAGCCACTTTATGCATTTCCTCTTGATGTGGCCTCTAATCCCACAATGATGACAGATACGTTCTTCCCACACTGGCGGACGACTACTTCCTTGCGAAAACTTACTATTATTATTATTTTTCTAGCTTTGCCTACCAGAAGGCACACTAGCTTGGGAATAAGCGCCAGACTGAGCTGGTGCAGAATACCCTTTACTCTGCCCTCCCTTATAATTATTACCACTGAAACCACCCGCTGATCGGGCCTTCTTATGCTGATCTCGATCCACCGTCTCTTCATTTTTTCAACTCTCTTGTTGTTCAGCACACCCAACCAGAGATGAAAAAGTGCAAGTAGAAGACATAGCAACAGCAGCACATGCAGACTTGATACGTGGTACCAAGCCTTTCACAAAATGAGTCAACTTATACTTTTCAGTCGGAATCATGTATAAAGCATACTTTGATAGACGGGTGAATTCCAAACTATACTCACGAACTGACTTGTTACCCTGCTCTAGCTTTTCAATCTTTGTAGCCATAGCAATTCTTTCCTCATCAGACAAGAACCTTTCCATGATGCCTCTTCAAATTCAGCCCATGTCAGAGCTAAAGCAGCGTCATCCCTCTCAGATTCCCACATCTCAAACCACACGTGAGCAAGAAGCAAGCCTTACAACTTTGGAATCCCGGGCATCCATTGCGCTCAATGCCTTGAAGGTCTCATCTAAAAAGTGTTGGCGGTCATCCATCTCTCGTGACCCAAAGAACTCTGGTGACTTCAAGTCGAGGAATTGCTTAAGTCTGCCTACCCAATGAGGTCCCACACCTCCACACTATTGTTGAGCAGCAACCAATGCAGTCAACATTTGAATAGCCGTTTGCATAGTACCAATCTTAGGTACACCCGCAACAGGAACAGTAGGAGCAGGCGGTGCTAGAGGTGGTACTTGATTTCCAGCATCATTTCCATTACCAGCATTCGCGCCCCTAAGATTTCGGTTAACTTTCACAGGACGTCCTCGTTTACCATTTTTGGATCGCGTTAGAGTCATTTCTGCAAGGCACGAATTAGCGAGCGAAATAGAACGATCCTAAAAAAGGACTTTAAGCTCTACAACACAATCTAGAATCAAGAAGAATAGGAAACACCTATAAATGTCCTGGGAGTTTCTCAGTCATGCAAGTGATCAGGCTGCACAAGGAAAACTTCACTAGACACAGCTCTACAGACGCAAACGACAATCCTAGGACATATTTAAACCTAGGCTCTGATACCAAGCTTGTCACACCCTAAAACCCACCCTAGACTTGACCGGCATCCGACGTCATGAACAACATCGGAAGAACCTAAACAACACAATAATAATACTTGAACCCGCCAGGTTCAACATTCGCCTCCAACAGTTTATAAATTAAATGTAACAAATCATGAATATATGAATTAAATCAGCGGAAGTCTTTATAATTTAAATAATTCACCCAAAACATGATAGTGTGTCCGAAAGAGTTAAACGACAACTCTTCTTCTACCCACTTTCGAATGTATACTAAGGAGCTTCTAAGAATAAGGAGTAAATGTCTAACCCATCGGGACGCAGCCCAAAAACTAAAATAAATAAAAGGAATTAAATAAATAGAGTGTCCCACCAATGAATGTGTGGGCTCACCTTATCAACAGCAACAACAAGTCCTTCCTAAATGCCTGGAGTATCAAGAACCTGCTCTTCTCTGTTACCTAACATACCATCAAAAACAACAATGGTATGCCTGAGTACTTCCTACTCAGTGAGTGCCTCGGGGACAATAAGTAATAAGAAAATAGAGTACATAATACATAAAGAAATTAGTCTTGCCAGTCAGGTGAGAGCGATGTAAGAACAGTTATTCAGTTTATGTATCTTAATAATAAGTATCAAAACCCATTTATAAAGCCTCTTGTCAAGTTACAACTTCAAATATGCCTTTTTAATCAATTATGATAGTCATCAACAATTCCATAAGAGAATAAGAATGTCACACATGCCAATACAGGCCCAAGAATCAAGCATACCGCGCATAGCGCACCACACCGGAACATATAATTCTCGGTGGCAATCCTTCCCCCCGAATAGCTAGGCATAAATCACACCAGACTATGTAGTACGCGTTGGCTATCCTTCCTCCCGAATAGCTAGGCATAAATCACACCCCGAGTAGCGAACCCAGCGGTGGCCACTCTTCCTCCCGAATGGCTAGGCAATGACACACTAGGATCCATAGTGGCTACCCTTCCTCCCGAGTAGCTAGGCCAAACATAACAACAAAGTTCATAGCATAGAAGCCTATTCATAATTTGTCTCAAAGTAGTCACACCATCAAATAGCATTAAAGCTCATTATGCCATTACGAAAATTCATAATTTCATAGATAATCATGAATATGTTTCCACTTCTTTAAACAAGATTCCTTTGTCTTAGTTTCTTTGTAAAGTCATCAACACCAACAATTAACCATCATCACTGATCATCTCTTATAGAAGAAAACGATTATGATTCCATATACGTATATAGAGGATAATACAATCAAGGTTTAATGTGGGCTTGTCCCCTCACGCACACCAACCACAAGCAAAGACATGAAGTAGGGTTTTGCATGAAGAGTTCACCTTTTTATTCAATAAAGAACCTTTGAGAAGAAAACATATATCCATGATAAGGTTTTTAAAAGAGAGACATACCTTAGTGTGTTAAACAAAGTTTAACAATTCACTTTCCTAGTGAAGAACACCCATACCCTAGCTTGAATCACTTTAGGAAGAATTATGTTGCAAACCCTAGGTTTTAGTCACAGGAATCATGGGTTTATTGTTAGGATTGATAATCAATGATTAAGATGCTCTCACCTTAGTGTTGGAGCCCTAGAGTGATATTTTCGTCCTTAGGGTTTTTGAGTGTGAAAAGAATGGAAGAAAAACTAAAATTTTGCAACTTATATAATTTCAGCCCGGCAGGCACAAAGGACGGTACAAAGGACAGAGCGTCGATCTGCTCCGTCGAATGGTCTTTGTGCTAGGTCAATTCGACGGTACAAACAACGGAGCGTCGATCTGCTCCTTCAAAGTCATGAAATTTCCAGTCAGCAACTTTCTTTTCCTCACAATCGACGGTGCAAAGGACGACCGTCAAACCTCCTTTTCGTGAAACTGTAGAGACTTTTCATTTTCACCATCTCCTCTTGGGTCTTTAGCCTAAAGTCATGCACTTAACCCAACATATAAGGTTCCAAAGGACTCGTACAATGCTTTCACATTTTATACGGATTAACAGGATGTTACAGGAGATGATCATACAAGCACTAACGCACCGGATCCCATCAAAACTCTTAAGCTAAGCATGCTTGGGCAAGAGTAGTACTAGGATGGGTGACCCCCTGGGAATTCCTTGTGTTGCATCCCTCTTTTTCTCCGGACTACGCTCATTTTCGTCTGTTTAATACAATATTTTTGAAAAATAAGCAAGATTTCCAAAAAATTCTCAAAATCAAAAAAAGAATCGCATAAAATGGATAACGGAGCGCGAAGTTACGCGTATTTAAAGGTTTCTACTAACGCGCATTATTTTTAGAGATGGGGGAGGGGGAGAAAAGGGTTTAAGAGAAAATTGAGCGCTAGGACGGATGGATGTGATCATTCCAGCACTAACGCTGTATCCCATCAGAGCTCTGAAGCTAAGCATGCTTGGGCGAGATCAGTACTAGGATGGGTGACTCCCAGAGAAGTCCTCGTGTTTCTTATCTCTATTTGTATATACTACACTCATTTTTGTCTGTTTAGTATATATATATTTTTTAAAATAAGCTAAATCTAGGAAAAATACTCAAGATCAAAAAGAGAATCGTATAAAACGGATATCGGAGAGCGAAGTTATCCGTATTTCAAGGTTTGCACATACACACCTTATTTTAGAGAAGAAGGAGGGGGAAGAAAGGGTTTAAGGGAAAGTTGAGCGCTGGGACAAATGGATGCTATCATACCAACGCTAACGCACCGGATCACATAAGAATCTGAAGTTAAGGGTGCTGAGGCGAGAGTAATAATAGGATGGGTGACCGAACCCCTGGGAAGTCTTCGTGTTGCTTCCCTCCATTTGTATGGACTACACTCATTTTCGTCTGTTTAGTATACATTTCTTTCTAAAAATAAGCTAAATGTCAGAAAATAAGTCAATATCAAAAAAAGAATTGTATGAAACGGCTAACGGAACGTGACGCTACGCATATTTAAAGGTTAGCAGTTACATGCCTTATTTTTCAAGAAGGGGGAGGGGGAGAAAAGGGTTTAAGAGAATTTTGAGCGCTAGTACTGATGGATGCGATCATACCAGCACTAACGCACCGGATCCCATCAGAACACTGAAGTTAAGCGTGCTTGGGCGAGAGTAGTAGTAGGATGGGTGAACCCCTAGGAAGTCCTCGTACTGTGTCCCTCTTTTTATCCGGAATACGCTCATTTTCGTCTGCTTAATATATTTTTTTAAGAAAAATAACCTAGATTTCCGAAAAATATGCAAAATAAAAAAAGAATCTCATAAAATGGATAACGGAGCGCGAAGTTACGCGTATTTAAAGGTTTCCACTTCTGCGCATTGTTTTTAGAGAAGGGGAAGTGGGAGGAAAGGGTTTAAGAGAATTTAGAGAGTTACGACTGATGGATACGATCATACCAGCACTAACGCACCGGATCCCATCAGATCTCCGAAGTTAAGCGTGTACTACGATGGGTGACCTGTCGGGATGTAATCGTCTGTTTAGTAAATACTTTTTTTCCCTAAAAATAAGCTAAATCTCGGATAAATACTCAAGATCAAAAAAAGAATCGTATAAAACGGATAACGGAGCGCGAAGTTATACGTATTTAAAAGTTTGCACTTAGGTGCCTTATTTTTAGAGAAGGAGGCAGGGGGAGGAAAGGGTTTAAGAGAAAATTGAGCGCTAGGACAGATGGATGTGATCATACCGTCACTAACGCACTGCATCACATAAGAACTCTGAAAATAAGCACGCTTGGGCGAGACTAGTAAAAGGATGGGTGACCCCCTGGCAAATCCTCGTGTTGCATCCCTCCATTTGTCCGGACTACGCTCATTTTTTTATGGTTAATTTTTTTTTTGAAAAATAAGCTAGATCTCGGAGAAATAGTCAAGATCAATAAAGGAATCACATAAAACAAATAACAGAGCGTGAAGTTACACATATTTAAGGGTTTACACTTACGCGCCTTATTTTTCGAGAAGGGGGAGGGGGAGGAAAGGGTTTAAGAGAATTTTGAGCGCTACAACTGATGGATGTGATCATACTAGCTCTAATGCATCGGATCCCTTCAGAACTGCGAGGTTAAGCATGCTTGGGCGAAAGTAGTACTAAGATGGGTGACCCCCCGAGAAGTCATCGTGTTGCATCCCTCCTTTTGTCTGGACTATGCTCATTTTTGTCTGTTTAGTGTATATATTTAAAAAAAAAATAGAATCTTGGAAAAATACTCAAGATAAAATATAAATAAAAAATCGTATAAAATGGATAACGGAGCGCAAAGTTATGCATATTTAAAGGTTTGCACTAACGTGCCTTATTTTTAGAGAAGGGGGAGAGGGAGGAAAGGGTTTAAGAGAAAATTGAGCAATAGGACGGATGAATGTGATCATACCAGCACAAACGCACAGGATCCCGTCAGAACTCCGAAGTTAAGGGTGCTTGGGCGAGAGTAGTACTAGGATGGGTGACCCCTCGGGAAGTGATCGTGTTGCATCCCTCCTTTTGTCCAGACAACGCTCAGTTTCGTCTACTTAATTTAGATTTTTTTTAAAATAAGCTAAATCTCAGAAAAGTACTCAAGATAAAAAAAAGAATCGTGTAAAACGGATAACGGAGCGTGAAGTCACGGGTATTTAAAGGTTTGCACTTACGCGCCTTATTTTTGAGAAGGGGGATAGGGAGGAAAGGGTTTCAGAGAATTTTGAGCACTAGGACTTGTGGATGCGATCATACCTGCACTAACGTACTAGATCCCATCAGAACTCTGAAGTTAAGCGTGCTTGGACGAGAGTAGTAGTAGGATGGGTGATCGCCTGGGAAATCCTCATGTTGCATCCCTCTCTTTGTCTGGACTACACTCATTTTTGTCTGTTTAATATATGGTTTTTTTTGGAAAAATAAGCTAGATATAAGAGAAATACTCAAGATCATAAAAAGAATCGCATAAAACGGATAATGGAGCGGGAAGTTACGCCTATTTAAAAGTTTGCACTAACGCACCCTATTTTTTTAGAAGCGGGAGGAGGAGGAAAGGGTTTAAGAGAATTTTGAGTGAAAGGACGGATGGATGCGATCATACCAGCACTAACGTACAGGATCCCATCAGAACTCCGAAGTTAAGGGTGCTTGGGCGAGAGTAGTACTTGGATTGGTGACCCCCCGGGAAGTCATCTTGTTGCATCCCTCCCTTTGTCCGAACGAAGCTCATATTCGTCTGTTTAATATATATTTTCTTTTAAAAATTAGGTAAATCTTAAAACAAGAATCGTATAAAACGGATAACGGAGAGTGAAGTTATCCGTATTTAAAGGTTTGCACTTACGCGCCTTATTTCTAGAGAAGGGGGAGGGGGAGGAAAGGGTTTAAGATAAAATTTTGCCCTAGGACGGATAGATGTGATCATACTAGCACTAATGCACTAGATTTCCGAAATATACTCAAAATCAAAAAAAGAATTGCATAAAACGGATAACGGAGCGCGAAATTACCTATATTTAAAGGTTTCCACTTACGTGCATTATTTTTAGAAAGGGGGAACAGGGCGGAAAGGGTTTAAGAGAATTTAGAGCACTACAACTGATGGATGCGATCATACCAGCACTAATCCGAACTCCGAAATTAAGCACACTTGGGGGAGAGAAGGAATAGGATGGGTGAGCCCCTGGGAATTCCTCGTATTGCATCCCTGCTTTTGTCCGGACTACGCTAATCGTTTCTTTAATATATTTTTTTTTTGAAAAAAAACCTTGATCTCGGAGAAAAGCTCAAGATCTAAAAATGAATCGCATAAAACAGATAAAGGAGCGTGAAGTTACGCGTATTTAAAGGTTTACACTTACGTGCCTTATTTTTTGAGAAGGGGGAGGGGGAGGAATGGGTTTAAGTGAATTTTGAGCGCAAGGACTGATTTATGCGATCATACCAGCACCAACGCACCGGATCCCATCAGATTTCCAAAGTTAAGCGTGCTTGGACGACAATAGTACTAGGATGGGTGACCCCCCGGGAAGTCATCGTGTTGCATCCATCCTTTTTTCCGAACTACGCTCATTTTCATCTTATTTGTATATATATTTTTTTAAAAATAAGCTAAATCTCGAAAAAATACTCAATATCAAAAAACGAATCGTATAAAACGGATAACGGAGCGCGAAGTTATGCGTATTTAAAGGTTTGCACTTATGCACCTTATTTTTAGAGAAGGGGGAGGGGGAGGAAAAGGTTTAAGAGATAATTGAGCGCTTGGACGGATGGATGTGATCATACCAGCACTAACACACTGGATCTCATCTGAACTCTGAAGCTAAGCATGCTTGGGCGAGAGTAGTACTAGGATGGGTGACCCCCTGATAAGTCCTCGTGTTGCTTCCCTCCATTTGTCCGGACTATGCTCCTTTTCGTCTGTTTAATATATTATTTTTCAAAAAATAAGCAAGATCTCGATGAAATACTCAAGATCAAAAAAAGAATCGCATAAAACAGATAACAGAGCATGAAGTTACGTGTATTTAAAGCTTTGCACTTACGCGCCTTATTATTCGAGAAGGGGGAGGGGGAGGAAAGGGTTTAGGATAATTTTGAGCTGTAGGACTAAAGGATGTGTTCAAACCAGCATTAACATACCGGATCACATCAAAACGCTGAAGTTAAGGGTGCTTGGGCGAGAGTAGTACTAGGATGGGTGAACTCCTGGGCAGTCCTCGTGTTGCAGCCCTCTTTTTCTTCGGATTATGATCATTTTCATCTATTTAATATAAATGTTTGGAAAATAAGCTAGATCATGGGAAAATACTCAAGATAAAAAAAAAGAACCGCATAAAACGGATAACGGAGCGTGAAGTTATGCGTATTTAAAGGTTTGCACTTACGCGCTTTATTTTTTTAGAAGGGGGAGGGGGAGGAAATAGTTTAAGAGAAAATTGAGCACTAGGACGGATGGATGCGATCATACCCGCACTAACGCACCGGATCCCATCAGAACTCAGAAGTTAAGCATGCTTGGGTGAGAGTAGTGCTAGGATGGGTGACCCCCTGAAAAGTCCTCGTGTTTCTTCCCTCCATTTGTCCGGACTACACTCATTTTCGTATGTTTAATATATTTTTTTCAAAAAATAAGATAGACCTCGAAGAAAAACTCAAGATGAAAAAAAGAATTGCACGTATTTAAATGTTTGCCCTTACACGCCTTATTTTTCAAGCTGGGGGGGGGGGGGGGAGGGTTTAAGAGAATTTTGGAGCGCTAGGATTGACGGATGTGATCATACCATCACTAACGCACCGGATCCCATCCGAACTACGAAGTTAAGCATGCTTAGGCGAGAGTTGTACTAGGATGGGTGAACCCCTGGGAAGTCCTCGTGTTGCATCCCTATTTTTTTCTGGACTACGCTTATTTTCGTCTGTTTAATATATTGTTTTCGTAGAATAAGATCGATCTCGGAGAAATACTCAAGATAAAAAAAAACAATTGCATAAAACAGATAACGACGCGTGAAATTACGCGTATTTAAATGTTTGCACTTACTCGCCTTATTTTCGAGAAAGGGAAGGGGGGGAAAGGGTTTAAGAGAAAATTGAGCGCTCAGACGAATCGATGTGATCATACCAGCACTAACGCACTGGATCCCATCAGAACCCTGAAGTTAAGCGTCTTGGGCGAGAATAGTACTAGGATGGGTGAACCCCTGGGAAATTCTGGTGTTGTATCCCTCTTTCTGTCTGGACTATGATCATTTCGTTTGTTTAATATATATGTTTTTGATAAATAAGCTATACATCGGAGAAATACTCCATATCAAAAAAAGAATAGTATAAAACGGATAACGGAGCGCGAAGTTATGCGTATTTTAAGGTTTGCACTTACGTGCCTTATTTTTAGAGAAGGGGGAGGGGGAGGAAAGAGTTTAAGTGAAAATTGAGCACTAGGATGGATGGATGTGATCATACCAGCACTATCGCATGGATACCATCAGAACTCTGAACTAAGCATGCCTGGGGTGAGAGTAGTACTAGGATGGGTGATCCCCTGAGAAGTCCTCGTGTTTCTTCCCTCCATTTGTCCAGACTACGCTCAATTTTTTCTATTTAATATATTTCTTTCAAAAAATAAGATAGATCTTTGAGAAATACTCAAGATAAAAAAAAGAATCGCATAAAATAGATGACAGAGTGTGAAGTTACGCGTATTTAATGGTTTGCACTTATGCACCTTATTTTTTGAGAAGGGAGAGGGGGAGGCAAGGGTTTAAGTAAATTTCGAGCGCAAGGACAGATTGAAGCGATCATACTAGCACTAACGCACCGGATCCCATAAGAACTCCGAAGTTACGCGTGCTTAGGCGAGAGTAGTACTAGAATGGGTGACCCCCAAGGAAGTCATCATGTTGCATCCATCTTTTTATCCGAGCTACGCCTATTTTTGTCGGTTTAGTATATATTTTGTTTTTAAAATAACCTAAATCTCGGAAAAAAATACTCAATACCAAAAAATGAATCGTATAAAATGGATAAAGGAGCACGAAGTCACACATATTTAAAGGTTTGTACTTCGCGCCTTATTTTTAGAGAGTGGGGAGGGGGAGGAAAGGGTTTAAGATAAAATTGAGCGCTAGGACGGATGGATGTGATCTTACCACTACTGACACACTGGATCCCATCAGAACTCTGAAGCTAAGCATGCTTGGGCGAGAGTAGTACTAGTATGGGTGACCCCCTGAGAAGTCCTCGTGTTGCTTCCCTCCATTTATCCGGACTACGCTCACTTTCATCTGTTTATTATATTTTGTTTTTGAAAAATAAGCTAGATCTCGGAGAAATACTCAATGCATAAAACAGAAAGCGGAGCGTGAAGTTACGCGTATTTAAAGGTTTGCACTTACGCACCTTAATTTTAGAGAAGGGGGAGGGGGAGGAAAGGGTTTAAGAGAATTTTGGGGGCTAGGGCAGATGGATGCGATCATACCAGCACTAACGCACCGGATCCCATCAGAACTCTGAAGTTAAGCGTGTTTGGGCGAGAGTAGTACTGGGGTGGGTGACTTCCTAGAAAGTCCTCGTGTTGCATCCCTCTTTTCTCTGCACAACGCCTATTTTTGTCTGTTTAATATTTTTTTTTTCTGAAACTAAACTAGATTTTTGAAAAATACTCAAAATCAATAAAACAATCGCATAAAACGAATAACGGAGCGCGAAGTTACGCATATTTAAAGGTTTCAACTTATGCTTATTATTTTAACAGAAGGGGAAGAGGGTGGAAAGGATTTAAGAGAATTAGAGTGCTACAACTGATGGATGCGATCATACCAGCACTAACGCACCAAATCCCATCAGAACTCCGAAATTAAGCACGCTTGGGCGAAAGTAGTAATAGGATGGGTGAGCCCCTGGGAAGTCCTCGTGTTGCATCCCTGCTTTTGTTCGGACTACGCTTATTTTCATCTGTTTAATATATTATTTTTCAGAAAATAAGCTAGATCTCAGAGAAATACTCAAGATCTAAAAAAGAATAGCACAAAACAGATAACAGAGCGTGAAGTTACTCGTATTTAAAGGTTTGCAGTTACGCACCTTATTTTTCGAGAAGAGGGAGGGGGAGGCAAGGGTTTAAGTGAATTTAAAGCGCAAGGACTGATTGATGCGATCATACCAGCACTAACACACCGGATCCCATCAGAACTCCGAAGTTAAGCGTGCTTGGGCGAGAGTAGTTCTAGGATGGGGGACCCCCCCCGGGAAGTCATCATGTTGCATCGCTCCTTTTGTCCGAACTACGCCCAATTTTGTCTGTTTTGTATATATTTTTTAAAAAAATAAGCTAAATCTAGGAAAAAATAATCAATATCAAAAACAAGAATCGTACAGAATGGATAATGGAGCGCGAAGTTATGCATATTTAAAGGTTTGTACTTCGCGCCTTTTATTTAGAGAGGGGGGAGGGGGAGGAAAGGGTTTAAGAGAAAATTGAGCGCTAGGACTGATGGATGTGATCTTACCAACACTAACACACTGGATCCTATCAGAACTCTGAAGCTAAGCATGCTTGGGTGAGAGTAGCACTAGTATGGGTGACCCCCTGAGAAGTCCTCGTGTTCCTTCCCTTCATTTTTCAAGACTACGCTTACTTTCGTCTGTTTATTATTTTTTTTTTCGAATAATAAGCATGATCTCAGAGAAATACTCAAGATCCAAAAAAGAAACATGTAGAAAAGATAACGGAGCGTGAAGTTACGCGAATTTAACGGTTTGCACTTACACACCTTATTTTTATAGAAGGGGGAGGGGAAGGAAAGGGTTTAAGAGAATTTTGGGTGCTAGGACAGATGGATGAAATCATACCAGCACTAACGCACCAGATCCCATCAGAACTCTGAAGTTAAGCCTGCTTGGGCGAGAGTAGTACTAGGATGGGTGGACCCTTGGGATGCTATAACATCCCGTAAATTCGTATAGTGTGTGAAAGCATTTTATGAGTCCTTTGGAACCTTATATATTGGGTCACGTGCATGACTTTAGGCTAAAAACCCAAGAGGAGATGGTCAAAATGAAAATTCACTACAGTTTCACGAAAAGGAGGTTTGACGGTCGTCCTTTGTACTGTCGATCTGTTCGACACTCCATCCTTTGCACCGTAGAAATTAAGGAAGAGAAATTTGCTCACTGGAAATTCATGACTTTGACAGAGCAGATCGACGCTCCATTGATCTATTCGACCCTCTGTCGTTTGTACCGTTGAATTGACATAGCACAAAGACCATTTGACGGAGCAGTGTTCTGTTGGTACTGATGATAGTGTTCTGCGGTTGCAAGGACGATTGTGTATTCCTGATGTTGATGGTTGTTGTATCCTGTATTTTTGAACGTCAGATTATTTGCTGAGATGGGACCCACACATCGAGATTTTTTTTGGGACATCTAAAAACTCATATGAATCACATATGGGAAGTTAAACACAACTCAAGAAGGACCCTTGGGCCAAATCAAAGTGGAAGTCCTCCAAACGAATATTTTAAGAAAACGTTTTCGGGTGATCTGACTTCAAGGGGCAAAAACGGTATTATAAGTTTGGAATTTGGAAACGTACCAAGAACTAGAAGTTGTAGATAATTGAATTAGCTTTCCAACCATAGGTCGTGGGTGCCCAGGTGACGTCGGTACAAGGAGATATGAACGTTTTAAGGTCGAAAGGTCAGTGGACTAGGCCCAACTCGGGACCAAACCGAGTTGGCCCAAAAAAATCAAAAAAAATAATAAGGCCCAAATTTGTGAGGCCCAACCGGCCATGGTTATGGCCCAAGCCCATATTAAATAAAATTTGGTCAATAAATAAGATGACTAAGTCATCTTATTCCACATAATGTTCTAGAAATTTTAAGAAAAGCAAGAACAAGAGAGAGAGGAGAAAAATTTAAGGCCATTTCGGCCAAGAGCAATTTTCACAAGAAAAATTTGCAAAAATTCTCCAAAAATCATTTTCTACCAAGTAAAGGGTGATTAACAAGGTGGAGTTGTTGTTGGAGCAAGAAAAATTCAAAATCATACAAGTTGTCAAGTTGTAGTCAAGTGAGAAGTTGAAGAAGAAAGGTGAGTTTTGATCTTGTTTTATGTGTTATATATGGTTTATATGTGTTGTAGTATGCTAAAATGGATGAAATTCATGAAGGAAAGAAATATAGTATATGGCCGTGTATATATATATGTGTGTGGGAGTCATGCTTCAATTATTTTAATTAGTGTTTAGTTGTTATTGTTGTGAATGATATGTGGAAAATGGAAGTTGAATGAGTTTGGAGAGTATTGAAGGAGGTAGAATGTTAATTGAAGTGTTGGAATGCACCTTGAATGGAATATGTGAATTTTTAGTGTGATTGTTGAATTATGTTAATAGTTTGGCCGGGTTTGAATTCCCGGATTGTGATTGATGAGAATTTGGCTATGTTGAATGTTGAGGATGGTATATTTACAGAGGAAGTGCTGCCGAAATTTCGGTAGCCATGTGGTTCCTTAAGATTCTAACTCTAAGTACCCTAATGAAAGTTTGGGTAAATGTGACCAATTTGCAGATTTTGACGAGATTGCAACGTGAATTCGGAATAGCAAAAGAAGAGGAAAGAGGTATGTAAGGCTTCACCCTTCTTTCTATGGCATGTCTTAGTTGAAATAAGTTGGGTACGAGCCTCGGGGACAACTCGGTTCCCCGGAATCCGCACCTAAAGTTTTTCACTTTTTGTTCAATAGAATTGAACTAGAAAGTGTGCCAATTGTTGGAAAAACCTCCTACACCCTTAGAACTTGTATAAATGGGACCCGATTACCCTAAGACCCTCACATGTAACGCTATGACACGTAACATACGTAAATCGTATACGCTACCTCATCCGGCCCGAGGTGGGCCCGCTACTCTCGGATTGTTTCCTTACAGTCTTGCTTGACTTACTTGAAGTGAATCCAAAGGGAACCTTTGATCCCGATTTCGATACCAAATGATAAATACTATGACTCCTCTAACGAGGGCACTTCCATGACGATAATGATAACAATGATGTTAGATAAGAGAATATGCCTATGATACGTACTACCGGAACGACTCTATGACTAAGATGACTAAGCTAAGTATCTTATGTAAACATGAAAATGATAAACTAATTTTTGAATCTTATTTATATTTCCTAGCTATGACTTTATTTTCTAAAAGATTTCAAAGTCTATGAACCGTCATCTATGATGCCCCGATTTCATTCTACGTTTACTTTAATATTATTCCCCGTTGGTAGTCTCACCTTAAAATACTCGTTCCTTCAAGGTGAGACAAAGCGATCACGAGTATTCTATAATATAATTGGAGGTCACCGACCTTACGTCACTCCGATGACTACATGATTCTTCTTTGGGCTTTCCTGCGTGCCTATGAGACATATGTATATAGGATACGTAAATGCATATAAGACATGTAAATGTATGTAAGATATGTGTATATATTTTTTTAAAACATGCACATGACGAAAGAGCTAGAGCGCTATAGACGCTGATGTACCTACACGACACACGTATATGTATATGATAAAAGAGCTAGAGCGCTATAGACGCTGATATATGTACATGATATATGCATGTGTATACGGGGAAAATGGAGGTAAGGGCAGAGCGTTATGAACGCATATCCACCTGATCAGTTGGCATTACATGATATGATATCGTCCCGGACGCGGGATGTGTATATTTATGGTTAAATGGATCGGCTGCCGACGCCTCGGCAATATGAGATGTCCTATTTTATATGTATATGTATATGAACAAGGAAAGATTCTTAAAGGAAAGCTAAGTACGCATAGCACCTGCCAAGGGTATATATATATACAGGTTATGTTTCTATCCCAAGACATGTGTTGTAACTCCCTTATGTCATTATACATGATTCATATTTTCTGTATATTACTATTCATGCCTTACATACTCGGTACACTATTCGTACTGACGTCCCTTCTTGTGGACGCTGCGTTTCATGCCGCGCAGGTCAGCAGACAGGCGGATTTGATCCTTAGAAGCTCTACCAGCAGTTTTGACAGTGCTCCAGTTATTCCGGAGCCTCACTTCCTTGGTACTATTTTGTGTATATATATTCGGGCATGGCAGTACTCAGCCCTTTCTATGTATAAGTGTACTACGTCTAGAGGCTCGTAGACAGATATGTACAGTCAGTTAAGTTTAGTTAGGTATATGGTGTTTTGGCAAGCTAATGTTGATGTATAAGTGATAACGAAGTTTATTAGTCTATGTTCAGAATGACGCCGCTAATGTTAATGTTCAAAAAAAAAATGGCTCTGTTTACATGGCTTGCTAAGAGGTAAAGGTAAAACGATAGACAAGGGGTGCTCGGTACAAGTATCGGGTACTCGTCACGGCCCCTAGACGGGTCGTGACATCTTCGACAAGGATTAATGATGGAAGCTCATAGTTCCAAGTATTCGGTTCATCCGGCATGCACCAAAATGTGTAAGGATTTGAAACAACACTATTGGTGGAAGAGCATGAAGGTTGATATTTCTAACTTTGTGGCAAAGTGTTTAAACTGTCAATAGGTGAAGGCTAAACATCAAAGGCCTGGAGGCCTGGCTCAGAATATCGAGATTTCGCAGTGGAAGTGGGAGGAGATCAATATGCATTTCGTTGTGGGGTTACCCCGCACAAAGGCCAAGTTTTACTCGATTTGGGTTCTCGTGGATAGACTCACAATGTCTGCCCATTTTCTCCTTGTGAAGATGTCATGTGCTGCAGCGGAGTACGCCAAGTTATATCTAAAAGAGATAGTTAGATTGTATGGTCTTCCGACATATATTATATCTGACAGGGGTACGCAATTTACTACTCATTTTTGGCAGACGATTCAAGAAGGTTTGGGGACTAGAGTGAAGTTGAGCATTGCCTTTCATCCTCAAACTGACAGGCAGATGGAGAGAACTATTCAGACTATGGAAGATATGCTACGAGCTTGT
Organism: Lycium barbarum; assembly: GCF_019175385.1. Classification (NCBI taxonomy): domain Eukaryota; kingdom Viridiplantae; phylum Streptophyta; class Magnoliopsida; order Solanales; family Solanaceae; genus Lycium; species Lycium barbarum. Next base: position 76,156,520 of record NC_083341.1, read on the forward strand.
GCAATCGATTTTGGAGGAAGTTGGGATGAATACCTACCTCTGATGGAATTCTCTTACAACAATAGCTATCAATCGAGTATTCAGATGACTCCTTATGAGACTCTTTATGGGAGGTGTTGTCGGTCTCCAATTGGTTGGGTTGAACCAACTTGGGTCCAAAGTCAGTTCATAAAGCAATTGAGAAGGTTAATCTTATTGTGCAATGGCTCAAGATAGCTCAGAGTCGACAGAAGTCCTATACCGATATGAGGCAACGTGAGCTGGAGTTTTATGTCGGTGACAAGTTGTTCTTGAAAGTGTCGCCGATGAAGGGAGTAATGCGGTTTGGTAAAAAAGAGAACTTAGTCCCCGTTTCATTGGCCCTTACGAGATTGTTATGAAAATTGGGACAATGGCTTATGAATTGAAGTTGCCATCCGATATGGCCACGGTGCACCCAGTGTTTCACATTTCGATGTTGAGGTTGTACAACCCTGATCCTTCCTATGTGTTGAACTATGAAGATATTGAAATTAATGAAGGGTTAACCTATGAAGAAAAATTGGTTCAGATTCTAGATCGTCAAGTTAGAAGGTTGAGGACGACGGATGTGGCATCGGTTAAAGTGTTGTGGTGAAACCATAATACTGGGGAAGCTACTTGGGAAGAAGAGGAGGACCTGAAGAAGAGATATCCCCACTTGTTCCCTATGGCAGGTATGAGCTAGCGTTTTAAATTACTCGTGGATAAATCGTTGTGTTTGTTTGAAGCAACTTGTGGTTTAGTGAATTCTTTTAAAGACTATTATTCTCATTCGAGGATGAATGAATCTTAAGGGGGGGATATGTAACATCCCGTAAATTCGTATAGAGTGTGAAAGCATTGTATGAGTCCTTTGGAACCTTATATGTTGGGTTACGTGCATGACTTTAGGCTAAAAACCCAAGAGGAGATGGTCAAAATGAAAATTCACTGCAGTTTCATGAAAAGGAGGTTTGACGGTTGTCCTTTGTACCGTCGATCTGTTTGACGCTCCGTCCTTTGTACCGTAGAAAGTAAGGAAGAGAAAGTGGCACACTGAAAATTTCATGACTTTGACAGAGCAGATCGACACTCCGTCGATCTGTTCGACGCTCCGTCATCTGTACCATAGAATTCACCTAGCACAAAGGCCATTCGACGGAGCAGATCGACGCCCCGTCGATCTGTTCGACGTTCCGTCGATTGTGCCTGACGGGCTGAAATTATATAAGTTGCAAAATTTTAGTTTTTCTTGCATTATTTTCACTCTCAAAAACCCTAAGGACGAAAATATCTCTCTAGGGCTCCAACACTAAGGTAAGAACATCTTAATCTTTGATTATCAATTCTAACATCATACCCATGATTCTTAACATGATTCTTGTGACTAAAACCTAAGGTTTGCAACATAATTTTTCCTAAAGTGTTTCAAGTTAGGATTTGGGTGTTCTTTACTAGAAAAGTGAATTGTTAAACTTTGTTTAACATACTAAGGTATATCTCTCTTTTAAAAACCTCACCATGGATATGTGTTTTCTTCTCAAAGGTTCTTTATTGAATAAAGAGGTGAACTTCTCATACAAAACCCTAATTCATGTCTTTGTTTGTAGTTGGTGTGCGTGAGGGGACAAGCCCACACTAAACCTTGATAGTATTATCCTCTGTATACGTATATGAAATCATAATCGTTTTCTTCTATAAGAGATGATCAGTGATGATGGTTAATTGTAGGTATTGATAATTTTACAAAGAAACTAAGACAAAAGAATCTTGTTTAAAGAAGTGGAAACGTTTTCAAGATTATCTATGAAGTTATGGATTTTCGTAATGGCATAATGAACTTTAATGCTATTTGATGGTGTGATTACTTTGAGACAAATTGTGAATCGGCTTCTATGCTATGAACTTTGTTGCTGTGTTTGGCCTAGCTACTCGGGAGGAAGGGTAGCCACTATGGATCCTAGTGTGAAAATGCCTAGCCATTCGGGAGGAAGAGTGGCCACTTCCGGGTTCGGTACCTGGAGTGTGATTATGCCTAGCTATTCGGGAGGGAGGATAGCCACCGTTGAATATCATATTCCGGTGTGGTGCGGTGTGACGAGGGAATCTCTACGGTCACCCCTTTGATGTGCTTGATTCATGGGGCTGTATTGGCATGTGTGACATTCTTATTTTCTCACGGAATTTTTATTGTTAATTATGATCAATTGAAAGGCGTATTTGAAGTTGTACCTTGACAAGAGGCCTTGTAATCGGTTTTGATAATTCTTATTGAGATACACAAGTTGAATAGCTATTTTTACATTGGTTTAACATGATTTTCAAGACTGATTTCTTTATACGTTATTGTACTCTATTTTCTTATTACTTATTGTGCCTGAAGCACTCACTGAGTACGAAGTACTCAGGTATACCATTGTTGTTTTTTATGGTATGTTAGGTAACGGAAAAGAGCAGGTTCTTGATACTCTGGGCGTTTAGGAAGGACTTGCTGTTACTGCTGATCTGGTGGGCCCACACATTCATTCGTGGGACACCTTATTTATAAATTTATTCATTATATTAGTTTTTTGGACTGCGTCCCGATGAGTCAGACTATTGATCCTTTATCTTAGAAGCTCCATAGTATACATTATTTTCGGTAGTTGTTGAGTTATTGATTAACTCTCGGGCACGTTGTTTCGTTTGATTAAGTATTTGATTAATAAAGACTTTCACTGATTTAATTCATATATTCCTGATTTATTTACCTTTATTTTATAAATTGTTGGAGGCGAATGTTGAACCTGGCGGGTTCAAGTGTATTATTGTGTCGTTTTGGTTCTTCCGATGTTGTTCATGACATCGGATGCCGGTCACGTGTAGGATGGGTTTTGAGGCGTGACAAGCTTGGTATCAGAACCTAGATTTAGATATGTCCTAGGAGTTGTTTGTGTCTGTGGAACTGTGTCTAGTGGAGTCTTCCTTGTGCAGCCTGATCACCTGCATGATCGAAAGACTATCAGGACATTAATAGGTGTTTCTCATCCTTCTTGATTCTAAAATGTGCTATAGAGCTTGAACTTCCTTTAGGATCATTCTGACGTGTTCGTTACTCGTGCTTTATGGATATGACTTTAACTCGTGTTGCAGATGTTAACCAAGTGAACAATGGTGTTATGGAGTGCACATTGTTCTGATGCGTAATCTCATGGATGGTACAGAGTCCATAAAATTGTATTGTAGGTGTTTGGTATATATGGTTGTTGTAGGGTTTGGTTGTTGATAAATTGAGACAGGTATAGAAACAAAAGTAGACCTTGTTATAGGGAGAACTCTATCGAAATCTTGGGGGCACGAATGCTGGTAATGGAAATGATATTGGGAATCAAGCACCACCTCCAGCACCGCCTGCTCCTGTTGTTCCTGTTGCGGGTGTACCTGAGATTGGTACTATGCAAACGACTATTCAAATGTTGACTGCATTAGTTGTTGCTCAGCAGCAGCGCGGAGGTGTGGGACCTCATGGTGGAGGCAGACTTAAGCAATTCCTCGACTTGAAGTCACTAGAGTTCTTCGGGTCACGAGAGATGGATGACCCCCACCACTTTTTAGATGAGACCTTCAAGGCATTGAGGGCAATGGATGCCCAGGATTCTGAAGCTGTGAAGCTTACTTCTTATCAGTTGAAGGATGTTGCTGACGCATGGTTTGAGATGTGGGAATCTAAGAGGGGTGACGTTGTTTTAGCTCCAACGTGGGCTGAATTCGAAGAGGCGTTCATGGAAAGGTTTCTATCTGATGAGGAGAGATTTTTCATGTCTACGAAGTTTGAAAAGCTAGAACAGGGTAACAAGTCGATTCGTGAGTACAGTTTGGGGTTCACTCGTTTGTCAAAGTATGCTTTATACATGATTCCGACTAAAAAGCAAAAGTTGACTCATTTTGTGAAAGCTTTGGTACCACGTATCAAGTCTGCATGTGTTGCTTGTTATATCCCGTATTTTGTACATTCGGATGTTTCAAGATAATCGCGATAAGTTAAGGGCAAGGCTATTATTTTCCTTTCGATTTTATTTAATACACAAGTTGGTTATTAGTGGTATGGAAATATTGAGAAAGGCTAGGGGTAAAAAGGGAATTTTTTTAAAAAAATGGTCATGAAAGCCACAATGGTCATGTGGCATGTGTGGGTCCCACCCATGGCTTGGCCAATTAACTCAAGCCATGAGTGGGGGCATGTGTCCACCTTATATTTGTAGGAGCAAAGTATATATATAGATAAGTGATGACCAAACAAGACATGTTCATCTTTTTAATTCAAGAAGCTTGGAGAAGAAAGAAAAAAAAAAGAAGTATTCGGCCATGGTTGGCCGAATTTGATGCTCTTGGAGTTGATCACAAAAAATAATTTTCTTCTAGCATTTCAACCAATTGGAAGGCCCTTATTAACGTGGAGTAGTTGTTGAAGCAAGCAAAGCATTCATTGTGCAAGTTGTAAACCCTATCCAAGTTGAGAGGTTAAAGGGTAAAGGTAAGATTTAATCTCCTTTTCTATGTGTTAGGGATGATTTGTGAATGTTGTAGTATGTAGAAATGGATGCAATTCATGAAATATGTGTGTGTAGGTTGTGGCCGAATAGGGACTGTGTTGGTAAGATGTGGTGAATTGATTTTATTTAGTATTTTTGGTTGTTGTTGTTGTGGATTCCATCATGAAAATGAAGGTTTGATGGCTTGAAATGAAGTTGTAATCATTGTGGGATTGTTGTAGAAGTTAATGTGACGTTAGCATGGTTTCGTATATTTGTATGAATGATGTTGTTAATGTGTGGTTGTTGGTATAATTCATGAACTTGGAAGCGAGGAATGTGTTGTTGTTCTTCTTATTGAGTTTGGAAGATTGTAAGTTGGGTTGTTGTGGTTAAGTTGAATGTAAATGAAATGCCGTCGAATTATGTAGAAAGGGTCGCTAACGTTAGAATGCATTTTGAATTAATTGTTGAAGTTGAAAATATGATTGTTGGTATTGTTGTTGGTGATTTGGCCGAGTTGAATTATCGGGGTTGGTTGAATTTTTAGGGGAAGTGCTGCCCAAATTTCTGTAGGTGGATTGCTAGCTTAGAATCGGATTCCTAAATACCTATAGCTAATGTTTGATATCTTTTGACGTTGTTGTAGATCTTGTGAAAGCCGAGACTTAAGTTCGGATTAGCTTAGGAAGCGGACAAGGTATGTAAGGCTTACCATTTCTTTCTTTTGGCATGTCCTAGAGCTAAGTAAGGTATGACACGCATCTTGGGGTAACTCTATTCTTTAACTTCGAGCTTGTTTACGATTCTTATTCACTTCTTGACACGAGCATACTTGGTATAGTCGAGTCTGTTGTATGATTGAATAGCGAGCAAAGCATAAAGAGTCCCTGTTCCTAAAAGGGTTCTATAAGGATTAATGTCCCTAACTTTCATAGGCGGTCTCGGATTTCTTTGAAACGTTCGTAGAGGTTTCTGCAATGAATAACGTCCATAACTTTCTTATGCAAACTCGGATTGACTCGAAACGTGTTTATGATCCTTCAAGTGTCGATTAGTGTACTTACCTATTGAGTCCCAAAAGTTGATTTCTATGCATATGGTTTCTCACTACTCTGCTCGTGCATACTGTTGTTACATCTTTCACCGAGTCCCGGGCCGGGTATGTTATCATGCATAGTGTCACTGCATTATTCACCGAGTCCCTCACTAGAGGGCCGGGTACGGTATATATATATATATATGATGATGATGACATGATGATATGATGATATGATGAGATGATGATATGTTATGGCGGCCAAGAGGGCATATGATGACTTTATTCACCGAGTCCCTCACTAGAGGGCCGGGTACGGTATATATATATACATGGTGATATGATAGTATGCTGACATGATGACATGATTTTATCCACCGAGTCCCATAACGGGCCGGGTACGGTATATGATAATGGTATGCATGATTTTGTTTCGTAATGCACAAGTACAGCGATTCCTTGATCATCATACTTGCCTCCTGGAATCTCTATTTCATTTATGATCTACCTAATTGCATTTCATGCCTTACATGCTCAGTATATATTCCGTACTGACCCCCTTTTCTTCGGGGGCTGCGTTTCATGCCCGCTGGTACAGACGCTCGTTGTGGTGACCCACCAGCCTAGGACATCCATTCTGCTATTTGAAGTGCTCCCTTGTCCCGGAGCATATACTTTTGGTACCGATCCTTCTGTTGTGAATATGTGTATATATATATATATATATATATATATGTCTAATTAGGGTACGGTGGGGCCCTATCCCGCCATATGACACTGTTGTTACTCTTAGAGGCCTGTAGACATGTATGTGGGTCATGGGTGGTTATCGTTCAGTTATGTCAGTATGGATTACGTTTTGGCAATTCCCTACATTACGATAGCCTGACCGACTTGTGTGTGATATCATACGTGACAGTTTTATACAGCATTTTGTCTTGCATTTATAAAAGCTCTTAATATGCTAAACAATAGTATAATAAGTGTCCATCTGGTTGAGTCGTGATAGTACAGGTTGAACGGTAGATAGTATGATAAGGGGTGCTCGGTAGCCAATACTGGGTACCTGTCATGACCCTCTGGTTGGGTCGTGACAGAAGTGGTATCAGAGCGGTTCATCCTCGGAATGTCTACAGGCCGTGTCTAGTAGAGTCTTGTTTATCGGTGTGTGGTGCACCACATCTATAAACAGGAAGCTACGGGACATTTAGGATGTTATCTTTCCTTTTTATTCTAGATCGTGCGATAGAGCTGTATTATCAGGATGGTTCCTCTCTAACGAATTGCTGTGTCTACAGCGATGCCCTAAAGAGAGCGATAGCGTCAATGTCTAGGAAGATCGCTTCTGATTCTTTTTCCTTGCAGGCGATTGTAGATTGACGAAAGATGAAAAGGTCAGCTTCAGATAGCGGGGGTGCTAAGAAGGCCCCTAGAGTATCTCCAGGACCGAGTAAGAGGAGCCTTAGCTATTCTATTGAGACTGATCCTTCGGAGGATCTGGCGACGATTCCTCCAGAGTTTCTGGCTCCCAGGGAGGAGGACCCCGCAGAGGACAGTTACGATACAGATCTATCCGAGTATTCTTTTGGGACACCGGAGGAGGAGATTTCCGGGGCCATGCCAGCTGCTCCTGTGGCGGAGCACTACGTTAGACAGGCCTCCCCGGTAAATGTTACGGACTACTCCAGTCCCCTATCCTGGCCGCCAGTAAACCAGGAATTGCCCGGTTATTTGTACTCCTCAGATGCAGATACGAACGATGACGAAAGTCAGACGAGCAGATAGCGGGTAGACGATGATGAGGAGCACACTTCACATGGCAGCCCACTAGATCAGACTAGAGACCGGTCGGCTACAGGTATATGAGTTCTCTTTGGAACTTTCTATGGATGTGTAATTTCTGTAGAGTACTATTTAATGGTGGCGAGTTGAAACCCAAAGAGGCCGATAACCCAGTATTTATAAGTAACGACGACTAAGGTGTCTCCGCCACCAGTGGGAATCTGGAAACCCCGGATAAAAGGCAGTCATACATATAGATGAAAAGTGAATATTGAGGATTTAAAAGGCTAACACGATAATTGTATAGTCAGAAAAGTAAAAGACCCTCTCTAGTTCGGAGGGAGACGCGTTATGAGAATATTTTGGAGGTTGTTAAGACACCGACTTGCTCCAGATTACATGATGGAGATCATGCGGTGAGGTGGATGCAATCATACCAGCATTAACGCACCGAATTTCATCAGAATTTTGAGGTTAAGCGTGCTGGGGTGAGGGAAATTTTAGGATGGGTGACCCCCTGGGAAGTGTACTAAAGGTTCCATAAATGTAAACTGAGACAAATGAGAAGTTAGGGAAGTCTAACGGAAATTAGAGTATGCGGAGTGGTTAGAAACCTTAAAGAGGTCGCCTAGGTCGCGGCGGAGCTCCCGGTTCTAGCGGTCCTTCGAACCGCATATATGCCTTAGTCAGCCGACAGGACCAGGAGGCGTCACCAAATGTGGTTACAGGTATATTATTGATCTTCTCCCGAGATGTATATGCATTGATAGGTCCAGGCTCTACTTTATCATATATTTCCCCCCTGGTTGCTAGTAGAATTGGAATAGAACCCGAACCGATAGAACCATTCGAGGTAGCTACACCGGTAGGAGATTCCGTTATAGCAAGGCGAGTATATAGAGATTTTTCAGTAGATATATGTGGCCGTCGCACTAAAGCGGATTTGATAGAGCTAGATATGACTGAATTTGACGTTATTATGGGTATGGATTGGTTAGCTTCTTGTTATGCCAACGTCGACTGACAGAAGAAAGTAGTTTGCTTCCAGTTTCCAGGAGAACCAATTTTAGAGTGGACGGGAAGTACAGCATCGCCGAGGGGTAAGTTTATTTCATACATCAAGGCTAGGAAGATGATTAAGAAGGGGTATATCTATCATCTGGTTCGTGTGCATGATATGAAAGTAGAGGCACCCACTCTTCAGTTGGTCCCGGTAATCAATGAATTTCCGTGTATTTCCAGACGAGCTTCCAGGTCTTCCACCTGAGCGGGAGATAGAGTTCATGATAGATGTGCTACCAGATACTCAGCCTATAGATATTCCTCCCTACATAATGGCACCTGCAGAACTGAAAGAATTAAAGGAGCAGCTGAGGGATTTGTTAGAGAAGGGCTTCATCAGGCCCAGTACATCACCTTGGGGAGCGCCGGTACTGTTCGTGAGGAAGAAAGATGGGTCGCTACGGATGTGTATTGATTATAGGCAGTTGAACAAAGTGACGATAAGAACAAATATCCCCTCCCCAGGATTGATGACTTATTTGACCAATTGCAGGGCGCTAAGTGTTTCTCGAAGATACACCTGCGATCAGGCTACCATCAGGTGCGGATAAGAGAGGCAGATATTCCAAAAACCGCATTCAGGACCGATACGGGCACTACGAGTTTAGGGTGATTTCTTTTGGGTTGACCAACGCCCCAGCAGTGTTTATGGATCTGATGAACCGAGTATTCAAGCCGTTCCTAGATATGTTCGTAATTGTATTTATTGATGATATCCTGGTCTATTCGCGAGCGGTACTTGGGGTACTCCGGCACCAGAAATTGTACGCTAAATTCTCTAAATATGAATTCTGGTTGACTTCAGTGGCATTATTGGGGCATATCATTGGAGCTGATGGCCTTCGGGTGGATACACAGAAAATTGAGGCCGTAAAGGCTTGGCCGAGACCAACGACCCCTACTGAGGTACGTAGTTTTCTGGGATTGGCAGGATATTATAGAAGATTTGTGGAGAAGTTTGCTTCGATTACAGCGCCTTTAACGAAGCTGACTCAGAAGGAAGCTAAGTTCCAGTGGACTGATGCCTGTGAACGAAGCTTCCAGATGTTGAAAGAAAAGTTGACTACAGCTCCAGTTCTGACTCTCCCTGAGGGACCAGACGGTTATGCCATTTATTGCGATGCTTCCGGTGTTGGGATAGGTTGTGTATTAATGCAGCATGGCAGGGGTTATAGCCTACGCCTCCCGGCAGCTCAAAAAGCACGAAAGAAATTATCCTACTCATGATCTGGAGCTAGCAGTAGCAATTCATGCTTTAAAAATATGGAGACATTATCTATATGGCGTTCATGTCGATATTTATACGGACCACAAGAGCCTTCAATATATCTTTAAGCAGAAGGAGCTGAATTTGCGACAGAGGAGGTGGCTAGAGTTGCTGAAAGACTACGATGTTGATATTCTATATCACCCTGGAAAAACCAACGTAGTAGCAGATGCACTCAGCCGTAAGTCTATGGGCAGCCTGACGAACGTGCGGCCCGAAAAGAAAGAAATGGTTCGTGAGATTTACCAGCTAGCTAGTCTTGGAGTCCGTTTAGCTGATTCTGGAAACACTGGGGTTTCTGTCCGAGAAGTTGCAGAATCCTCTATTATGGAAGAAATAAAGCGACGCCAATATGAGGATCCTGTTCTGGCACAGTATAGACACACAACCCTTGAAAAGGAAAAGACTCCATTCGAGATTACACCTGATGGGTGCTACTACATAAAGGCAGAATATGTGTACCTGAGGTTGCGGGGTTTCGGCGACAAGTTATGGGAGAAGCACATTATGCCCGTTATTCCGTCCATCCAGGATCAACAAAGATGTATCATGACCTCAGATGCTTATATTGGTGGGATGGTATGAAAAGGGACATAGCAGAGTTTGTTGCTCAGTGCCCAAATTGCCAACAGGTTAAGATCGAGCATCAGAAGCCTGGTGGGTTGTTACAGGAGATGGAGATTCCGACTTGGAAGTGGGAAGCAATTAACATGGATTTCATCACAAGTTTACCACGCACTCCACGGAAGTATGACTCCATATGGGTTATTGTTGACAGGCTGACAAAAGCAGCCCATTTTCTTCCAGTCAGGACTACCTACACAGCTGAAGACTATGCAAGGTTATATATGAAGGAGATAGTAAGACTTCACGGAGTTCCCATAACTATTATATCCGACAGAGGTGCTCAGTTTACAGCTAACTTCTGGAGATTATTTCAAGAAGGATTGGGGACCCAGGTAAGTCTTAGTACCGCATTCCACCCGCAGTCTGATGGACAGGCCGAGCGTACTATTCAGACGCTAGAAGATATGATGCGGGCCTGTGTTATTGACCTCAAGGGTAGCTGGGAAGATCATTTACCACTTATTGAGTTTGCTTATAATAATAGTTACCATACTAGCATCCAGATGGCACCGTATGAGGCACTGTATGGCAGGAAGTGCAGGTCACCGATCGGTTGGTTCGATGTTGGCGAAACTAAGTTAATCGGCCCAGATATAATTCAGCAGGGAGTTGATAAAGTGAAACTCATTCAGGAACGGTTACTGGCAGCCAAGAGTCGACATAAATCATATGCCGATAATCGACGCCGACACTTAGAGTTCCAGGTTGGCGATTGGGTATTTCTGAAAGTGTCACCTATGAAAGGTATAATGAGATTCGGCAGGAAGGGAAAGCTCAGCCCGAGGTATATCGGACCTTATCGAATTGTCCGTATGGTTGGCAAGGTCGCCTATGAATTAGAGTTACCATCTGATTTAGAAGCAGTGCATCTAGTCTTTCATGTGTCTATGCTTCGCAAATACATTGGGGACCCTTCCAGAATGTTTCCCATAGATGATATCCGGGTGACAGAGGAGCTATCCTACGAGGAACAACCTATAGCCATACTGGATCGTCAGGTGAGAAGGTTACGTACCAAAGACGTGGCGTCTGTTAAGGTATTGTGGCGAAACAATAACAGAGAGGAGATGACCTGGGAGACCGAGGATGAGATGAAGAAGAAATATCCCTACTTATTTCCGACGCCTAGAGGTAGTCTAAATTTCTAAAGCGGATATGTTGATTCATGAATGAACGGTATGTGATAGCTATAAAAGAGATCTCCCCGAAGTGTTATAAGACCCCATAAGACCAGTTCAACATTCGAGGACGAATGTTCTAAAGGGGGGAGGATGTTATATCCCGTATTTTGTACATTCGGATGTTTCAAGATAATCGCGATAAGTTAAGGGCAAGGGTATTACTTTCCTTCCGATTTTATTTTAATACACAAGTTGGTTATTAGTGGTATGGAAATATTGAGAAAGGCTAGGGGTAAAAAGTGAAAAATTAAAAAAAAAATGGTCATGAAAGCCGAAATGGTCGTGTGGCATGTGTGGGTCCCACCCATGGCTTGGCCAATTAACTCAAGCCATGATTGGGGGCATGTGTCCACCTTATATTTGTAGGAGCAAAGTATATATATAGATAAGTGATGACCAAACAAGACATGTTCATCTTTTTAATTCAAGAAGCTTGGAGAAGAAAGAAAAAAAAACGTATTCGGCCATGGTTGGCCGAATTTGATGCCCTTGGAGTTGATCACAAAAAATAATTTTCTTCTAGCATTTCAACCAATTGGAAGGCCCTTATTAACGTGGAGTAGTTGTTGGAGCAAGCAAAGCATTTATTGAGCAAGTTGTAAACCCTAGCCAAGTTTAGAGGTTAAAGGGTAAAGGTAAGATTTAATATCCTTTTCTATGTGTTAGGGATGATTTGTGAGTGTTGTAGTATGTAGAAATGGATGAAATTCATGAAATATGTGTGTGTAAGTTGTGGCCGAATAGGGACTGTGTTGGTAAGATGTGGTGAATTGATTTTATTTAGTATTTTTTGTTGTTGTTGTTGTTGTTGTGGTTTCCATGATGAAAATGAACGTTTGATGGCTTGAAATGAAGTTGTAATCGTTGTGGAATTGTTGTAGAAGTTAATGTGATGTTAGCATGGTTTCATATATTTGTATGAATGATGTTGTTAATATGTGGTTGTTGGTATAATTCATAAACTTGAAGCGGGGAATGTGTTGTTGTTGTTCTTATTGAGTTTGGAAGATTGTAAGTTGGGTTGTTGTGGTTAATTTGAATGTAAATGAAATGCCGTCGAATTATGTAGAAAGGGTTGCTAACGTTAGAATGCATTTTGAATTAATTGTTGAAGTTGAAAATATGATTGTTGGTATTGTTGTTGGTGATTTGGCCGAGTTGAATTCTCGGGGTTGGTTGAATTTATAGGGGAAATGCTGCCCAAATTTCTATAGGTGGATTGCTAGCTTAGAACCGGATTCCTAAATATCTATAGCTAATGTTTGATATCTTTTGACGTTGTTGTAGATCTTGCGAAAGCCTAGAATTAAGTTCGGATTAGCTTAGGAAGCGGGCAAGGTATGTAAGGCTTACCCTTTCTTTCTTTTGGCATGTCCTAGAGCTAAGTAAGGTATGACACGCATCTTGGGGTAACTCTATTCTTTATCTCCGAGCTTGTTTACGATTCTTATTCACTTCTTGACATGAGCATACTTGGTATAGTCGAGTCTGTTGTATGATTGAATAGCGAGCAAAGCATAAAGAGTCCCTGTTCCTAAAAAGGTTCTATAAGGATTAATGTCCCTAACTTTCATAGGCAGTCTCAGATTGCTTTGAAACGTTCGTAGAGGTTTCTGCAATGAATAATGTCCATAACTTTCTTATGCAAACTCGGATTGACTCGAAACGTGTTTATGATCCTTCAAGTGTCGATTAGTGTACTTACCTACTGAGTTCCAAAAATTGATTTCTATGCATATGGTTTCTCACTACTCTGCTCGTGCATACTGTTGTTACATCTTTCACCGAGTCCCGGGCCGGGTATGTTATCGTGCACAGTGTCACTGCATTATTCACCGAGTCCCTCACTAGAGGGCCGGGTACGGTATATATATATATATATATATATATATATATATATATATATATATATATATATATATGATGATGATGATATGATGATATGATGAGATGATGATATGTTATGGCGGCCAGGAGGGCATATGATGACTTTATTCACCGAGTCCCTCACTAGTGGGCCGGGTACGGTATATATATATATATATATATATATACATGATGATATGATAGTATGCTGACATGATGACATGATTTTATCCACCGAGTCCCATAATAGGCCGGGTACGGTATATGATAATGGTATGCATGATTTTGTTTCGTAATGCACAGGTACAGCGATTTCTTGATCATCATACTTGCCTCCTGGAATCTCTATTTCAGTTATGATCTACCTAATTGCATTTCATGCCTTACATGCTTAGTACATATTCCGTACTGACCCCCTTTTCTTCGGGGGCTGCGTTTCATGCCCGCAGGTACAGACGCTCATTGTGGTGACCCGCCAGCCTATGACTTCCATTCTGCTATTTGAAGTGCTCCCTTGTCCCGGAGCCTATACTTTTGGTACCGATCCTTCTGTTGTGAATATGTGTATATATATATATATATATATATATATATATGTCTAATTAGGGTACGGTGGGGCCCTGTCCCGCCATATGACACTGTTGTTACTCTTAGAGGCCTCTAGACATGTATGTGGGTCATGGGTGGTTATCGTTCAGTTATGTCAGTATGGATTACGTTTTGGCAATTCCCTACATTACGATAGCCTGACCGACTTGTGTGTGATATCATACGTGACAGTTTTATACAACATTTTGTCTTGCATTTATAAATGCTCTTAATATGCTAAACGCTAGTATAATAAGTGTCCATCTAGTTGAGTCGTGATAGTACAGGTTGAACGATAGATAGTATGATAAGGGGTGCTCGGTAGCCAATACTGGGTACCTGTCATGGCCCTCAGGTTGGGTCGTGACATTGCTGTTGCTATGTCTCCTACTTGTACTTTCTCATCTTTGGTTAGGTTTGCTGAGCAATAAGAGAGTTGGAAAAATGAGGAGAGGGTGGATCGCGATCTGAACAAGAAGGCCCGTTCGGCGGGTAGTTTTAGTGGTAATAATTATAAGGGAGGGTAGAGCAAAGGGTATTCTGCACCTGCTTAGTCTTGCACCTATTCCCATGCTAGTGTGCCTTTAGGTAGGCAAGGCCAGAAAAATAACAATAATAGTAAGTTTTCGCAGGGAAGTAGTCGTCCGCTAGTGTGGGAAGAACGTATATGTCATGATTGTGGGATTAGAGGCCACATTAAGAGGGAATGTAGAAAGTGGCTATATGAGATGGCTGCTATGAATAACCAAAATAATGATTTGCTTGTTTGTGCATCTATGAAAAATCCACCTGCTAGTAATGTTAACAATAATAATCAGAATGCTCGTAATAATGGCAAAGGAAAGGAAGTTGCTAACACTTCTGGTGGAGGGATAGCTCGACTTTATGGGCTGACTAGTAGAGAGGCAGCTGAGGCTTCTGACGCTGTGGCTACAGGTATCCTTACCATATGTTTCATGATGCTTACTCATTAATTGATCCGAGTTCAAATTTATCCTATGTGACCCCTTATTTTGCTCTTGATATGGGTATAAAACCCGAACCTTTGTTGGAACCCTTTGCTATTGGTAAGCCTTCGGGTGTTCCTGTTATTGCTTCTAGAGTGTATAGAAATTGTGTTGTTATGATTAAAGGTCGTGAGACCGTGGCTTATTTGTATAAAATTGAGATGGTGGATTTTGATGTAATTATGGAGATGGACTGGTTGTCCGCGAATTATCCTAATGTGGATTGTTGCCATAAGTTAGTTCGCTTCGCCTTTCTCGAGGAGCCTGTTATTGTGTAGGAGGGTGAAATTTCTAAGCCAAGGGGTAGATTTATCTCCTATCTTAAGGCTCATAAGATGATTACTAGGGGTGTATTTACCATTTGGTTGCTGTTAATGATACAAAAGTCGTAGTACCCGAATTTGCATCTGTTCCCATAGTCAGTGATTATCCCAAAGTATTTCCCGAAGATCTTCCTGGTATTCCTCCTGATAGAGTTATTGATTTTGGGATTGATGTTATCCTCGACACCCAACCTATTTCAATTCCACCTTATCGTATGGCTCCAGTAGAGCTAAGGGAATTAAAGGATCAGTTGAACGACTTGTTGGATAAGGGTTTCATCCGACCTAGTTCCTCACCTTAGGGTGCCCAGTCTTGTTTGTTAAGAAGAAGGATGGTTCTCTTAGGATGTGCGTTGATTACCGTCAGCTTAATAAGGTGACCATTGAGAATAAATATCCTTTGCCTAGGATAGATGATCTATTTGACCAACTTTAGGGTGCTAAGTTATTTTCAAAGATTCACCTGAGGTCGGGGCATCACCAATTGAAGATAAAGGAAAAGGGTATCCCGAAAACTGCTTTCCGTAGTCGTTGTGGGCACTTTGAGCTTCTAGTGATGTCTTTTGGGTTAACTAATACGCTTGTTGTGTTCATGGATTTGATGAACCGGGTATTTAAGCCGTATCTAGACCGCTTCATTATTATGTTTATTGATGACATCTTGGTGTACTCTAAGAATCGTGAGGATCATGCTAATCATTTGCGGATAACTTTGACAACACTTGAGGAGAACGAGCTTTATGCGAAATTCTCTAAGTGTGAATTCTGGCTTGATTCTGTGCCTTTCTTGGGTCATGTGGTGACTAGTGATGGCATTAAGGTAGATCCTCATAAAATTTCAACTGTTAAGGATTAGCCTAGACCAACTAGCGCGACGAAAATTCGTAGCTTCTTGGGTTTGACAAATTATTACAGAAAGTTTGTGGAAGGTTTTTCATCCGTAGCCTCACCATTGACTAAAGTGACACAAAAGACTGCTTAGTTTCAGTGGTCCGAAGCTTGTGAAAAGAGTTTCCAAGAACTTAAGACAAGGTTGACTTCGGCTCCTATTTTTAATTTACCTTCTGGGTCTGATGGGTATGTGGCGTATTGTGATGCTTCTAGAATTGGTTTGGATTGTGTATTAATGCAGAACGGTAAGGTGATTGCTTATGCTTCGCGACAGTTGAAGAAGCATGAGAAGAATTATCCGACTCATGACTTAGAGTTAGCTGTCGTGGTATTTGCCTTGAAAATTTTGCATCATTATTTTTATGGTGAGCATTGCGATGTTTTTACTGACCATAAAAACTTGCAATATATCTTCAAGCAGCGAGAGTTGAATCTCAGACAGCGGAGGTGGTTGGAGTTGTTAAAAGACTACGAATTTAATATTTTGTATCATCCTGGTAACGCTAATGTAGTTGTTGATGCTTTGAGTAGAAAATCTATGGTCACGTTGGCTTATTTGCGTGCACATGACATGCCCATGGGGAAGGAAATTCGAAGACTTGCTAGTCTTGGGGTCAAACTTGATGAAACCAAAGATGAAGAGTTAGTGGGAATCACGCCATCACGGTCTGACATGGAGGAAACGATAAAATCCAAGCAATATGATGATGAACTTTTGGAAAGGCTGAGAGATGGAGTGGAAAGGAGTGGGTACACTTCATTTACTGTTGGTACTGGTGATAGTGTTCTGCGGTTGCAAGGACGATTGTGTTTTCCTGATGTTGATGTTCTTCGACAAGAATTAATGATGGAAGCTCATAGTTACAAGTATTCGGTTCATCTGGCATCCACCAAAATGTATAAGGATTTGAAACAACACTATTGATGGAAGAGCATAAAGGTTGATATTTCTAACTTTGTGGTTAAGTGTTTAAACTGTCAACAGGTGAAGGCTGAACATCAAAGGCCTGGAGGCCTAGCTTAGAATATCAAGATTCCGCAGTGGGAAATAGGAGGAGATCAATATGGATTTCGTTGTGGGGTTACCCCGCACAAAGGCCAAGTTTGACTCAATTTGGGCTATCATGGATAGACTCACAAAGTCTGCCTATTTTCTCCCTGTGAAGACGACATATACCACAACGGAGTATGCCAACTTATATCTAAAAGAGATAGTTAGATTGCATGGTGTTCCGACATAGATTATATCTGACAGGGGTACGCAATTTACTGCTCATTTCTGGAAGACGTTTCAAGAAGGTTTGGGGACTAGAGTGAAGTTGAGCACTGCCTTTCATCCTCAAACTGATGGGCAGGCGGAGAGAACTATTCAGACTTTGAAAGATATGCTACGAGCTTGTGCAATCGATTTTTGGAAGAAGTTAGGATGAACACCTACCTCTGGTGGAGTTTTCTTACAACAATAGCTATCAAGCGAGTATTCAGATGGCTTCTTATGAGGCTCTTTATGGGAGGCGTTATCGGTCTCTAATTGGTTCGTTTGAACCAACTAAAGTTGAGTTGTTGGGTCCGGATTCAGTTTATGAAGAAATTGAGAAGGTTAATCTTATTATGCAACAGCTCAAGACAGCTCATGGTCGACAGAAGTCCTATACCGATATGAGGCGGCGTGAGCTAGAGTTTTCTATCGGGGACAACGTGTTCTTGAAAGTGTCGCCGATTAAGGGAGTAATGCAGTTTGGTAATAAGGTGAAACTTAGTCCCCGTTTCATTGGCCCTTACAAGATTGTTAGGAAAATTGGGACGATGGCTTATGAATTGAAGTTACCATCCGATGTGGCCACGGTGCACCCTATCTTTCACGTTTCAATGTTGAAGTTGTACAAACCTGATCCTTCCCACGTGTTGAACCATGAAGATATTGAAATTAATGAAGGGGTAACCTATGAAGAAAAATCGGTTCAGATTCTAGATCGTCAAGTTAAAAGGTTGAGGACGAAGGATATGGCATCAATTAAAGCGTTGTGGAGAAACTATAATATTGAGGAAGCTACTTGGGAAGCAGAGGAGGACATGAAGAGGAGATATCCCCACTTGTTCCCTATGGCCGGTATGAGCTAGAATTTAAATTACTCATGGATGAATCTTTGTGTTTGTTCGAAGCAACTTGTGGTTTAGTGAATTCTTTTCCAGATATTATTCTCATCCCATAAATTCGTATAGAGTGTGAAAGCATTGTATGAATCCTTTGGAACCTTATATGTTAGGTTATGTGCATGACTTTAGGCTAAAAACCTAAGAGGAGATGGTCAAAATGAAAATTCACTGCAGTTTCACGAAAAGGAGGTTTGACGGTCGTCCTTTGTACCGTCGATCTATTCGACGCTCCGTCTTTAGCACCGTAGAAAGTAAGGAAGAGAAAGTTGCTCACTGGAAATTTCATGACTTTGACGGAGCAGATTGATGCTCTGTCGATCTGTTCGACGCTCTGTCGATCTGTTCGACACTCAGTCGTTTGTACCGTAGAATTGACCTAGCACAAAGACCATTCGACGGAGCAGATTGACGCTCCGTCGATCTGTTTGATGCTTCGTCGTTTGTACCGTCGATTGTGCCTAACAGGCTGAAATTATATAAGTTGTAAAATTTTTGTTTTTCTTACATTCTATCACTCTCAAAAACCCTAAGGACGAAAATATCTCTCTAGGGATCCAACACTAAGGTAAGAACTTCTTAATCATTTATTATCAATCCTAACATCAAACCCATGATTCTTAACATTATTCTTGTGACTAAAACCTAGGGTTTGCAACATAATTCTTCCTAAAGTGATTCAATCTAGGGTTTGGGTGTTCTTCACTAGAAAAGTGAATTTTTAAACTTTGTTTAACATACTAAGGTATATCTCTCTTTTAAAAAACTCACCATGGATATATGTTTTCTTCTCAAAGGTTCTTTATTGAATAAAGAGGTGAACTTCTCATGCAAAACCTTAATTCATGTCTTTGCTTATGGTTAGTGAGCGTGAGGGGACAAGCCCACATTAAACCTTGATTGTATTATCCTCTGTACACGTATATGAAATCATAATCGTTTTCTTCTATAAGAGATGATCAGTGATGATGGTTAATTGTAGGTATTGATAATTTTACAAAGAAACTAAGACAAAAGAATCTTGTTTAAAGAAGTGGAAACGTTTTCAAGATTATCTATGAAGTTATGGATTTTCGTAATGGCATAATGAACTTTAATGCTATTTGATGGTGTGATTACTTTGACAAATTGTGAATCGACTTCTATGCTATGAACTTTGTTGTTGTGTTTGGCCAAGCTACTCGGGAGGAAGGGTAGCCACTATGGATCCTAGAGTGAAAATGCCTAGCCATTCGGGAGGAAGAGTGGCCACTTCCGGGTTCGGTACCTGGGGTGTGATTATGCCTAGCTATTCGGGAGGAAGAATAGCCACCATTGAATTTCATATTCCGGTGTGGTGCGGTGTGACGAGGGAATCTCTACGGTCACCCCTTTGATGTGCTTGATTCATGGGGCTGTATTGGCATGTGTGACATTCTTATTTTCTCATGGAATTGTTATTGTTAATTATGATCAATTGAAAGGCGTATTTGAAGTTGTACCTTGACAAGAGGCCTTGTAATCGGTTTTGATAATTCTTGTTGAGACACACAAGTTGAATAACTATTTTTACATTGGTTTCACATGATTTTCAGGACTGATTTCTTTATGCGCTATTGTACTCTATTTTCTTATTACTTATTGTCCCCGAGGCACTCACTGAGTACGAAGTACTCAGGCATACCATTTTTGTTTTTGATGGTATGTTAGGTAACAGAGAAAAGCAGGTTCTTGATACTCCGGGCGTTTAGGAAGGACTTGCTGTTGCTGCTGATTTGGTGAGCCCACACATTCATTCATGGGAAACCCTATTTATTAACTTATTCAATATATTAGTTTTCCGGGCTGCGTCCCGATGAGTCAGACTATTGAACCTTTATCTTACAAGCTCCATAGTATACATTCTTGTGGGTAGTTGTTGAGTTATTGATTAACTCTCGAGCACGTTGTTACGTTTGATTAAGTATTTGATTAATAAAGACTTCTGTTGATTTAATTCATATATTCCTGATTTTTTTACCTTTATTTTATAAACTGTTGCAGGCGAATATTGAAACTGGAGGGTTCAAGTGCATTGTTGTGTCGTATTGGTTGTGCCGATGTTGTTGATGACGTCGGATGCCGGTCATATCTAGGGTGGGTTTTGGGGCGTGACAAAAGTCCTCGGGTTGCATCCCTCTATCTATCCGGACTACGATCATTCCCATTTCTTTAATATATATATTTTTTGAAAAATAAGTTAGATCTCGGAGAAATACTCAAGATCAAAAAAAGAACCGCATAAAACAGATAACGAAGCGTGAAGTTACGCGTATCTAAAGGTTTTCACTTACGCGCTTTATTTTTTTAGAACGGGGAGGGGGAGGGAGAGGGGGAGGAAAGGGTTTAAGAGAAAATTGAGCGCTAGGACAGATGGATGCGATCATACCAGCACTAACGCACTGGATCCCATCAGAACTCTGAAGTTAAGCATGCTTGGGCGAGAGTAGTGCTAGGAGGGGTGACCCCCTGAGAAGTCCGCGTGTTGCTTCCCTCCATTTGTCCGGACTACGCTCATTTTTGTATGTTTAATAAATTTTTTTCAAAAAATAAGATAGATCTCGGAGAAATACTCAAGATCAAAAAAGAATCGCATAAAATAGATAATGGAGCGTGAAGTTACGCATATTTAAAGGATTGCACTTACGCGCCTTATTTTTTGAGAAAGGGGAAGGGGAGGAAAGGGTTTAAGGGAATTTTGAGTGTTAGGACTAATGGATACGATCCTACCAGCACTAACGCACCGGTTCTCATCAAAACTCTGAAGTTAAGCGTGCTTGGTCGAGAGTAGTGCTAGGATAGATGACCCCCTGGGAAGTCCTCGTGTTGCATCCCTCTTTGTCTACGAAAAACGCTTATTTTCATCTGTTTAATATATTGTTTTTAAAAAATAAGCTAGATTTTCGAAAAAATAATCGTAAAAAGGATCGCATAAAACGGATAACGGAGCGCGAAGTTACACGAATTTAAAGTTTTCCACTTACGGGCATTATTTATAGAGAAGGGAAAGAGGGAAGAAAGGGTTTAAGAGAATGTAGAGCGCTACAACTGATGGATGCGATCAAGCCTTATTTTTTGAGAAGGGGGAGGGGGACGAAAGGGTTTAAGGGAATTTTGAGCGGTAGGAATAATGGATGCGATCTTACCAACACTAACGCACCAGATCCCATCAGCACTCTGAAGTTAAGCGTGCTTGAGCGAGAGAAGTACTAGGATGGGTGACCCCTAGGGAAGTCCTCGTGTCGCATCCCTCTTTGTCTCCTGACAACACTTATTTTCGCCTGTTTAATGTATTGTTTTTCTAAAAATAAACTAGATTTTTGAAAAAGTAATCAAAATCAAAAAAAGAATCGCATAAAACGGATAAGGGCGTGCGAAGTTACGCATATTTAAAGGTTTCCACTTACGCGCATTATTTTTAGAGAAGGGGGAGGTAAGGGTTTAAGAGAATTTAGAGTGCTACAACTGATGGATGCGGTCATACCAACACTCACGCACCGGATCCAATCAGAACTCTGAAATTAAGCACGCTTGGGCGAGAGCAGTAATAGGAAGGGTGACCCCCTGGGAATTCCTCGTGTTGCATCCCTCCTTTTGTGCGGACTACGGTCATTTTTGTTTCTTTAATTTATTTATTTTTCCAAAAAATAAGCTAGATCTCAGAGAAATGCTCAAGATCTAAAAAAGAATCGCATAAAATAGATAACGGAGCGTGAAGTTACGCGTATTTAAAGGTTTGCACTTGCGCGCCTTATTTTTCGAGAAGGGGGAAGGGGAGGACAGGGTTTAAGTGAATTTTGAGCGCAAGGACTGATTGATGCGATCATACCAGCACTAACGCACCATATCCCATCAGAACTCCGAAGTTAAGCGCGCTTGGGCGAGAGTAGTAGGATCGGTAACCCCCCGGGAAGTTATCGTGTTGCATCCCTCCTTTTGTCCGGACAATGCTCATTTTCGTCTTTTTAGTATATATTTTTTTTAAAAAAAATACTCAATATAAAAAAAAAATCGTATAAAACGGATAACGGAGCGCGAAGTTATGCATACTTAAATGTTTGCACTTACGCGCCTTATTTTTAGAGAAGGGGGAGGGCAAGGAAAGGGTTTAAGAGAAAATTGAGCGCTTGGACGGATGGATGTGATCATACCAACACTAACACACTGGATCCCATCAGAACTCTAAATCTAAGCATACTAAGGCGAGAGTAGTACTAGGATGGGTGTCCCCTTGAGAAGTCCTCATTTTTCTTCCCTCCATTTGTCCGGACTACGCTCACTTTCATCTGTTTAATATATTTTTATTCGAAAAATAAGATAGATCTCAGACAAATACTCCAGATCAAAAAAAAGAATCGCATAAAACAGATAACGGAGTGTGAAGTTATGCGTATTTAAAGGTTTGCACTTACGCGCCTTATTTTTCGAGAAGGGGGAGGGGTATGAAAGGGTTTAAGAGAATTTTAAATTATAGGACTGAAGGATGCGTTCATACCAGTACTAACGCACGGATCCCATCAGAACTCTGAAGTTAAGCGTGCTTGGGCGAGAGTAGTACTAGGATGGGTGAACCCCTGGGAAGTCCTCATGTTGCATCCCTCTTTTTCTCCGGACTATGATCATTTCATCTGTTTAATATACCTTTTTTGGAAAATAAGCTAGATCTCGGGAAAATACTCAAGATCAAAAAAAGAATCGCATATAACGGATAACGGAGCGCGAAGTTACGCATATTTAAAGGTTTATACATACGCGCCTTATTTTTAGAGATGGTGGGGGGGGGGGGAGAAAGGGTTTAAAAGAATGTTGAGCGCTAGGACGGATGGATGAGCTCATACCAGCCGTAACGCACGGGATCCCCTCGGAACTCCGAAGTTGAGCATGCTTGGGCGAGAGTAGTACTAGGATGGGTGACCCCTTGGGAGGCCCTCATGTTGTATCCCTCCTTTTGCCCAAACTACACTCATTTTCGACTGTTTTATATATTTTTGTTTTTCGAAAAATAAGCGAGATCTCAGGAAAATACTCAATATCAGAAAAAGAATTTCATAAAACGGATAATGGAGCGTGAAGTTATGCGTATTTAAAGGTTTGCACTTATGCGCCTTATTTTTAGAGAAGGGGAGGGGTAGGAAAGGGTTTAAGAGAATTTAGAGTGCAAGGACAGATGCATGTGATCATACCAGCACCAGCGCAACGGATCCTATCAGAACTCAAAAATTAAGCGCGCATGGCGAGAGTAGTACTCGGATGGGTGACCCCCTAGAAAGATCTCATATTGCATCCCAACTTTTGTCCAGACTACGCTCATTTTCATCTATTTAATATATTGTTTTTTGGAAAATAAGCTAGATCTCGGAAAATACGCAAGATCAAAAAAAGAATGGCATAAAACGGATAATGGAGCGCGAAGTTATTCGCATTTAAAGTTTTACACTTACGCCTTATTTTTAGAGAAGGGGGAGGGGTAAGAAATGGTTTATGAGAATTTCGAGTGCTAGGACAGGTGAATGCGGTCATACTAGCACTAATGCACTGGATCCAATCAGACTCCGAAATTAAGCGCGCATGGGCGAGAGTAGTACTAGGATGGTTGTCCTCCTGGGAAGACCTCGTGTTGTATCCAAACCGGTCTGGATTGAGCTCATTTTCGTCTGTTTAATTTTTATTTTTATTTGGAAAATATGCTAGATCTCGGAAAAATACGCAAGACAAAAAAAGGAATGGCTTAAAATGGATAACAGAGCGCGAAGTTATGCGTCTTTAAAGTTTTGCACTTACGCGCCTTATTTTTAAAGAAGGGGGAGGGGTAGGAAAGGTTTTATGAGAATTTAGAGCGCTAGGACAGATGTATGCAGTCATACCAACACTAACGCACCGGATTCCATCAGAACTCCGAAATTAAGCGCGCATGGGCGAGAGTAGTACTAGGATGGGTGACCTCCTGGGAAGACCTCGTGTTGCATCCCAACTTCTATCCAGACTACGCTCATTTTCGTCTGTTTAATATATTATTTTTTGGAAAATAAGCTAGATTTGGGAAAAATACGCAAGATTAAAAAAAAATCGCATAAAACGGATAACGGAGCGCGAAGTTACGCGTATTTAAAGGTTTACGCGGGGGTGGGGGGGAGAAAGGGTTTAAGAGAATGTTGAGCGCTAGGACGGATGGATGCGCTCATACCAGCCGTAACGCACGGGATCCCCCCGGAACTCCGAAGTTGAGTGTGGTTGGGCGAGAGTAGTACTAGGATGGGTGACCCCTTGGGAAGTCCTCGTGTTGTATCCCTTCTTTTGCCGAAACTACACTCATTTTCAACTGTTTAATATATATATATATATTTTAAAATATGCTAGATCTTGGAAAAATACCCAAGATAAAAAAAAGAATCATATAAAATGGATAACGGAGGGCAAAGTTATGCGTATTTAAAGGTTTGCACTTACGCACCTTATTTTTAGAGAACGGGGAGGGGGAGGAAAGGGTTTAAGAGAAAATTGAGCACTAGGGCGATTGGATGCGATCATACCAGTACTAACGCACCGGATCCCATCAGAATATGAAGTTAAGCATGCTTGGGCGAGAGTAGTACTAGGATGGTTGACCCTTGAGAAGTCCTCGTGTTCCATCCCACCTTTTGTCCGGACTACGCACATTTACTTCCATTTAATATATCTTTTTTAAGAAAATAATCTAGATCTCAGAAAAATACACAAGATCAAAAGAAGAATCACCCAAAACAGATAACGGTGCGCGACGTTACGCGTCTTTAAAGGTTTGCACATGCGCGCCTTATTTTTAGAGAACGGGGAGGGGGAGGGGGAGGGGGAGGAAAGGGTTTAAGTGAATTTTGAGCGCTAGGACAGATGGATGCGGTCATACAAGCACAAACGAATCGGATCGTATCAGAACTCCGAGATTAAGCGCGCTTGGGCAAGAGTAGTACTAGGATGGGTGACCCCCTGGGAAGTCCTCATGTTGTGTCCCTAGTTTTGTCCGGATTACGCTCATGTTCATCTGTTTAATATTTATTTTTTTCGAAAATAAGCTAGATCTCGGAAAAATAAGCAAGATAAAAAAAAGAATGGCATAAAACAGATAACAGAGCGCGAAGTTATGCGTATTTAAAGTTTTTCACTTACGCGCCTTATTTTTAGAGAATGGGGATGGGTAGGAAAGGATTTATGAGAATTTAGAGCACTAGGATAGGTGTATGCGGTCATCCCAGCACTAACGTACCGGATCCCATCAGAACTCCAAAATTAAGCGCGCATGGACGAGAGTAGTACTATGATGGGTGACCTCCTGGGAAGACCTCGTGTTTCATCCCAACTTTTGACTGGATTACGCCCATTTTCATCTTTTTAATATTTTATTTTTGTAGAAAATAAGCTAGATCTTGGGAAAATACGTAAGATAAAAAAAGAATAGCATAAAACGGATAACGGAGCGCGAAATTATGAAAATTTAAAGGTTTGTACATACACGCCTTATTTTTAGAGAAGGGGGAAGGGTCGGAAAGGGTTTATGAGAATTTTGAGCTCTAGGACAGATGGATGCGGTCGTACTAGCACTAACGCACTTACTCTGATTAGAAATCCAAAATTAAGCGCGCTTGGGCGAGAGTAGTACTGGATGGGTGACCCCCAGGGAAGACCTCGTGTTGCATCCCACCTTTTGTCCGGACTACGCTTATTTTCGTCTGTTCAACGTATTTTTTTTTTTTAAAAGTAAGCTTGATCTCGGAAAAATACTCAAGATCAAAAAAAGAATCATATAAAACGGATAACGGAGCGCGAAGTTATGCGTATTTAAAGGTTTGCACTTACGCACCATATTTTTAGAGAAGGGGGAAGGGGAGGAAACGGTTTAAGACAAAATTGAGCACTAGGGCGGATGGATGCGATCATACCAGCACTAACGCACCAGATCTTAAGAGAAATATGAAGTTAAGCATGCTTAGACGAGAGTAGTACCAAGAATGCTGACCCCCTGAGAAGTCCTTGTGTTGCATCCTAGCTTTTGTCCGGACTACGTTCATTTACCTCAGTTTAATATATCTTTTTTAAGAAAATAAGCTATATCTCAGAAAAATATACAAGTTCGAAAAAAGAATAGCCCAAAACAGATAACGAAGCGCGAAGTTACGCGTCTTTAAAGGTTTGCACATGCGCGCCTTATTTTTAGAGAAGGGCAAGGGGGAGGAAAGGGTTTAAGAGAATTTTGAGCGCTAGGACAGAAGGATACGGTCATACCAGCACTAACGCATCGGATCACATCAGAACTCCGAGATTAAGCGGGCTTGGGCGAGAGTAGTACTAGGATGGGTGACCCCCTGTGAAGTCCTCGTGTTGTGTCCCTCCTTTTTTCCGGAATTCGCTCATTTTCGTACAGATAACGGAGCGGGAAGTAATGCGTATTTAAAGTTTTACACATACGTGCCTTATTTTGAGAGGGGGGGGGGGGAGGGGAAGAAAGGTTTAAAGAGAATATTGAGCGCTAGGACAGATGGATGCGCTCATACCAGCCCTAACACACGGGATCCCCCCGGTACTCCGAAGTTGAGCGTGCTTGGGCGAGAATAGTACTAGGATGGGTGACCCCTTGGGAAGTCCTCGTGTTGTATCACTCCTTTTGCCCAAACTACACTCATTTTCGACTATTTAATATATATATTGTTTTTAAAAAATAAGCTAGATCTCGGGAAAATAATCAATATCAAAAAAAGAATCACATAGAAGGGATAACGGAGCGCGAAGTTATGCGTATTTAAAGGTTTGCACTTACGCGCCTTATTTTTAGAGAAGGGGGAGGGGTAGGAAAGGGTTTAAGAGAATTTTGAGTGCAAGGACTGATGCATGCGATGATACCAGCATTAACGCACCGGATCGCATCAGAACTCAGAAATTAAGTGTGCATGGCGCGAGTAGTACTAGGATGGGTGACCTCGTGGAAAGATCTCGTGTTGCATCCAACCTTTTGTCCAGACTATGCTCATTTTCGTCCATTTAATATATATTTTTTTGGAAAATAAGCTAGATTTTTTAAAAATACGCATGATAAAAAAAAACAATCGCATAAAACGGATAACAGAGCGTGAACTTACGCATCTTTAAAGGTTTGCACATACGCGCCTTATTTTTAGAGAGGGCGGAGGCAGAGGAAAGGGTTTAACAGAATTTTGAGCGCTAGGACAAATGGATGCGGTCTTTCCAGCACTAACGCCCCTGATCCCATCAGAAATCCGAAATTAAGCTCTCTTAGGTGAGAGTAGTACTAGATGGGTGACCCCCTAGGAAGACCTCATGTTGCATCCCGCCTTTTGTCCGGATTATGCTCATTTTCGTCTGTATAATATTGTTTTTGGGGAAAATAAGCTAGATCTCGAAAGAATACGCAAGATAAAAAAAATGGCATAAAACGAATAACGGAGTGCGAAGTTATGTGTATTTAAAGTTTTGCACTTACGCGCCTTATTTTTAGAGAAGGGGGGGGGGGGGAGAGGTAGGAAAGGATTTAAGAGAATTTAGAGCGCTAGGACAAATGTATGTGGTCATACTAGCACTAACGCACCGGATCCCATCAGAACTCCGAAATTAAGCGCGTATTGGCGAGAGTAGTACTAGGATAGGTGACCTCCTGGGAAGACCTATGTTGCATCCCAAATTCTGTTTGGATTACTCCCATTTTCATCTGTTTAATATATTATTTTTTTGGAAAACAAACTAGGTCTTGGAAAAATACGCAAGATCAAAAAAAGAATCGCATAAAACGGATAACGGAGCGTGAAATTGTGCGTATTTAAAGGTTTCCACTTACGCGCCTAATTTTTAGAGAAGGGGGAGGGGTAGGAAAGGGTTTAAGAGAATTTTGAGCTCTAGGACAGATAGATGCGGTCGTACCAGCACTAACGCACCTGATCCGATCAGAAATCTGAAATTAAGCGCCCTTGGGCGAGAGTAGTACTGGATGGGTGACCCCCTGGGAAGACCTCGATTTGCATCCCACCTTTTCTCTAGACTACGCTTATTTTCATCTGTTTAATATATTATTTTAAAAAAATAAGCTTGATCTCGGAAAAATACTCAAGATAAAAAAAGTATCATATAAAACGGATAACAGAGCGCGAAGTTATGCGTATTTAAAGGTTTGCACTTACGCACCTTATTTTTAGAGAAGGGGGAGGGGTAGGAAAGGGTTTAAGAGAATTTTGAGCTCTAGGACAGATGGATGCGATCATACCAGCACTAACGCACCGGATCGCATCAGAAATCTGAAGTTAAGCATGCTTGGGCAAGAGTAGTGCTAGGATGGTTGACCCCCTGAGAAGTCCTCGTGTTGCATCCCATGTTTTGTCCGAACTAAGCTCATTTACTTCAGTTTAATATATCTTTCTCAAGAAAATAAGCTAGATCTCGGAAAAATACGCAAGACCAAAAAAAGAATCGCCCAAAATAGATAACGGAGCGCGAAGTTACGCGTCTTTAAAGGTTTGCATATGATACAACTCGAATGGCATCAAGACCTTTTACAAGGAGCCAAGCGAGGGAACTTCAAGCGATGCAAGCATTGTTCATGAGGAGGGACATACTTGAATACACTCTAACACCTTCCCGGGGATTGCAAGTGTTCATGATAGCATGGGAGGATGGTTTGGAGAAGAGGTTGGAAGATGGTCATACTTGCAATGTTACTATTACTTGAAGATTTGAAAATTCAAGTTTTGTTCCCAAAAGAAGACACCCAAACAAGGCCCTTACTTCATTAAGGGTAAAAGTGTAATAGTGTAGTTGTCTTCTTTTGAACCTTAGTATAAATAGTAGTCTATTTTCATTTAGAAGACTTAGTCTATGTTGAATATTGATATCTTCAAATTGTGAACTCTTTTGAGTGTTGAGAGCTTGCTAAGCTAGAGATTGTGAATCTTGTGAGAGGATTGGTTATTAGGGTATCAAATCCCTATTGGTCATCCTAAGAGTTTGGTGCTCTTTAGTTCCTAAATTAGAGGTCAAGTTAATTTAAGAACTTTGGTTGCTAATTTGGGTCTTGAGTTGTGTCAAATTATCTATCCTTTATTTTCCTTGTCATTTTTTCTTCATTTTCGTATTGAATATTGTATCAATTGGTATCAAAGCTTAGTTTAGGTTTGTTCTACCAAATCTAATCTTGGGTTTTAATTCAACAAAAAAAAAATCCGAAATTGAAAAAATAAAATAAAAAAAATCGAATTTTCTTGTTGATTTTTGTTGAATCTAGTGTTAGATTAGAGTTTCTTAGTGTTTCTAGAGTCTAAATCTTCAATTTTGAATTCATTTGGAGTTAGGGTTTGTGTTCTACCATTGTTGAGTTGAAGAACTTGAAATGGGTCTTGTTGTTTTGGGTGAAATTGGGGCTTGAAACTTATTGGGCTTTGTTCTAAAAGTCTTGGGGAGTCTAAATCTGAAATTTGAAGGAAAAACAAGTTGATTTGAAGGTAGTTGAAAATTTGAAATTGTTGGTGTTCTTGAAGATCTTCAAAACTTCATAGGGGAGAAGACTCTCCAAAAGGGCATTTAATCCAAAGTTTTCAAGTCAAGATTTGGGAAAAGTGTTTTTCTACCCCAAAAGGGTACATTTGGTCCAAAAAAAAAATCGAGAAGTTCGAGTTCAACACAAAAATCACTGAAGCTGGAACATTGCCAATTACGGACCGTAAATCAATTTACGGACCGTAATTTGGGGTCGTAAACTTGGATCTTGAAGCAGTAGTTCACTGGAAATTGCCAACCTTGTTAAAGACGGACCGTAAATCAATTTACGGACCGTAATTTGAGGTTGTAAACTGGGGTCTTGAAATAGTAGCTCACTGGAAGTTGGCAACAGTGTTAAATACGGACCGTAAACTACAATACGGCCCGTATCTCGTTGGTCGTAAAGTGCAAGGTACATTCTGTTTTGGGCATCACTAAATACGGTCACGAAGGACGGTCCGTAAACCACAATACGGACCGTATTTTGTCCAGCTCAAATCGTAAACTCCAGGTACCTTTTTCAAGTCCAAATTTCATTTTGATCCCTCTTCCAATTCTGAAAAATTTCTTGATCCTTAGTTGATGATCTTGTGTCCCTAATCCTTTGGTAGGGAAAAAAAAAAGTATAGAAATTTAAAAATTTTGATTATTTCAAATTGATACCTTGGATCAGTTGGGGCTTCCTGGTCGTGTTTTCAAGTTATCACCTACCCGGGCCCGAAATTTTAGTTATTTTCTCGATTTTTGAAATTCCATTTTTTTTTTCTTGTATCTCTTAACTAGTAGCCATTTAGTAGTTGTTCCTATTTGTGTTGCTAGTTCTTGTGTCCGCATTTCTTTCGTGCCAATTCTTTCGTGCTTTTCTCTTTTTTACTTCGTTGTTCATTTCTTGGCTCACGTGTGTTTGTTTTATTGAGTCGTCCTCGTTCTTTTGATAACAAGAATCTATTCCGACCAAGAGTAGAATTTGAACCCTTGTGACTAGTCAACATTAACAAGCACACAATCTTTGGCGGAAGCAATTTGTAAGGCAATCAAAGGTGCGCATACTTGTGCGATTGTGAGTTGATTTTACTAATCTAACGTGTTTGCTTGCTTTGTTGAGTGTCTTAATAGGTACCATGGCTACAGAGGATGAAACTCGAGTTCCCACCGGGGAACTCACACTAGTTGATGTAATGAGAGCCTTACAAGCCTTGAACGATAAAGTGGATAGTATGGGTGGTCGAATGGAAAACATGGGTGGTCGAATGGAAAACTTGGGAAGTAGGGTGGAAGCAATTGAAGGAGGTAGTAAGGAGGTCTCATATTCGCCTCAAGTGCAATACCAAGGTGGCACAAGTGGAGCTACTCGAAGCACTTCACCTACAGTGTCACCCGGCACCTTCCATCATCTATATAACCCCACTCCCCAAAACACTCCTCAAAACACGACTCTCACCCCACCAAACAACATTCCCATAGGCCAACGGAACAACCCACTCCAACAAGATCAAGTTCCAAATGACCCACATCCAACTGACCCACCCCTAAATGACCCCCACCCAAATGCACCAATGCCACCCCAAAACCGTCCAAACATCCAACAACCAAATGAGGAAGAGATAGAGGAAGCTCTACTTGAGCACGAACATTATGGTGACCAAGGTTGGAGGCCACGAGGGCAAGCACAAGGAGGTTATCGAGGAAGGGGTGGAAGGCATGGTCCTAACCCTCACATGGGTAGGCAAAGAGGGTACCAAGGTCGTGAAGGGTACCAAGGTCGTGACCATCAAGGTTATGACGACGATGGAGATTTTAATAGGAATCACGGTTATGGCGGAGGGCGAGACACGAGCCTCAATTCCATCAAGGTTACTCTCCCAACCTTCAAAGGAAGTAGTGATCCCGATACATTCCTTGATTGGGTGATGCATTGTGATAGAATCTTCTTGACGAATGACATGTCCGAGGTGAAAAAGGCTTCTTACGCCATTGCTCAATTCGAGGGGTATGCCTCCACATGGTGGGAAACTCAAGTGAAAGCAAGAAGAATTATTGGACTCCCGCCCACACCTACTTGGGATGAATTGAAGGAGGCCATGCGGCGTAAGTATGTCACCGAACGCTACAAACAAGAACAACTCAAGAAGGTAGGTGTATACCTTAAGGCAAAACAAAAAGAGTGTGGAAGAATACTATGATGAGTTTCAAATTGTCAAGATGAGAATCGACTTTGACGAGGATGAGTTAAATGCTATGACTCGGTTCCGAGCCGGGTTAAATGGTGACATTGTCTCCCAAATGAGACTCCACAACTATGGGAGCATTGAAGAAACCCTTCAAGCGGCTATTGAAATAGATGAGGGTCTCAAGGAGGACAAAATCAATAAATCAAGGGGCTATGTGAGTTCATGGAACCATAACAAAGAACGAGGAGCTTTCTCCTCCAATTGGCAAAAGAATAAGGGCCCCACGCAAGAAGCCAAGAAACCATTTGTGAAGAATTCTCAAGTTGAGAGGCAGGTTGACAAGCAACCTCCGAAGTTTGCTCCAAAAGAAGGAGGTACGAAAACTCCTATTCAATGCTTTAAATGTCATGGCTTCGGTCATAGAGCAAGTGAGTGCCCTAATCGTAGAGCGTTTATTTTGAAAGACACTTATAGTGAGGATGAGGAAGAATGCGAGGAAGGGGATGAAGAGGGCAATCATGAGGATGAACATCATGATAGTGAAGGGGATGGTGTTGAAGGTGATGATGAGCCTATTGTACCTCTATATGTGGTGCGACGAACCATGATAAGTAAAGCAATGGATGACCCAAGTCAACGGGAAAATCTCTTCCATTCCAAGTGCATCATTAACCAAAACACTAGCATCATGATCATTTATAGTGGGAGTTGTGCCAATGTGGCTAGTACCACCCTTGTTGATTTCTTAAAACTTCCCACCACCCGCTATGAAAACCCTTACAAACTTCAATGGCTCAATGAATGTGGTGAATTGAAGGTGACTAGGCGAGCTATCATCAAATTCGCGGTTGGGAAGTATCATGATGAGGTGTTGTGTGATGTTGTTCCCATGAAAGCGTGTCATCTTCTACTTGGCCGACCATGGCAATATGATAGGTCTGTCAACCATAATGGGAGAACTAACCAATACACCCTTGGCCACAATGGTGCCAAACATGTCTTGAATCCCATGACCCCCTCCCAAGTGGGTGAGATCTATAACAAAATGAGGGAGTTAAAGGAGAAGGGACATGGTGCATTACAAAAGAAGAATGTGGGGGACGAGGGAGTAGAGGAGAGTAGTTCTCAAGAGTTGAGTGGAAAGAAAGGAGAGCTTAGAGGAAAAACTAAGGTGTCGCTTTTGGCGAATTGTGGGGAAATTAGGGAGGAATTGGGGGAGCGTCAACCGGTGATTCTCCTCATGCATAGGGACTATGCATTGCACACTAATGAACTAACCCCTTCTTTTCCTAGATCTATTTCTTCTCTTTTGCAGGAATTTGATGATGTGTTCCCAACGGAACTCCCAAAGGGGTTACCACCCTTGAGGGGAATTGAACACCAAATTGACTTTGTTCCGGGGTCTCAATTACCAAACAAGCCGGCTTATAGAGCCAACCCGGATGACACTAAGGATCTTCAAAGGCAAGTGGATGAGCTCCTTGAAAAGGGAGTTGTGAGAGAAAGCATGAGTCCTTGTGCCATGCCCGTGATCTTGGTGCCAAAGAAAGATGGATCATGGCGCATGTATGTTGATTGTCGGGCCATCAACAAGATAACGGTAAAGTATCGCCATCCCATACCCCGTCTTGATGACATGCTTGATGAGTTGAATGGTTCATGCATATTCTCTAAGGTAGATCTTAGGAGTGGGTATCATCAAATCCGGATGAAACCCGGAGATGAGTGGAAAACCGTATTCAAGACCAAGTTTGGTCTATATGAATGGTTGGTGATGCCTTTTGGTCTCACTAACGCTCCTAGTACTTTCATGAGATTGATGAATCATGTGATGAAACCTTTTATTGGCAAATTCGTGGTTGTTTATTTTGATGATATTTTGGTGTATAGCAAAACCATGGATGAGCATGTTAGTCATTTGAAATGTGTGTTTGAAGTGCTTAGACAAGAACAACTTTATGCCAATGTTGATAAATGTTCCTTTTGTGGATGAAGTTGTTTTCTTGGGATTTGTCGTGAGCTCAAGGGGGGTTGAGGTTGATGAATCCACAATAGAAGCCATAAGAAATTGGCCCACTCCAAAATCCATTGGAGATGTAAGAAGCTTTCATGGCTTGGCTAGTTTCTATAGGCGTTTTGTTAAAGGATTTAGTACCTTAGCCGCTCCTTTGACCGAGGTAATCCGAAAGGACAAACCTTTTTCTTGGGGTGTGGAGCAAGCTAATGCCTTTGAAACTTTGAAACAAATGCTTAGCTCCACACCATTGTTGCAATTACCCGACTTTGACAAAATATTTGAGATTGAATGTGATGCAAGCAAAGTGGGTATTGGAGCCGTTTTAATGCAAGACCAAAAGCCCATAGCCTATTTTAGTGAAAAACTCAAGGGAGCGACTTTGAATTACACTACCTATGATCTTGAGTTGTATGCCTTGATTCGTGCTTTGGCAAATTGGCAACACTACTTGTGGCCTAAAGAGTTTGTAATTCGGACCGACCATGAGTCCTTAAAGCATCTTAAGGCCCAAGGTAAGTTGAACAAAAGGCATGCCAAATGGGTTGAATTCCTTGAAACCTTCCCTTATGTAATCCAATACAAAAAGGGAAAGGAGAATGTAGTGGCGGATGCCCTATCAAGGAAACATGTTTTGATTAATACCTTGTCTTCCAAATTGATGGGTTTTGAAAGCTTGAAGACATTGTATCCCGAAGACCCCGTCTTTGCCAAAATCTTTCTAGATTGCGAAGAATGGGAAAGGGAGAGGTGGATTAGGGATAGGTCTTCTACTCCCTATTCCAAGTTTGATGGTTTCTTGTTCAAGAACAAGCGACTATGTGTGCCCATGAGCTCTTGGAGGGAGTTATTTGTGAGAGAGGCACATAATGGGGGATTGATGGGACATTTTGGAATTGATAAGACTTTGGGGATTCTTGAGGAGCAATTTTATTGGCCTCATATGCGGAGGGATGTGGCTATGATTTGTGGCCAATGCATTGAATGTCGTGGCGCCAAGTCTAGACTCCTTCCCCATGGTTTGTATACCCCTCTCCCCACCCCTCAACAACCTTGGGTTGATATTTCGATGGATTTTGTGTTGGGATTGCCTAGAACCAAAAGGGGTAAAGATAGCATCTTTGTTGTGGTTGATCGATTTTCTAAAATGGCTCATTTCATTGCTTGTCATAAAGTTGATGATGCTCCTCATGTTGCCTCTTTGTTTGTTGAACATGTGGTAAAGTTGCATGGTATTCCCAAAACCATCGTGAGCGATAGGGATCCAAAATTCCTTAGCCACTTTTGGAAAGAATTGTGGGGACGACTTGGTACTAAATTGTTGTTTTCTACCTCTTGTCACCCACAAACCGATGGCCAAACCGAAGTTGTCAATAGGACCTTGGGTTCTATGCTTAGGGCCATGGTTAAAGGAAAATTAACATCTTGGGAAGATCAATTGCCTTTGGTTGAATTTGCTTACAATAGAGTCATTCATAGCACTATTGGCATGTCACCTTTTGAAGTCGTTTATGGTTTTAACCCCCTAACCCCTTTATATCTAACCCCTTTATCTCAAGATGTTGTGTTGAGTTTAGATGGAAACAAACGAGCCGAGGCCATGAAGAAGTTGCATGAGAAGGTGAGGCTTCACCTTGAGAAAAAGAATCAAGAAACGACCAAGAGAGCGAACAAGGGCCGCAAACGAGTTGTGCTTGAACCGGGTGATTGGGTTTGGGTACATTTCCGAAAGGAGAGGTTTCCCAACAAAAGAAAGACCAAGTTGATGCCTAGAGGAGATGGTCCATTTGAAGTACTTGAACGACTCAATGATAATGCATACAAAATTGATCTTCCACCCGAATACCAAGTTCATAACACCTTCAATGTGTGTGATCTCTCTCCTATGGTGGTGCAAGATGTTGATCCCTTAAATTTGAGGACAAATTCTCTTCAAGAAGGGGAGAATGATACAACTCGAATGGCATCAAGACCTTTTACAAGGAGCCAAGCGAGGGAACTTCAAGCGATGCAAGCATTGTTCATGAGGAGGGACATACTTGAATACACTCTAACACCTTCCCGGGGATTGCAAGTGTTCATGATAGCATGGGAGGATGGTTTGGAGAAGAGGTTGGAAGATGGTCATACTTGCAATGTGACTATTACTTCAAGATTTGCAAATTCAAGTTTTGTTCCCAAAAGAAGACACCCAAACAAGGCCCTTACTTCATTAAGGGTAAAAGTGTAATAGTGTAGTTGTCTTCTTTTGAACCTTAGTATAAATAGTAGTCTATTTTCATTTAGAAGACTTAGTCTATGTTGAATATTGATATCTTCAAATTGTGAACTCTTTTGAGTGTTGAGAGCTTGCTAAGCTAGAGATTGTGAATCTTGTGAGAGGATTGGTTATTAGGGTATCAAATCCCTATTGGTCATCCTAAGAGTTTGGTGCTCTTTAGTTCCTAAATTAGAGGTCAAGTTAATTTAAGAACTTTGGTTGCTAATTTGGGTCTTGAGTTGTGTCAAATTATCTATCCTTTATTTTCCTTGTCATTTTTTCTTCATTTTCGTATTGAATATTGTATCAACATGCGCGCCTTATTTTTAGAGAAGGAGGAGGGGGAGGGGGTTTAAGAGAATTTTGAGCGCTAAAACAGATGGATGCGCTCATACCAGCACTCACACATCGGATCCCATCAGAACTCCAAAATTAAGTGCGCTTCGGCGAGAGTAGTACTAGGATGGGCCGCCCCCAGGGAAGTCCTCGTGTTGCGTCTCTTCTTTTGTCCGGAATACGCTCATTTTCATCTATTTAATATATATTTTTTCGAAAAATAAGCTGGATCTATGAAAAAAACTCAAGATCAAATAATTAATCGTATAAAATGGATAACGGAGCAGGAAGTTACGTGTATTTAAAGGTTTACACTTGCGCGCCTTATTTTTCGAGAAGGGGGGGGGGGATAAAGGGTTTAACAGAATATTGAGCGCTAGGAAGGATGGATGCGCTCATACAAGCCCTAACGCACGGGATCCCACCGGAACTTCGTAGTTGAGCGTGCTTAGGCAAGAGTAGTACTAGGATGGGTGACCCCTCGGGAAGTCCTCGTGTTGTATCCCTCCTTTTTCCCGAACTACACGAATATTTTTTTTTCATATAATAAGCTAGATCTCGGGAAAATACTCAATATCAAAAAAAGAATCTCATTAAACGGATAACGGAGCGCCAAGTTATGCGTATTTACAGTTTTTCACTTGTGCGCCTTATTTTTAGAGAAGGGGGAGGGGTAAGAAAGGGTTTAAGAAGATTTAGAGCGCTAGGACAAATGTATGCGATCATACCAGCACTAATGCACCGGATCCTATCAGAACTCTGAAATTAAGCTTGCATGGGCGAGAGTAGTACTAGGATGGGTGACCCCCTAGGAAGACCTCGTGTTGCATCCCACCTTTTTTCCGGACTACACTCATTTTCGTCTGTTTAATATATTTTTTTTGACAATAAGTTAGATCGGGGAAAAATACGCAAGATCATAAAAAGAATCGCATAAAACTGATAACGAAGTGCGATGTTACACGTCTTTAAAGGTTTGCACGCCTTTTTTTTTAGAGAAGGGGGAGGAAAGGGTTTAGGAGAATTTTGAGCGCTAGGACAGATGGATGCGGTCATACTAGCAGTAACGCACCAGATCCCATTAGAAATCCGAAATTAAGCGCGCTTGGGCAAGAGTAGTACTAGGATGGATGACCCCCTGGGAAGACCTCGTGTTGCATCCCACCCTTTGTCCGGACTACGCTTATTTTCATCTGTTTAATATATATGTTTCTTAAAAATAAGCTAGATTTCGGAAAAATACTCTAGATCAAAAAAAGAATCATATAAAACGGATAACGGAGCGCGAAGTTATGCGTATTTAAAGGTTTGCACTTACGCACCTTATTTTTAGAAAAAGGGGAGGGGGAGGAAAGGGTTTAAGAGAAAATTGAGCACTAAGGCGGTTGGATGCGATCATACCAGTACTAACGCACCGGATCCCACCAGAAATCTAAAATTAAGCATGCTTGGGCGAGAGTAGTACTAGGATGGCTGACCCCCTAAGAAGTCCTCATGTTGCTTCCCTCCTTTTGTCCGGACTACGTTAATTTTCATCTATTTAATATATATTTTTTAGCAAAATAAGCTAGATCTTGGAAAAATACTCAATATCAAAATGAGAATCGCATAAAATTGATAACGGAGCGCGAATTTATGAGTATTTAAAGATTCAAAATGAGAATCGCAAAAAATTGATAGCGGAGCGCGAATTTATGCGTATTTAAAGTTTTGCACTTACGCACCTTATTTGTAGACAAGGGGGAGGGGGATGAAAGGGTTTAAGAGAATTTGGAGCTCTAGGACTAATGAATGCGATCATTCCAGCACTAACGCACTGAATCCCCTCAAAGCTCTAAAGTTAAGCGTGCTTGGGTGAGAGTTGTACTGGGATGGGTGACCCCCTGGAAAGTCATCGTGTTACATCCCTTCTTTTTTCCGGACTACACTCATTTTTTTCTATTTAATACATATTTTTTCGAAAAATAAGCTAGATCTCAGAAAAAAACTCAAGATCAAAAAAAGAATCGCATAAAACGGATAACGGAGCGGGAAATTATGTGTATTTAAAGGTTTGCACTTACGCGCCTTATATTTTGAGAAGGAGGAGGGGGAGGAAAGGGTTTAATGGAATATTAAGAGCTAGGACGGATGGATGAGATCATACCAGCACTAACACACGGGATCCAATCAGAACTCTGAAGTTGAGAGTGCTTGGGCGAAAGTAGTACTAGGATGGGTAACCCCCTGGGAAGTCCTCGAGTTGCATCCCTCCTTCTAACCGAACTACGCTAATTTCACTTGTTTAATATATATATATATTTTTGAAAAATAAGCTAGATCTCGTAAAAATACTCAATATCAAAAAAAGAATAGCCTAAAACGGATAACGAAGCGCGAAGTTATGCAAATTTAAAGTTATGCACTTACGCGCCTTATTTTTAGAGAAGGGGTAAGGGTAGGAAAGGGTTTAAGAGAATTTAGAGCGCCAGGACTGATGCATGCGATCATAACAGCAGTAACGCACCGGATCTCATCTGAACTCCGAAGTAAAGCGTGCTTCCACGAGAGTAGTACTAGGATGGGTGACCCCCTGCGAAGTCCTAGTGTTGCATCCCTCCTTTTGTCCGGACTACGCTCATTTTCTTCTGTTTAATATATATTTTTTCAAAAATTATGCTTGATCTCAAAAAAATACTCAAGATCAAAAAAAGAATCGCATAAAATGGATAACAGAGCGCGAAGCTATGCGTATTTAAAGGTTTTCACTTACGCGCCTTATTTTTAGAATATGGGGAGGGGGAGGAAAGGGTTTAAGAGAAAATTGAGAATTGTGACTGATGGATGCGATCATACTAGCACTAACGCACCGGACCCCATCAGAATTCGGAAGTTAAGCATGCTTGGGCGAGAGTAGTACTAGGACCGGTGACCCCCTGAGAAGTCCTGGTGTTGCTTCCCTCCTTTTGTCCGGACTACACTCATTTTCGTCTATTTAATATTTTAGTTTTTTTAAAAACAAGCCAGATTTCAGAAAAATACTCAATATAAAAAAAAACCCATAAAATAGACAACGGAGAGCGAAGTTATGCTTATTTAATTTTTTTTACTTACGCGTCTTATTTTTTGGGAAGGGGGAGGGGACGGAAAGGGTTTAAGAGAATTTAGAGCACTAGGGCTGATGGATGCAATCATACCAGCACTAACGCATCGGATCCCATCAAAACTTCGAAGTTAAGCATCTTTGGGTGAGAGTAGTACTAGGATGGGTGACCCCCTAGGAATTCGTCGTGTTGCATCCCTCCTTTTGTCCGAACTACGCTCATTTTTGCCTGTTTTAATATATTGTTTTTGAAAAATAAGCTAGATCTCAGAAAAATACTCAAAATCAAAAAAAGAATCGCATAAAACAAATAACGTAGCGCGAGGTTACGCGTATTTAAAGTTTTGCACTTTTGCGCCTTATTTTTAGAGAAGGAAGAGGGGGAGGAAAGGGTTTAAGGGAATTTAGAGTGCTATGACTCATGGATGCGATCAGAACTCCGAAATTAAGCGCGCTTGGGCGAGAGTAGTACTAAGATGGGTGACCCCCTGGGAAGTCCTCGTGTTGCATCCCTCCTTTTGTTCGGACTACTCTCATTTTCATATGTTTAATATATGTTTTAGGAAAATAAGCTAGATCTCGAAAAATACACAAGATAAAAAACGAATCTCATAAAATGGATAATGGAGAACGAAGTTATGCGTATTTAAAGGTTTGTACTTACGCGCTAGTTTTTAGAGAAGGGGGAGGGGGAGGAAAGGGCTTAAGAGAATTTAGAGCGCTTGGACAGATTGATGCGATCATACAAACTCAAACGCAATGGATCCCAACAGAACTCCCAAATTAAGTAGTACTAAGATGACTGACCCCTTGGGAAGTCCTCGTGTTGCATCCCTCATTTTTTCCGGACTACGCTCATTTTCGTGTTTTTAATATATTTGTTTTTCGGAAAATAAGCTAGATCTTGGAAATATACTCAAAATCAAAAAACGAATCGCATAAGACGGATAACGGAGCGCAAATTTACGCGTATTTAAATTTTTGCACTTATGCGCCTTATTTTTAGAGAAGGAAGAGGGGGAGGAAAGATTTTAAGAGAATTTAGAGCGCTAGGACTGATTAATGCGATCATACCAACACTAACGCACTGGATCCCATCAAAACTCCGAAAATAAGCGCGCTTGCAAGAGTAATACTAGGATTGGTGAAGCCCTCGGAAGTCGTCGTGCTGCATCCCATATTTTTTCCGGACTACACTCATTTTCATCTGTTTAATATATTTTTTCGGAAAATAAGCTAGATCTCGGAAAAATACTCAATATATAAAAAGAATGGCATAAAACGGATAACGGAGCGTGAATTTACAAGTATTTGGAGATTTGCACTTACGCGCCTTATTTTTAGAGCGGGGGGAGGGGGAGGAAAGGGTTTACGAGAATTTTGAGCTCTAGGACAGATGGATGCGATCATACCAGCACTAACGCACCGGATCCCATCAGAACTCTGAAATTAAGCGCGCTTGGGTGAGAGTAGTACTAGGATGGGTGACCCCCTGGGAATTCCTTGTGTTCCATCCCTTCTTTTGTCCAGACTACTCTCATTTTCGTCTGTTTAATATATATTGTTTTTGGAAAACAAGAGAGATCTCGGAAAAATACTCAAGATCATCAAATGAATGCATAAAAGGGATAACGGAGCGCGATGTTACGCGTATTTAAATGTTTGCACTTTCACACCTTATTTTTGGAGAAGGGGCAGGGGGAGGAAAGATTATAAGAGAATTTTCAGCGCTAGGTCAGATTGATGCGATCATACCAGCACTAACGCACCGGATCCCATCAGAACTCCGAAATTAGGCGTGCTTGGGCGAGTGTAGTACTAGGATGGGTTACCCTCAGGGAAGTCCTCGTGTTGCATCCCTCTATTTTTCTGGACAACGCTCATTTTTGTCTGTTTAATATATTTTTTTCGAAAAATTAGCTAGATCTCGCAGAAATACTCAAGATCAAAAAAAGAATTGCATAAATCGGATAACAAAGCGTGAAGTTACGCATATGTAAAGGTTTGCACTTATGCACCTTATCTTTAGAGAAGAGGGAGGGGGAGGAAAAGGTTTAAGAGAATTTTGAGCGCTAGGACAGATGGATGCGGTCATACCAACACTAACGCGCTGGATCACATCAGAACTCAGAAATTAAGCACGCTTGGGCTAGAGTAGTACTAGGATGGGTGACCCCTGGGAAGTCCTCATGTTGCATCCCTCCTTTTTTTTTCGAACTATGCTCATTTTCTTCTGTTTAATATATTTTTTTCAAAAAATAAAGTAGATCTCAAAAAAATATTCAAAATCAAAAAAAGAATCGCATAAAACAGATAATGTAGCGCGAGGTTACGCGTATTTAAAGTTTTGTAATTACGCGCCTTATTTTTAGAGAAGGGGAGGGGGAGAAAGGGATTAAGAGACTTTAGAGCGCTAGGACTGATGGATGCGATCATACCAGTCCTAACATACCGGATCGCATCAGAACTCCGAAGTTTAGCGTGCTTGGGCGAGAGTAGTACAAGGATGGGAGACCCCCGAGAAGTCATCGTGTTGCATCCCTCATTTTTTCTGGACTATGCTTATTTTCCTCTGTTTAATATATATTTTGTTTTTTGAAAAAGAAGCTCAATCTCGGAAAAATACTCAAGATCAAAAACAGAATCGTATAAAACGGATAACGGAGCGCGAAGTTATGCATATTTAAAGGTTTGCACTTACGCGCCTTATTTTTAGAGAAGGGGTAAGGGGAGGAAAGGGTTTTAGAGAAAATTGAGCGCTTGGGCGGATGGATGCGATCATGCCAGCACTAAAGCCCCAGATCCCATCAGAACTCCAAAATTAAACGCGCTTTGGCGAGAGTGTTACTCGGATTGGTGACCCCCTGGGAATCCTCATGTTGCATCCCTCCTTTTGTCCGGACTATGCTCATTTTCATCTTTTTAATATATTTTTTCGAAAAATAAGCTAGATCTCAAAAAATACTCAAAATAAAAAAAATCGCATAAACCGGATAACGGAGCGCATAGTTATGCGTATTTAAAGTTTTGTACTTATGCGCCTTGTTTTTAGAGAAGGAAGAGGGGAAGGAAAGAGTTTTAGAGAATTTATGGCACTAGGACTGATGGATGCGGTCATACCAGCACTAACGGACCGGATCCCATCAGAACTTTGAAATTAAGCGCGCTTGGGCACGAGTAGTACTAGGATTGGTGAATCCCTGGGAAATCATCGTGTTGCATCCCATCTTTTGTCAAGACTACGCTCATTTTCATCTGTTTAATATATTGTTTTGGGAAAATAAGCTAGATCTCGAAAAAATACTCAATATATAAAAAGAATGGCATAAAACGGATAACGGAGAGCGATGTTACGCGTATTTAAGGTTTTGCACTTACGCGCCTTATTTTTAGAGCGGGTGGAAGGGGAGGAAAGGGTTTAAGAGAACTTTTAGCGCTAGGATAGAGGGATGCAATCATACCAGCACTAACATACTGGATCCCATCAGAACTCTGAAATTAAGCGCGTTTGGGCGAGAGTAGTAGTCCTGGAGGCTACGACAAAGTGCCGAGAGAGGTTCTATAAAGATGGTTGGAGGCTAGAGGTGTACCTGTGGCGTACATTAGAGCGATCAAGGACATGTATGATGGGGCCAAGACCAGGGTAAGGACTATGGGAGGAGACTCAGAGCACTTCCTAGTGGTGATGGGGTTGCACCAGGGATCAGCTCTTAGCCCATTTTTATTCTCCTTGGTGATCGATGGATTGACACGGTAAATTCAAGGTGAGGTGCCATTGTGTATGTTATTTGCGGATGACATAGTCCTGATTGACGAGTCTCGCAGCGGGGTTAACGCTAAGATAGAGGTTTGGAGACAAACTCTGGAGTCTAAAGGGTTCAAGTTGAGTAGGACCAAGACAGAGTACTTTGAGTGCAAGTTCAGTGATATAGTGCATGAGGCTGACGTGCAAGTGAGGCTTGGCACCAAGGTCATACAGAAGAAAGATAGTTTCAAGTATCTTGGGTCTATTATACAAAGAAATGGGGAGATTGATGATGACGTCACACACCGTATTGGTGCAGGGTGGATGAAATGGAGGCTTGCCTCCGGAGTGTTGTGTGACAAGAAGGTGCCACCGAAACTTAAAGGCAAGTTCTACAAAGTGGTGGTTAGACCAACTATGTTGTATGGGGCGGAGTGTTGGCCAGTCAAGATCTCATGTTCAGAAGATGAATGTGGCGGAAATCAGAATGCTGCGATAGATGTGTGGGCACACTAGAAGCGATAGGATCAGGAATGAAGTCATCCGAGAAAAGGTTGGAATAGCCTCAGTGGAAGACAAGATGCGGGAAGCGAGGCTGAGATGGTTTGGGCATGTGATGCGGAGAGATGCAAATGCCCCAGTGCAGAGGTGCGAGAGGTTGGCCAGCGACGGTTTCAGAAGAGG
The DNA here is from genome assembly GCF_019175385.1 of Lycium barbarum. Lineage (NCBI taxonomy): Eukaryota > Viridiplantae > Streptophyta > Magnoliopsida > Solanales > Solanaceae > Lycium > Lycium barbarum. The sequence goes on from NC_083341.1 coordinate 76,200,639, forward strand.
TAGAGGTAGGCCGAAGAAGTATTGGGGGGAAGTGATTAGACAGGACATGACACATTTCCTGCTTACCGAGGACATGACCTTAGATAGGAGGGTATGGAGGACTCCTATTAGGGTAGAAGGCTAGTAGGTAGTCCCGTTTATCCTTTCTTACGAGTAGTTATGTTGCTCTATAATTTCTTGTCTCTTGATTTCTGCGAGTATCTGTTGGTTTATAATGGCTTATTTACTTTCATTGTTTTCATTTTCATAATTGTTTTGATTTGTTTGCCCGTATCTGACCTTTCTTATGCTTTTTCTTGAGCCGAGGGTCTTCTGGAAACAGCCTCCCTACCTAAGGTGGGGGTAAGGTCAGCGTACACTCTACTCTCCCCAGACCCCACGTTGTGGGATTCACTGGGTATGTTGTTGTTGTTATTGTTGTTGGGCGAGAGTAGTACTAGGATGGGTGACCCCCTGGGAAGTCCTCATGTTGCATCTCTCCTTCTGTCCGGACTACTCTCATTTTCGTCTGTTTAATATTTTTTTTTGGAAAATAAGCTAGATCTCGAAAAATACACAAGATCAAAAAAAGAATCTCATAAAATGGATAACGGAGAACCAAGTTATGCGTATTTAAATGTTTGTACTTACGCGCCTTATTTTTAGAGAAGGGGGGGGGGGGGGTAGGAAAGGGTTTAAGAGAATTTAGAGCGCTTGAATAGATTGATGCGGTCATACGAACACAAACGTAACAGATCCATCAGAACTCCGAAATTAAGCGTGCTTGGGCGAGAGTAGTACTAAAATAATCCATTTGTACACAGTTCACCTATTCAGCTCTAACAAGCACAACTCACACAAAATAATTTCAAACTAACTCCCTTTCCCTTGGTTTATTGATAAGAGTGAAGACCAAGGGCATGTACATGGCAAATAGATGTCTCTCAGACCATAAGGCATGCCATGACACCTTTTATTTTAGGAAAAGGTACTATGAACCAAGGTTTCCTTGGTTCTTCCCAATCCCTACTCCAAGGTGCCTTTAAGAAGTCTTCCTTAGGTCATGTGACTTAGAATTTACACATACATATTCTCTGAATCTGTCCTCTAATCAATCAACCAACCTAGCATTATTAACAAAGCCAAGTAACTTCTCAAGTCAAATTTAGCCTAAAGGTCATTGTTAAATTATGTTATTAAGCTATACTGTGGCTAACAGGACACCACTCAATCTAAGTGTCTCATCCTTCCAAGTTGATTTATCTTATGATTTTAAGCTAAGTCAGATTGACTTCTAAATGGGACATAGACCTCTTATTCATGTTAAATGCTATATGCTTTTATTTCTTAATCCGTTTATACCTGTTAACATGATTAGCATTAGTCCAGAGGGTCACCCAAGTCACTAATGCCAACTACATAGTTATACTTCACTATATTCAAGGGACGGGCAGTCAAACAAGGATTAAAGCATTCATTCAAAGAACCTTTTCAAGTTCTAATACCTTTCTTAATAAAGCAATCATCAGAATATTTGTCCAAGCAAGCACACATTTTGTCACGACCCAGCCCCGTGGGCCATGACTAGTGCCCGAGCTGGACACCCATATGTACCTGTCAAACATAATCGGACTGGTACCATAGTTCCTCAATCAATCACATCGTAATAACATACGCAAGCCGACGAGGCTGCCACTGTATATATCATTATACCACGCAAGCCGACAAGGCTGCCACTACATATCAGTATATCACGCAAGCCGACAAGGCAACCACTACGAAACGATAGTACATGCAAGCCGGCAAGGCTGCTACAACGACAGAACATCCACAATAAAACTATATAGACACAGCTGATCAAATCTGTATAGAACCCACATACATGTCTACAGACCTCTAAGAGTATCAACGGTGAAATATGACAGGACAGGGCCCCTTGGTACCCCTGGACAAACATATATATAAACATCAGAAGGTCAGTACCAAAATCAAGGCTCCGGAACAACGGAGCTCTCCAAGACAGCTGAATGGAAATCCTAGGCTGGGGGATCACCGAATCGAGCGTCTGTACCTGTAGGCATGAAACGCAGCCCCCCAAAGAAAGGGGGTCAGTACGAGATATGTACTGAGTATGTAAAGCATGAAATACAGTAAAGAGGATCATAATTGAAATAGGGAGTGCAGGAGACAAGTATAACATCCAGAATACCAAAACATTTGCCTTTTGAAACATAAATCATGCATGTCAATATCATATGTCATACCCGGCCCATTATGGGACTCGGTGAATAAAGTCATCACATGCCCTCCTGGCCGCCATAACATATCATCATATATATATATATATATATATACCGTACCCGGCCCTCTAGTGAGGGACTCGGTGAACAATGCAGTGAAACTGTGCACGATAACATACCCGGCCCGGGACTCGGTGAAAGACATATTGAGGCATGCACGAGCAGAGTAGTGAGTAACCATATGCAATTTAAAACATTATCAAGACTCAAACAGAATAAGAAGAAGGGATTTACACCTGAGTATCAATAGCGACAATCATATTAAATATTCCTCAAACGTCATCATAAACAATATCAAAAGAGCCTTAGGAACCATAGACATATGTCAATATAGAATGAAATAGCTTATAGAAGTCAAGGACGTCAGTTTCTAGGAATAGGAACTTATATATATATATATATCGACTATTATCCAACGTATAGGAAACTGAAGAGGGATGCTCAATCACTTAAGAGTTCTAACATCAAGAAGTGAATGAGAATCATGAATCACACTCAAGACTTATGAATAGGATTACCCCAAAGCTCATATCATTCATCACTTAAATCTAAGACATGCCAAAAGAAAGAAGGGACAACTTTACATACCTGTTAACGATTAATCGCAAACCCGTTCGCTTCGTCGCCCCACTAGCCTAGTTAATATAAAAGTAACGTTATCGTCAGTAACTATACTTTCCAATTCGTAAATCCGTAGCCCATCGCTCATAGAACTTATTCTTTAACTTATACATTCTCGTTTAGGATTTTTCATTAGTTAGGGACTTAACGAAAATCGGGCAGCATTTCCCTTATATATTCGCCTATCCCGAATTTCCAATTATTTCCCTGTTAACACAGAAATACCAACAATAGAGATATACGTACATAATTCTTACAATTCAGCGCATAACAATTCTAACAACCCAACAACCTTTCTGAATCCATTTCAACCCACAATTTTATATAACAACGATTTCATGCATTTTCTTACTTCCAATTTTGTCCAATCCAATTTTAATAATTCCATTACAACGCTATTAACACAATTACACCATAAAATAAGAAAATCTTACCAAATTTTTCTCGGAGGAATTTCTACGCTGAATTGCTCCAATTTTACAATTTCTTCTTCTCCAACTTAATATCCAATGTTGCTATCAACCCCTTGGACTTGTAATGCACTTGAAACTTAAATCAAATCAAGCAAAATTTATTTTTTTTCTCCTCAACCATGGCTGGCCGAGAGGTTGGCAGCCATGGCAATAATTTTTCCTTCTTTTTCTAAGCTTTCTAATTTGAAAAAATGAAAGTGATATCTTGATTAGCCTTTAACTTAAGGCTATATATGGTTCCTACCTCTTGGACACGTGCCCTCACCCCTTATGACTCATCTTTTTTTTTTATTATTTAAATCGGGTGGGGCCCACAATAATAATTAAGTTAATTAATTTGAATTAGTCAATAATCTCTACATAATAATTTAATCATAATTAATTAGTTCCTAATCTCCAATAATATTTCTACACTAAATAGAATTTATAAACAATTTATGTAATAATTTAAAATTTAAAATTAAAGGTTCCTATTTCATGTCCGAAAATAATTACGCCTTTAACTTGAGTCGATTTGCTTGCGAATGATTCGACGTATAAATATACGGGGTATAACATCATTCCCCCCTTTAGAACATTCGTCCTTGAATGTTAAACTGATCCTGAATTCCCAATACTTTCTCAAGTGTTCTCTTATTTAATTATGCCCTTCACATACCATTGGTCGATTTGCTATAGTTCATTATAACGCATTCCAGGTCTCTACGTAACCATCCCTGTAATATTTCCTCCCTCTGATGCTTCTCAAGGTAATTATTCCACGTCATTGCCTTTACTCTCCTCTTTACTTCGCAGTCGGTTGTCAGTTGTATTGCGGGCTCTTCCGCTGAAATTTTACTCTCTTGCTTGTGCGCTTAGTCCTAACTCGACTCCTTCTTTTTCTATAGTTACTCCCTTAAGATATCGTTCCCTTCATCTTACCTCCTAATTTATAAATAAGAATTTGTAACGCGCCGACATCCCTCGTCGGTCCATTAGACTTTAATATCCCTGGAGTATTGCATGCCTCTGGTAACCTATAGACCCTTTGCAAGTTCTATGAGTAGAATGAAATTTCCCAGAGGGTAACACTTTTGCACTCCAATATCTTTGTTTTACTCCGCCGTTACAGTCCGTATTCTGAAATCCTCAGCATCATGTGTCACCTTCTGACTTTATTTTAAAGGTCTTTAACTATCACTTGTTTTTACTTCTTGATCTCGATCTTTAGGGTTGGCTATCAAATAATGCTAGGGTTCCCTCATATTATAACTTCACTGTCATCCAGTAACCAGTAACCCGCTTGTTCTGATTGTCTCGGTTAAATCATTTCGTAATTTCCTTTACCCTAACTGGCAATACTTTAGGCATATTACCTCGTGTTGTTTCTCTATTTTTGACTCAAACTCTTCTATTGCCCCCTTACTCAAATTTGCTCTTAGTCCTCCTATCACGCATCTTATTGCAATCTTTACACGAGTATGTGTAGGTGTTCAAATCAGCCCAGAAAATACCTTAACGTCAGTTCACTAGTGTTTGTGCTTTACCTTACATTCTTCCCTTGTACCTTTCAATGGTATCGGGGCCCAATTATGGCTTTTGCCCTCAGTACTAATTATATCTCTGTAGTTTTGCCTCAAACTATCTTACACCTTTCTTTGATGTATCCAAAATATCGCAATCGCGTTGTTGTTACTGAATTCTTACCCTTCTTATCAAGTACTTACTTGGTCTCATTCTCAGCACACAAATATTCGTAGGTTGCATAAATATTCTTGTACAACTTGTATAAAGTATATCTAATCTTAATCAGAGTCTTCTCCTTTCCTGGTTCATTCTGCTTTACATATCCGTACTAAAACTCGTTTGTAGTCTTTCTTGTCATACTCCCTTCCTTTCCCTTCTCCTTTGCTACTTATGTGTCACCATGTCATTAGCCAATAACTCCATTGCCAATATCGTAACCTCTAATCCAGTATAGCATTGCTATCCTTCATAACATCTCTTAAGTTATTCGTTATCATTCTCTTGTCGTACTCTTTCTTTTTATAAGCATCCACTTTCTGATGTCATATTACCAGATATCTTTACCAATAATGCTCAGCACTGTCTCAAATACCGTCCTGGCTTCTATCCGTTTATTGCTGGCCTTCAAATTTCACTAACTTGTTTCATCAAGGGATCTCACTTAAAGTTTAAGTATCCATATTAAATGTGTTGCAGTGTCCGTTGATTTCATCTTACACTTGCATTTCTCTCATCCGCTTCCCCCCTTTAGGGTGTACCTACATCATTATCTATTTATATTCTACTCTATGTCCCCATTTCAAATTTTCAAATTCATATGATTCTTTTCCAATACATTTGGTATACTGTACCATATCCATGTCTTCCTTTATATCATCTATAATTTAGATTACCCATGTATGAAACCCCAACACAATCACGAGGCGATGAGAACTCTCGATATATAGTACAAAATCTTATCTGATGGTTGGTACTCGAGTAATGTAATTAATGTAGCAATTTATCCGAAGCCACATTCCAATTAGTAATTTGCTAGTGCTTATAGTTGTTTCAAATTCTCAATTAGGTAGCACTTATATTCTGATGATGAGTGTCCCAAGCTTTCTTGCAATACTATCTTTATCCCAACGGATATCACCTGTTTCCTCTAATAACCTCACAATACATCAGTTGTTTCGCAAATCTACAATCCTTGTCCTTTAAGGATTTCACTATTTTCCGAGGTGAAGTCACATACACGCAGTACTCCTTTATGCGTCATGCTCTTTCATTCTTGTTGTATACCCAACGCTAACTTCCAAATTGCTCAAAATCATATCAAATTTGTCTTAATAGTGGTCTTGTCTTATCACCTTTTTCGTCGTACTACACCTTAAGGTTGTAGCTATATATTTCCCTTTTATCCTATACTCATACTCAATTAACTACGTTTGTCTTGAGTGCTTCCTTTAGTATTACTTTCATTTTTCCAGTCTATGTCTATCTCTTATCTTATGCACGAGAAATTTCATGCTACTCCTGTATCCTTCGGTAAACACTGCTTCTACTTAACCCTTTCTCATTTTCAAAACATATTCTGTTCATCCCTATTTGTTTTTATCATACCAGTCATTTCTGGCATTCATTCTGTCTCGTAGCTCATCTTCCTTTAGGTTGGTCTTTCACAATTCTGTCGCTTATATTACTCGTTTTCTTAGCTATACGCGTCATAACACATCGCTACACTGTAATCCCACTCGCTTCCTACTTATCTTCCTCCTTCTATCAACTCCTTCTCTTCCTGCGCTCGCTTTCACTTTCGTTACCACTTGATCTCTATTCTGAGCTTTCCCTATAGGACTTTTGTAAGTCTTTCTTATTCGTTCTACATTTCTTTTCCGCTTCACACTAATCACATCATATTCTTTAGTTACTTCCTTGCTAGGCTTTACTCATTTCTATAGCAATCCTTGTGGTATTCATATTACATCCTGTTCGTAATCCATCCTATAATGTAACACTTCTTAACCTTATTCACCCTTTTTGATCAATCTTATCCTTAATTTTTCATAAGTTGCCTTATCAATACCTTCATCATTTGTCATAACTCTTCCTCCTCCGTACTTTTATCTCAATCATACTACTACTCCTTTTAACTGTAAACTCGTCGTAATTTATCCCTACTTATCGGTTCACTCGATACCTCAATAAAATGTTTTGTTAAGAGTTGCCACCTTTTTCTAAATCATCCCTTAGTATCACAAGCCCTTTCGAATCATCCTAGCATTTCATCAGTAACACGTGGAACACAGGATCCATGATAGTTCACAAGTTTGAGTTTTCCTTCCACGAATTCCATCTCCAATTAGTTGATTAAAACTAATAAACTCAAAGAACACAAGAACACTCCCACTCCAAGGTTACGTCACCATGAAGCGTCCTTCGAAACCACACAAGAAGAACTAGAATCCAACAAGTACCACGAGACTTCTATCGCCTAATTCACATAGTTTACCCTCAGATTTTTTTTGGGGTCATGAACGAACTGTTTAGTTCACAAACTACTTGTTGTATGCTTTGTACTCTTCCAATAAAGTGAAACTTAATTGCTAGACGTTTTTGCTCTTCAACATGAGCTTTTTCTAAGGCAAAATGTGGTTGGAAAATATTCTAGTCCGCCCAAATGAACTGCGAATTTGCTGCTCATATACGTTTCTTCGAAATAAAAATTTTCAAATAACAATGATGCCTCTTATGGATGACATGGGGGGTATCTCTTAAAGCTTTAGTCCGACATAATAAATCTTCCCCCATCGGTATCGACTTTCAAGACATATTATGAACTTATATCTCGTTCTCTTCTTTTCCTATTTCTCGGAAAATTTGGGCAGAGTTTCCTCTGTACTTCTTATTATCCCAAAACCTGCACGCAGGAAATACCAACAATGCCTCACAGGGCCAACATAAATACGTATATATCATATCGTATCATAGCCACACAGGGCTCCCAATTTCCAGAAAAAGTATAAAGGTGTCGGGACTTACCTCACATACCGCACCTCGAGACGTACCTGATCCTTTAACGGTCTGTTCTGTTATGCTTTCCTATCCACCTTCTCTTTCATTCTTCAACTTTACATTTCAATCATATTTCAATATTCTTACCTTATCCAACATGCCTCTTTCGCACCATTACTTACTTGTATACTGTGTAGCTTCCAATATCATCAGTCGCTTTCTTCTATCGATGTCGTTCTTCAGCTGAAATCAAAGGTTAGTATAAGGAATTTCATTTCCAATGGCTGGGCTCTATCGCACGATCTTAGATATGAAAGAAAGGTAACATCCTAAATGTCCTGTAGCTTCCTGTTTATAGATGTGGTGCACAACACACCGATAAACAAGACTCTACTAGACACGGTCTGTAGACACTCCGAGGATGAACTGCTCTGATACCACTTTTGTCACGACCCAGCCCCGTGGGCCATGACTAGTGCTCGAGCTGGACACCCATATGTACCTGTCAAACATAATCGGACTGGTACCATAGTTCCTCAATCAATCACATCGTAATAACATACGCAAGCCGACGAGGCTGCCACTGTATATATCATTATACCACGCAAGCCGACAAGGCTGCCACTACATATCAGTATATTACGCAAGCCGACAAGGCTGCCACTACGAAACGATAGTACATGCAAGCCGGCAAGGCTGCTACAACGACAGAACATCCACAATAAAACTATATAGACACAGCTGATCAAATCTGTATAGAACCCACATACATGTCTACAGACCTCTAAGAGTATCAACGGTGAAATATGATGGGACAGGGCCCCGTCGTACCCCTGGACAAACATATATATAAACATCAGAAGGTCTGTACCAAAATCTAGGCGTCGGAACAACGGAGCTCTCCAAGACAGCTGAATGGAAATCCTAAGTTGGGGGATCACCGAATCGAGCGTCTGTACTTGCGGGCATGAAACGCAGCCCCCCGAAGAAAGGGGGTCAGTACGAGATATGTACTGAGTATGTAAAGCATAAAATACAGTAAATAGGATCATAACTGAAATAGGGAGTGCAGGAGACAAGTATAACATCCAGAATACCAAAACATTTGCCTTTTGAAACATAAATCATACATGTCAATATCATATGTCATACCCGGCCCATTATGGGACTCGGTGAATAAAGTCATCACATGCCCTCCTGGCCGCCATAAAATATCATCATATCATCATATATATATATACCGTACCCGGCCCTCTAGTGAGGGACTCGGTGAACAATGCAGTGAAACTGTGCACGATAACATACCCGGCCCGGGACTCGGTGAAAGACATATTGAGGCATGCACGAACAGAGTAGTGAGCAACCATATGCAATTTAAAACATTATCAAGACTCAAACAGAATAAGAAGAAGGGATTTACAGCTGAGTATCAATAGCGACAATCATATCAAATATTCCTCGAACGTCATCATAAACAATATCAAAAGAGCCTTAGGAACCATAGACATATGTCAATATAAAATGAAATAGCTTATAGAAGTCAAGGACGTCAGTTATCGTAGAGTTTCTAGGAATAGGAAATTATATATATATCGACTATTATCCAACGTATAGGAAACTGAAGAGGGATGCTCAATCACTTAAGAGTTCTAACATCAAGAAGTGAATGAGAATCATGAATCACACTCAAGACTTATGAATAGGATTACCCCAAAGCTCATATCATTCATCACTTAAATCTAAGACATGCCAAAAGAAAGAAGGGACAACTTTACATACCTGTTAACGATTAATCGCAAACCCGTTCGCTTCGTCGCCCCTCTAGCCTAGTTAATATAAAAGTAACGTTATCGTCAGTAACTATACTTTTCAATTCGTAAATCCATAGCCCATCGCTCATAGAACTTATTCTTTAACTTATACATTCTCGTTTTGGATTTTTCATTAGTTAGGGACTTAACGAAAATCGGGCAGCATTTCCCTTATATATTCGCCTATCCCGAATTTCCAATTATTTCCCTGTTAACACAGAAATACCAACAATAGAGATATGCGTACATAATTCTTACAATTCAGCGCATAACAATTCTAACAACCCAACAACCTTTCTGAATCCATTTCAACCCACAATTTTATATAACAACGATTTCATGCATTTTCTTACTTCCAATTTTGTCCAATCTAATTTTAATAATTCCATTATAACGCTATTAACACAATTACACCATAAAATAAGAAAATCTTACCAAATTTTTCTCGGAGGAACTTCTACGCTGAATTGCTCCAATTTTACAATTTCTTCTTCTCCAACTTAATATCCAATGTTGCTATCAACCCCTTGGACTTGTAATGCACTTGAAACTTAAATCAAATCAAGCAAAATTTATTTTTTTTCTCCTCAACCATGGCTGGCCGAGAGGTTGGCAGCCATGGCAATAATTGTTCCTTCTTTTTCTAAGCTTTCTAATTTGAAAAAATGAAAGTGATATCTTGATTAGCCTTTAACTTAAGGCTATATATGGTTCCTACCTCTTGGACACGTGCCCTCACCCCTTATGACTCATCTCTTTTTTTTTATTTAAATCGGGTGGGGCCCACAATAATAATTAAGTTAATTAATTTTAATTAGTCAATAATCTATACTTAATAATTTAATCATAATTAATTAGTTCCTAATATCCAATAATATTTCTACACTGAATAGAATTTATAAACAATTTATGTACTAATTTACAATTTAAAATTAAAGGTTCCTATTTCATGTCCGAAAATAATTCCGCCTTTAACTTGAGTCGATTTGGTTGCGAATGATTCGACGTATAAATATACGGGGTATAACACATTTAGTCCATCTTAATCAAATAAGCAATCATAATCAGACTAAGCACCTGATGTAATAAGAGTATGCTGTTTAGGAAAAACTATCTTAAGTTATGGTGGATTTAAAAAATGCTATTCAAAGAAAACTTAATAGTAATGGTAAGGTATCAACATACAAACAAAATAGCCCAGTAAATAAATTTAAAAAATGAGTGACAAGATCAAAGTGTTACCTTTTTGGGGCGCAGCCGTGAACAAAAATGGATTAGAAAACCTTCCGTGCTTCCAAATCCCACACTCAGCCACACCAAATACAAAACACACAAGAAAATAAATTTTTAGAACTGGAAAGACTCAAACCTTTTAGTTAAAGTCCAAAATTATACTGATGAAACTTGAATTTTAAGTAAACTCAAAGTTCAATCTTCTTTTTAGGTTGTGAAAATTTGTTTTCGTGAGAGGGTTGAGGTTCTATTTATAGAACCCCAAAGTTGTAAAGAAAATCGATAACAGCGATGTGGGACAAACATATTTTCTCAGAAATTAACCCTTGCAAACCAATTCTACGGTCTAGATCGAACTAGGTTAACAATGAATGGCTCAATGTAAGCCCTATTTCACTCGATCCGACTGAGATACATTCAGCCAACGGGATTCGAGAAAACTTAAACACAATATGACAATAAAACATAGAAATCGCATTTTGATTCGAAAACATAAAGGAAAGAGGCAAAAGAAATGGAGACTAATACCGTGCTTGGATAGATCTGCGTGAGAAAACATTGAAGCATTAATTGTTGTATGACTATGGTTACGCAAAAGCTGTGAGAACCTTGTGAGTTCTGCATTTTTTCCATTTTTGGCAGGGAGAGAGAAGGGGGGGCGGGGGTAGGCGGCGATAGGGTTTGGGGAGGAGAGAGGGGGTGAAGGGAGTGTTTGGTGTGAAAATGAAGTGAGGATGGGTTTTACCCCCTCTTGTTCTGATTATTTTGGGCCGGGTCGATCCGTTTTGGGCTGGACCTGGTCCAAAATCAAAAGAAGAGAGAAGAGGCCCTTTTGTACATTATGTATATATACTTCATGTATACTAGGAGTATTTACGTATGTAGGGGTAGCACGGGTAATTTAATGAAATGGACAAACATTTAAAATAACCAATTATCAGTCGTAGTACTTAGTTATAATATAATTAAGACGTAATTAATTATGATACAATTAGTAAGTTCATTTTTGCAAACATGGCCTCAATTTGTTTTAAAACTAAATAATTGTTGCGCTTATAATCCCTTTATCAGCCAATTGCAATAATATCCCCAATTAATCTTAATCTAATTAATTATTTCACTCATGGTCCTATTTATCCTAATTAACTAGTTAAAACAAAATTCTCACTAATGACCTCAATTGATTTGCCAATGGATTCGGTCATTCCAATTAAAGTCGCTCAAAGGCTAATTTTAAAAAAATGACCCCAATTGTCTTAAACCATGAATTATTTTTTCAATTATGGCCATGATGTAAACAATTAGTAATTAAAACCAATTTACAATGATGACCCTCTAATTGATTAATTAACCTAATTAAATACTAAAAACAATTTATTAATTTCAACTAATTATGCAAACCCACAAAATTAATGATTGAGGGGGAAAATGGTCAATTCTCTTAATTACTCAAGCTCCTTGGAGTTAAAGAGAATAATTCATTTGTTAATTTGACCTTTTAACAATTTATCAATTAAATAAAAAATTATTCAAAGTTGTTTTGCTTTTTGATTAGCTCTAATATAAATGTCATAAAATGCATCAATTAATCCCTAAATAACTTATAGTGTAATGCAAATCATTTTTTCAATTTAAAATAAGTAAAATATTGATTTGACCAATTTTTTATAAAAATTATTTAAGCCCTTTAAGATGCATGACTCACTTTATCTATGATCTAAGGACTCTAAGTACTCAAAATAAATTATGGGACTTCAAAAATTAGGTGTCAACAACTGCCCCTTCGGTGTTCGGGAATGGCGGGACCATCCCTGAGCAACGAAATTTGACTAACCCTAATTTTTGACTGACCCGACTCATTCTACCCTACATTTTCATGCAATTTTCACATATGTGGTTGGGCCCTGGCTTCAGGGTTTCCTACATATCTCGGGCTATACGAGAATTCAGGCCAGTTGTAGTTCGACTCAGCTAAAGACTTTTAAGTGATTCGGAAGCAAAGTCCTAAGATTCCCAGTGTAGTGACCAAGGTTTCTCTAGACAGCTGTTAGAATGTGACCGACTCTCTAGTTTTGAGCCCGTCTACATATCCCTGGTCTTTGGGAATCAGGTCACATGTAGTTCGACTCGCTGGAGAAGAGTATATCCCTTATATGGGAACACCTTCAAATTGCCCGCTGAAAAATAGAAAAATTGTGGTTGAGTCTGAGATTGGAAGGCTTCCAAATCCTGGCCGGAGAGCTTGACTCTCATTGGCACCCTATCTTGACCGACTGCATAAGAAAAAGTGCCACGTTATCTGGTTCAGCAAGCTCTCCTTTTTGGCTGCAATGTACCTGTTTCCTGAATTTGACAGCATTGCAGCTATTCTTTGTGGTGTTTGAATAAATGGCCCTTTTGGCTGTTTGTACGGATTTCCCTTTTGGTTGTTTGAATGAATGGCCCTTTTAGCAGTTTGATATGAATGACCCTTTTTGCATTGTTTGTATGAATGGCCCTTTTCGCCATTTGAATGAATGACCCTTTGGCAATTTGAATGAATGGCAATTTTGGCTATTTGAATGAATGGCACTTTTGGACATTTTATATGAATGGCCCTTTTGGCATTATTTGTATGAATGACCCTTTTGGTTGTTTGAATGAATAGCCCTTTTGGTAATGTTTGAATGAATGACCCTTTTGGCGATTTAATATGAATGGCCTTTTTGGCATTGTTTATATGAATGACCCTCTCGGTAGTTTGTATGAATGGACCTTTTGGCAGTATGATATGAATAACCCTCTCGGTAGTTCGTATGAATGGCCCTTTTGGCAGTTTGATATGAATGACCCTCTCAATAGTTCGTATGAATGGCCCTTTTGGCAGTTTGATATGAATGACTCTCTCGGTAGTTTGTATGAATGGCCCTTTTGGCAAATTTGAAGAAATGAATGGCCCTCTCGGCATACCGATGACACATTTTCTTTCGTCCACTGTATTAGTTGTTGACCCTCGTGGTTAGATATGCCCTTTGTCCTTTTCGTGACCCTTTGCGTCATATGTATCTTCGTGCACATTCATTGTGACCCTCTTGGTTTGATAAATCTTCGTCGTTCGCTCTTTGTTTGACTTTTTCGGTCAGATATGTCTTTATGCTCATTCATTCTTTGTATGACCCTTTTGGTCAGCTATATCTTTGTTGCTCATTCTTTTCGCGACCCTTGTGGTCGAATATGTTTTTGTCCATTTGTTTTGTGATCCTCGTGGCCGGAGATGACTTTATCACCCATTCTTTGCATGACCCTTTTGGTTAGATGTATCTTTCCTTCTGGTTTCATTATAGCCCTTTTGGCCTTTTGCTGTCATGTTGAGTTTGCCACTCGCCTTTGTTGCGGGTAAACCTTTCACGACCCAAACCGATGAGCGGCGATGAGTGCCTGATCTCTAGTGACCAAACACTTCTATACTCACACCTGGATAATACTACATGATAAGGGCCCACAAGCAACTCAATCTGGATTAAACTGACCCATGAAAGAATAATATCAATATATATATATATACTGAAGCCAACAATGTAAGCCTACTAGAATGCCACATGAACTGTACATAAAAGAATATGAGCTGACAAGGCTACATCACAAGTCATCTGCACATAACTGTCTACAGACCTCTACTGGAATAAAAGTTGTAGAATTGACGAGACAGGGCCCCGTCATACCCATATGCATATCTATATCTCAAAAGTAGCATACCAAAATGAACTGCTGCTCCGGATCAAGTGAACCGCGCTGACCACCGCTGGAGGAATGTCCTACTGAGCTGAACCACCTATCTGTCTACCTGTACCTGCGGGCATGCACGCAACCCCCTGAGCAATAGGGGATTCAGTATAGAAAATGTACTGAGCATGCAAGGCATAAGAGTAACATATCTATAAGCATCATGAAAGGAATCTGAAACTCATAAACAACTGATTGTCTGAATGCATCTGTATGACTGAAGGTACCTCTGCGGTGTATGATATGCATGCTTTGTTTAAATACCATAAACATCTATACATATAGTAAACTGCCCGACCATATAGATACGGTGTATGCTGCCCAGCCATATAGGCACGATGTTACCATCATCATTATCATTACCCCACGTTCGGGACAATATCATAAGCCGCCCATTACTGGTGCTGCCCGGCCATGTAGGCATGGTGTAATCATACATCATCATCCATAAGCCGCCCACCGTAGTGGTGCTGTCCGGCCATATAGGCACGGTGTAAGAAAATAGCTATACATATATATAAACGCATGAAGGACTCTTGAAAAATATACTCTAAACTACTCTGGGTAACATAAGATCTCTGGAAGCCATAGACATAAAACATAGGAATTCAAAGATACGATGAATCCTGTGCCATCTAAGTGTAGAGTCTTTGGAACTCGCTCACTTACTTTGTTCGTTCAGATAATAAGGATCATGACAAAAGAATAAAAGGGACAGCCTTAACATACCTTGAAGCGTATCTAATCGTCCCCGTCTACTTCTTGAATTTGTAAGTCTACCACCAAGATAACATAGGCCACAATTAGCCCATTTATAACACTTACTATCCAATTCAAGTGAAAGGGGGACTTAACGAAGTTCGGATAACATCTCCTTCATAACTTAATAATTCCTCAATTTCCAATTTAACTGAAATATCAACAACAATACTAACAACAACCATATCAATACTTACATATCAAAATATAATCACTTCTACATCCAAATCATCTCTCAAAATATCCCTCAAGTCCAACTCTACCCTTATTCAACTTACAACTTTCATAACTATAATTCTCTTTACTTAAACCCACTAAAACTCTTGATAATTAACATAAACACAAAGGTAGGAATAATATACATACCTTGAGGAGTCTAAGGTTCCAAGAATCAAACTTCAACTCCAATCCCAAAGGTTAACAACTCCTATAGAACCCTAAGAGCAACTTTCCCTTCACAAGCTCGAGTTTACGGGGCTCGGATCTTGCTAAATCTTCAGTATGATGATAGAAAAATATTGAGAGGAATATTCTAGGCCTTTCTATGATTTTGGATGTGGAAAATAATGAGAACAAGATGTGAGGGTCAAATGTATATAGAGGAAACTAGAAGGTTCCAGTGGTGCGGGTCGACGGTGGGTCGACGGCTTGTCAACGTGCTCTGTCGACCTGCCACCTGAGTCGCTCCGGCTCTCGTCGATTCGATTAGATTAGCTTCAAATCCTGTCAAATCGCAAAGAACATATACTTACACTTTGTCACACGCGGGGTAAGGCACTTAATTCCTCAAAACTCGGATACAGATCCCTATACTACGGATATAAACCACCCATAAACCAAGGACTGTTTACGATGAAAATGAAAGGTGTACCATTCTCCCCCCCCCCCCCCCCCCCCCCCTCTCCAAGAAACATTCATTATCGAATGTTGATACAAGTCATGGGCTATAAAAATTTTGGCAGAGTCTCCTGTCACGACCCAAACCGATGAGCCGTGACGGGAGTCTGACCTCTAGCGACCAAACAACCCTAAACCCTTATCTGGAACATGCTGAACATCAATAACCCATAAATGGAACAAACTCATCTCATAAAGAGAAAACATCCGAACTCTGTACAATCTGCATATATATACACAACTTGCGGAAAAACAGTGCAAGCCGGCTAGGCTACTGTAGATACTGTACACAAAAGAATATAAGTCGACAAGGCTACATCGTCTGACTACTACATACAACTGTCTACAGACCTCTACTGGAATAAAGTTGTAGAAAGGACGGGACAGGGCCCCGTCGTACCCATCTATATACATCTCAAAAGAATGGGCTACTAAAACGGACTGTAACTCCGGATCGTGCATATATGTATATAAATCATGGATAAGATCTGAACTCATAAGCTGAAATAACTATCTACATGAATCTGTATGAACTAGTATCTGTCTGCATCTGACTGAATCTGAATGTCGGAACACATGGACATGCATGTATATATATGTATATCTAGTAGGTACACACCTCATTGTTACATTACAGGCCGCACCTTCACCCCCTGTCAAGCGTGCCTTTCTCGTGTATATATCCCACCATCATAAGCCACTCATAGACCACTCATAGGCCACACCTTCACCCCCTGTCAAGCGTGCCTTTCACATATATAAACGCAGAAGGATTATCCAACCCACGATTTTGAGTTGGCAGCAGTGATTCATGCCTTGAAGATATGGAGGCACTACTTGTACGGTGTCCATGTTGATATCTATACTGATCATAAAAGCCTCCATTACATCTTTACGCAGAAGGATTTGAACTTGTATCAGAGGCGATGGTTGGAGAGGTTAAAAGATTATGATGTGGACATTCTATATCATCCCGGGAAGGCTAATGTGGTAGCCGATGCCCTCAGTTTCAAATCTACAGGTAGCTTGCCTCACGTATAGCTAGAGAGAAGAGAAATGGTCCGCGAGGTTTGTCGATTGGCTAGCCTCGGAGTTTGATTGCTAGACTCAGGTGATGCAGAAGTTACTGTTCAAGACACAGCGGTATCATCCTTGGTAGTTGAGATAAAGGAGCGTTAGTACGAGGATCCTGTTCTAGTTCATTACCGAGATACAGCCCCTCAGAAAGAAAAGACACCCTTTGTGATCATAGGTGATAGGGTACTCAAATATCGAGGTAGATTGTGTGTCCGTAGTGTTGCAGGACTCCGTCAGCAGATTATGGGAGAGGCACATTACTCCTACTATTCTATTCATCCAGGCTCAACAAAGATGTACCATGATCTTAAGGAGGTTTATTGGTGGGATGGTATAAAAAGAGATATAGCAGAATTTGTCGCTCAGCGTCCAAATTGTCAGCAAGTCAAAATAGAACACCAGAAGCCTGGAGGTCTATTGCAAGCTATGGAGATTCCGACATGGAAGTGGGAGGTAATTAATATGGACTTTATTACAGGGTTACCCCGCACTCAGCAGAAGTGTGATTCGATATGGGTCATAGTTGATAAGCTCACAAAGTCAGCTCATTTTCTGCCTGTTAGAACTACTTATGCAGCCGAGGATTATGCGAGGCTTTATCTTAGGGAGATTGTACAACTCCATGGTATTCCTTCCACCATCATTTCAGATAGGGGAGCACAGTTCACAGCCAGATTCTGGAGGTCTTTTCAGCAGGGATTGGGGACTCAGCTGAGTCTTAGCACCACATTTCACCCGCAGACAGGTGGACAAGCAGAGCGTACTATACAGACCCTTGAGAATATTCTTAGAGCTTATGTGTTTGACTTTCAGGGCAATTGGGAGGATCATTTGCCTCTTATCGATTTCGCATATAACAACAGTTACCATTCCAGTATTCAAATGGCTTCTTATGAGGCCTTATATGGGCGGAGGTGTAGATCGCCCATAGGATGGTTTGATGTTGGGGAGTGTTATATCCCGTGTTTGCGCATTCGGAAAAATTTGGGATAATCTTGCCTTGTAGGAAATAAGGCTATGTTTTTATTTTATTTAATATATGTGTGATATTCATGAAAAATATTGATGCGGAAGTGCGGAGGAATGCCGAGGGCAAAATTGGAATGTAAGTGGGTGTGTGGTAGTATGGTGCCATGGAAAGTGATGGATTAAATTCTATTTAGTCTGTTAGTTGCGTCGTTGTTGCATTTGTGACGTGAATAAGGGTTTAATGAATCAAGTCGGCATTGAAAATGGTTGTGGGTTGTTATGGAAAATTATATGATTTTTATATAGTTTTTATATAATTATGAAAGTAGAGTTCTAGAATGTGAATCATTATTGTTGTTAATGAATTTGGAAGAAAACAATGCGAGTTGGTAGTGTTGTTGTATTCGTTGAAGTTTCGGATAGAATATGGAATTGGCGGAATTGTTTGAATCCTTGAATATTGGTTGAAATGCTATTGAATTATGATTGAATAATCTTGAATTAGTTAATGAATATGGGAATGTTGATATTAGTTTGATATTGTGGAGTTTGAATGGAAGCTGTCGCCTTATGTAGAAAGGAAGAATATTGATGCTAGAACCTATTTTGTTGTGATTCTTGATTCATTTGGTATGGTTGGGTTGTTTTTGTTGTTGATATTGAGCCGAGCTAAGTCTCGGGGATGTTATATGTATAGGGGAAGTGCTGCCGAAATTTCGATAGACAAATACATAGTTAAATGAATTCTTGAAGTCTTGAAATTCCTAATTGGTAACTTTGACCATTTGTAGATTCTGAGCGAGACGGGATTTGAATTTTGACGAGCGTGAGACGCTTATAAGGTATGTAAGGCTACCCTATTCCTTCTTTTGGCATGTCTTAGGTACACTAGGTCGATATCGGAGCCCCGGAGGCAATTCTGTTCCTGGAAATCCGAATTGCAAATCGAGCACTATTCATTCAATTGAATTGAACCTTAAAGTTCTCCTTTTGGTTGAAAAGTAATCAAATGTCCGAAACTTATGCAAATGTAATCGACTCGCTTCGGAACCTCCACGTATGATCCCATAGACCCCAAATGTCCGTGATTCATGTCCACCACCTCGACTTGACCCGAGGTGGGCCCGCTAGCATTGAGATTCCCTTGTTTGCTCTATTAGTCTCATTTTTGTACAATGTTGGCAAAGCACTTTTGTTTATGAATTTTGACTATCATAAAGTAATGTTTGACTGCCACGATATTCTAAATTATATTTTGAACCATAAATACTACTTTGGAAATACTTTCGTGAAACGGAACCCGTATTGACTAATTGTTCGAACTACTTGACTAATGAGTTAGCATATGAAATTATCAAGTTTCAAAAGGTGTTTTGATATATAAATTGCATTGTTTGCTCACGACTCCGCTCGTGCCCTTATTATGATTTCGTTCACCGGTTCCCGGGCCGATTATGGTTCGTGCGCGCTATGATAAATTCGGCCGTATGCTGTGTTACGGTTCCCGAGACCTCGCCATAGGGCCGGGTTCCGTTTGGAGTTATGCTGTGATATGGCTGGTGATATGTTATGATGATATGTGTGTTCGGGGATGTACGGAGATTTGAACTTTCTGGTGTTATGCTGTGTGTGGCACTAGCGTCGGAGTGGTGACCACGTTCCTGAGCTTTTGCATGATTTTATCTCATTATGTATATATGCTTTCAGTACAGGTTTGATATACTATTCAGTATTTCCCCTTTTGTATCCTGTTTGTTTCAGTTGTGGCTTATATTTCTGTACTCTATGCTTTACATACTCAGTACATCTTTCGTACTGACCCCCTTTCTTCGGGGGCTGCGTTTCATGCCCGCAGGTACAGACACCGGTGATCCACCACTGTAGGCTCCATTTTCTGCTATTTCGGAGTGCTCCCTTTTGATCCGGAGCCCACTTTTGGTACATATATATATATTTTTTTTTGCTATGTATATCTGACTATTTGGGTATGGCGGGGCCCTGTCCCGTCATATGTTTTCGTTCTGGATTTGTAGAGGCCTGTAGTCATATATGTGGGTCGAGGGTCCTATATGTGTCTGTTTGTTTTCGACTTGCGTCTTAATGCGGTCCGTCTGTTATGGTGGCCAAAATGGCCCTTATGTTTATATTTGTACATATTACCGGCGATGTGCATTCCGCCGCTCCCTTCTGTTCTGATATGATATTTTGGTACGCGTGACCGCTTAAGACAAGTTTTGATTTAAATTATGTTTAAAATGGCTATTATGAAATTTGAGCTAAGTTTGGGTTTGATAATTGGATATGTGAATCGGTCTGGGTGCCCAAGTAGGGTGCCAGTCGCGGCCCATGGGGCTGGGTCGTGACAAAAGTGGTATCAGAGCGGTTTGTCCTCGGAATGTCTACAGGTCGTGTCTCGTAGAGTCTTTTTTATCGGTGTGTTGTGCACCACATCTATAAACAGGAGGCTACAGGACATTTAGGATGTTACCTTTCTTTGAATCTTAGACCGTGCGATAGAGCCAGCCGTAGGAAATGAATTCCTTCCTACTAACCTTTGATTTCAGCCAAAGAACGACATCGACAGAAGACAATGATTGATGATATTGGAAGCTACACAGTACACAGGTACGTAATGGTATGGAAGATGTATGCTAGGTAAGGTGTTTGAAATACGATTGAAATATAAAGTTGAAGATTAAACAGAAAAGTAAACAGGAAAGTGCCTCCGATGCCGTTTGAGTTAGGCATGTGAGGTAAGTTTCGACATTTTCATACTTTTGTTTGAAATTGTTAGCCCTGTGTGGCTATGACACGACATGATACGATATATATATACGTATATGCGTTGGCCCTGTGAGGCACGGTTGGTATTTTCTGCGTGCAGGTTTTGGGATAGTAAGAAATACAGAGGAACCTCTGCCCAAATTTTTTTCCAGAAATATAAAAAGGAGAATAAGATATAAATTCTTAGTATGTCTTGAAAGTCGACACCGATAGGGTAAATCTATTATGTTGGCTTAAAGTTCAAGAGATACCCTCCATGTCATTCGTGAGAAGCCTCATCCTTATTTGGGAAATTTTATTTCGAGGAAGCCTATATGAGCAGCAATTCACAACTTATTTAAACGGACCAGAATGTGTTCCAACCCCATTTTGCTTTAGAAAAGCCTATGTCGAAGGGCAAAAATGTCCAACGATTACGTTTCATCTTATTGGAAGAATACGAAGTGTATGACAGGCAGTTGAGAACTAAAGGGTTCGCTCACGACTCAAAAAAATATATATATATAAATATGGTGGTAACCATGTGAATTGAGATTCCGCGATGTTCGTCGGACTCTAGATCTCTTCTGCTGGTGGTTGGAGAATGCCTTACAGTAACATTTTATGAATTTTTATCGACTAATTGGAGATGGAATTTGTGGAATGAAAACTTAAATTTGTGGACTGCCTAGAATTATATATATATGCATGAAGCTAAATATTGCGGATTTACAGGGGGCGAGACAGTGACTATATAGTCAGAAAAGTAAAAGAATTCTCTCTAGATCGGGGCAGGACCCGCTACGAGAATGTTCTGAAGGTTGTTAAGACCCCGACTTGTCTTAAATCATGTGACAAAGGCCGTGCGGGGTAATTGACGCAATTATACCGGCCTTAACGTGTCTAAATACATTAAAGTTTTACGGTTAAGCGTGCCAGGGCCAAAGCAAATCTGGGATGGGTGACCCCCTGGGAAATACTAAAATTTTCACGAATATAGATATAAGGGACGAATAGGAAATTGGGGTAACCAAAAAAAATATATATATAGTAAGTGGAGTGGTTAGAAACTTCACAGGGGTCGCGTGAGCTGAGACGGATTAGATTGGCAAAAAGGGAGAAAGAACAACGCAGCTCCGGAATTAGAGTATATGTGTGTGTAGGGACCCCGTTTACGACTATGTCAATCGATTGGTGAACTCAAATAGCCAGCGTTGTAGTATATGGGAGACATGAACTGAACGAAATTTGTGAGACAAAGCGAAAGGTATGGTACAGGTGTTACGAAATAAACTGATATTCATTTTGATACCGGTTGAGATTGGAAGATTCTAATACAACGATATTTGGAAAGAAAAGAGAGTAATTGAGCGGAAGATAAGAAGGTCAAAATGTCAGAGAAGTGAACAGTAAGGAACGTAATTAAGCAGAACTTCTAAAAGAGTCGACGGGCAAGGCACGAAATTATTTGCGAAAACGAACAAAAATGTAGTAGTGTAGGACAAAGGAAAACCTAGGGCATGGAAGGATGAATCAGGTGAATATTAAGTAATTCGACTATCGAGAAAATAGAACGACAGGTAAGGAACGGGTATGAAGGAAGGATATGATTATTAAAAGATAAATTGTTACATTAATTACATTATTTGAGTGCCAGCTATTAGATAAGATTTTGTATCATATGATTGAGAGATTTCATCGCTTCGTGATTTTGTTAAGGTCTCGTATGAAGATAATCAAGTTATATATTATAAAGGAAAAACATGGATACGGTATAAGCACAACCCCAAAAGGGGGGGAGCGGATGAAAGTAAAGTACGTATAAATGGAAATAATTGACATAGAGAGAATCGAAGCGATAAAGAATTGTCCTAGGCCTTAGACATCGACTGAGGTATGCAATTTGTGGAGAACTTTGCTCCTACTACGGCCTTATTAACAAAGCCTGCCTCAGAAGGTAGTGAAACTTCAGTAAACTGGTACTTGTGAACGCAGTTTTCAATTGCTGAAGGGAAAATTAATTACAGCTCCAGTTCTAACTCTTCCTGAAGGGCCAGACGGGTATGTTATTTATGGTGATGCTTCTGATACTAGGATAGGTTGTGTACTAATGCAGCACAGTCAAGTTATGGTATATGCTTCCCGGCAGCTCAGACCGCACGAGAAGAATTATCCCACTCACGATCTTGAGTTGGCCGCGATGATTCATGCTTTGAAGATTTGGCGGCATTACTTATATGGGGTCCACGTTGATATTTATACAGACCATAAGAGTCCCCAGTATATTTTTTTAAAACAAAAAGCACTGAATTTGCGGCAAAGAAGATGGCTTGAATTATTGAAAGATTATGACGTTGATATTCTATACCATCCTGGGAAAGCCAATGTGGTAGCGGATGCACTTAGCCGCAAGTCTATGGGCAGTTTGGCTGATGTACAATCTGGTAAGACAGATTTGGTTCGTGAAATTTATCAGTTAGCCAGCCTTGGAGTTCGTTTGGCAGATTCTGGAGATACTGTAATTTCTGTTCGGGCGGTTGCTGAATCATCAATTATAGAAGAGGTAAAGCAGCGTCAGTTCGAAGATCCTATTCT
Source organism: Lycium barbarum (assembly GCF_019175385.1). NCBI lineage: Eukaryota > Viridiplantae > Streptophyta > Magnoliopsida > Solanales > Solanaceae > Lycium > Lycium barbarum. Next base: position 76,224,381 of record NC_083341.1, read on the forward strand.
GGTTCAGTACAGAAATGTGGCCCTTAATAAAGAAAAGACTCCGTTTGAAATTTCGCCTGAAGGGGTGTTATTATATGAAGGCAGATTTTGTGTACCGGATGTTGCTGGCCTACGGCGACAAATCATGGGCGAGGCGCATAATGCACGGTATTCTGTTCATCCTGGTTCCACTAAAATGTATCATGATCTCAGGTGCTTGTATTGGTGGGACGGTATGAAGAAAGATATTGCTGAGTTCGTTGGCCAGTGTCGAATTGTCAACAAGTTAAAATTGAACATCAGAAGCCCGGTGGATTATTACAGGAGATGGAAATTCCAGCCTGGAAATGGGAGATGATTAATATGGATTTCGTTGTTGGGTTACCGCGCACTCCACGCAGGTATGATTCTATTTGGGTTATTGTTGACAGATTGACGAAATCAGCCCACTTTCTCCCAGCCCGGACTACTTATTCGGCTGAGGACTATGCTAGATTATACATCAGAGAGATAGTCAGACTTCACGGAATCCCTGTATTTATTATCACTGACAGAGGTGCTCAGTTTACAAGGAATTTCTGGAGATCGTTCCAGGGAGGATTGGGGACTCAGGTGAGTCTTAGCACAGTATTTCATCCTCAGTCCGACGGACAGGCCGAGCGTACTATTCAGACACTGGATACGCCGCGGGCTTGTGTTATTGATTTTAGAGGTAACTGGGATGATCATTTGCCGCTAATTGAGTTTGCTTATAATAATAATAGTTATCACTCCAGCATCCAATTGGCACTGTATGAAGCCTTATATAGTAGAAAGTGCAGATCTCCGATTGGTTGGTTCGATATGGGTGAAACAAAGCTGATCGTAGCAGATATGGTTCAGCAAGCAGTCGATAAGGTAAAGCTCGCTCGGGAATGGTTATTGATTGCCTAGAGTCGACAGAAATCACATACAGACAGGCAGCGCCGACTGTTAGAGTTCCAGATTGATGACTGACTATTTCTAAAGGTGTCACCTATGAAGGGGGTGATGAGATTCGGTAAAAAGGGTGAGCCCAGTCCGCGGTATATCGGGCCGTATCGGATTATTCGGGAGATAGGCGAGGTCGCCTATGAGCTAGACTTACCATCCGATTTGGAGGAAGTGCACCCAGCATTTCATGTATCTATGCTTCGAAAGTGTGTTGATGATCCTTCCAGAATATTCCCAGTAAATGATACTCAGGTGACGAAGGACCTGTCTTATGAAGAAAAGCCTATAGCTATTCTAGACCGGCAGGTAAGGAGATTGCGCACCAAAGAAGTACCTTCTGTTAAAGTCCTGTGGCGCAATAATAACCGGGAAGAAATGACCTGGGAGGCGGAGGATGAGATGAAGAAAAAGTATCCCCACTTGTTTACGGTTACGGTTCCCGAGACCTCGCCATAGGGCCGGGTTCCGTTTGGAGTTATGCTGTGATATGGCTGGTGATATGTTATGATGATATGTGTGTTCGGGGATGTACGGAGATTTGAACTTTCTGGTGTTATACTGTGTGTGCCACCAGCGTCGGAGTGGTGACCACGCTCCTGAGTTTTTGCATGATTTTATCTGCATTATGTATATATGTTTTCAGTACAGGTTTGATATACTATTCAGTAATTCCCCTTTTGTATCCTGTTTGTTTCAGTTGTGGCTTATATTTCTGTACTCTATGCTTTACATACTCAGTACATCTTTCGTACTGACCCCCTTTCTTCGGGGGCTGCGTTTCATGCCCGCAGGTACAGACACCGGTGATCCACCACTGTAGGCTCCATTTTCTGCTATTTCGGAGTGCTCCCTTTTGATCCGGAGCCCACTTTTGGTACATATATTTTTTTTTTTTTGCTATGTATATACCTCTGTATATCTGACTATTTGGGTATGGCGGGGCCCTGTCCCGTCATATGTTTTCGTTCTGGATTTGTAGAGGCCTGTAGTCATATATGTGGGTCGAGGGTCCTATATGTGTCTGTTTGTTTTCGACTTGCGTCTTAATGCGGTCCGTCTGTTATGGTGGCCAAAATGGCCCTTATGTTTATATTTGTACATATTACCGGCGATGTGCATTCCGCCGCTCCCTTCTGTTCTGATATGATATTTTGGTACGCGTGACCGTTTAAGACAAGTTTTGATTTAAATTATGTTTAAAATGGCTATTATGAAATTTGAGCTAAGTTTGGGTTTGATAATTGGATATGTGAATCGGTCTGGGTGCCCAAGTAGGGTGCCAGTCGCGGCCCATGGGGCTAGGTCGTGACAGGGAGAATCAGTTAGTAGGCCCAGAATTAATTCAGCAAGTGGTTGATAAAGTGAAGGTGATTAGAGAGAGATTTCTAACAGCTCGGAGCCGATAGAAGTCCTATGCGGATAATCAGCGACGTAAGCTAGGGTTCAAAATGGGCGACTGGGTGTTCCTGAAAGTTTCGCCTATGAAGGGAGTGATGAGGTTTGGTAAGAAGGGTAAGTTGAGCCCTCGATATATTGGGCCATATAAGATCATTCGTATAGTGGGTGCAGTGGCATATGAGCTGGAATTGCCTTCGGAGTTAGAATCGGTACATCCAGTATTTCATGTATCAATGCTTCGTAAGTGTATCGGAGATCCTTCAAGAGTTGTACCAGTGAATGATATCCAGGTGACAGAGCAGTTATCGTACGAAGAGGTTTCGGTGGCTATATTGGACAGGCAGGTTCGTCGGTTGCGAACCAAAGATGTAGCCTCCGTTAAAGTCTTGTAGAAGAATATGAATGTTGAAGAAGTGACTTGGGAAGCGGAAGAAGCGATGAAGATTAAGTACCCGCATTTGTTCCCAGCAGTACAGGAGGTGCAGTCAGAGGCATCACTTTTGTCAAGTATTATTTCATTTCAGTTACCGTGATTGGTCATGTGGGGCCATAGTATTGTATGTTACAGTATGTGGCCTTGTGAGGCATTATTTTGGGTTGTTGTGCACTGAACGGATTGGTATAAATACAGGGGAAACTATGCCGAAATTTTTATAACCCAAGATTGCTCGAACATTTGAGGACGAATGTTCCTAAGGGGGAAAGAATATTACACCCCTCGTTTTCGTAGTGATAGAACTTATGATTTTCTAATTGGGTATGCCCTGGGAATTGAGACCCGAGCCCGAGTTTTGGAGATAGAAAGTTCCCTACCCCGTGTGCAAGGGTATCGGCAGGAATTCCTGGTGATTTACAGGGTTAGAAGTTGAACGAATCGAATCGACGTGATCTGAACCGAATTGGAAAAGTCTGCAGACACTAGTCAAGATCGACGGGTCGTCGAACCTGTCAATGGGTTGTTGTTCTGCGGCGTTGACAGGGTTCCGCAGCCCTGCATTCTGCAGGCGCAGGTCGACGAGCACGTCGACGGATCGTCGACACGTCGACGGGTCGTCGACCCGCTCGTCGAACCGGACCACTGAAGAATTTAATTATCTGAGTATAAATACGTGGTCCATGACTTTATGTCTTATTTCTCTCATTCCCAGATCAGAAAACCCTAATATTTTTCTCTCCCAACATTTATGGCATAGTAGTGAAGATTTGACAAGACCCAGACCCCATAAACCTGAGCTTGTGAAGAAGAAGGTTATTTCTAGGTTTTCTCCAAGAATGGGAAGCTTAGGGAGTTGAAGTTAAAGTGATTCTTTGGATTCTTGACCCCTCAAGGTATGTAAATGATTTCTACCCTTGTATTTAAGTTAGTTACTAAGAGTTTTGGTGGTTCATGTGAAGAGACGATAGCTATGAAAGTGATAAGTCAATGAAAGGTTAAATAATGCTTTTGGGGTTATGTCAAGAGATGATTGAGGGATGTGTTTGGGTATATCTTGTTATGAGAGTGTTGCCATTAATGTTATCCTTGATATTGTAGTTGAGATTGGATGGAATTAGTAGTTGAGGGTTTTCTACGTTTTCAAGGGATATGTTGTCCATAGTTGTTAAGCTCTTTTGTAATTATGATGATTAGTGAGTAAGGTGAATAGCCTAATTAATGCCTATGTTATCTTAATTGTAGACTTACGAGTTCAAGGAATAAGAGTTGGACGATTGAATATATCTCCAGGTATGTTAAGGTTATTCCTTCTTTTTTCTGGCATGATCCTATGATATGAACCGATAAACGAGTAAGAGAGTTTCCATATTACTCTTTTCTTATAAGTACTAAGAGAAATACAGCTTTGATGTTCCCGTACCCCAGCCATGGTATTTCCCCATATTCAGGCCTTGTGATTTCTTGTCCTAGTAGTATGAGTCCAGTAAGGCCCATGAGAGGCAAACTGTCATTTTATTGTTTTAAGAATCTTGTCGTTCAGTTCTACTTGTACTATGCATTCACTTTCAGTTCTCAGGGGTACAGTGAAAGGCACACTTGACAGGAGGTGAGGGTGTGACCTGTGATATTACGTTTATATGTGAAAGGCACGATTGACAGGGGGTGAAGGTGTGGCCTATGAGTGGTCCATGAGTGGCCTATGATGTTGGGATATATATATATATATATATATATATATATATATATATATATATATATATATATATACATGAGAAAGGCACGTTTGACAGGGGGTTAAGGTGTGGCCTTAGATGTAACAATGAGGTGTGTACCTACTAGATATACATATATATATACCTGCATGTCCATGTGTTCCGACATATAGATTCAGTCAGATGCAGACAATACTAGTTCATACAGATTCATGCAGATCTTATGAGTTCAGATCTTATCTATGATTTATATACATATATGCATGTTGTCTTTATGCCTTACATATTCAGTACATTATCCATACTAGCTCCCCGTTGCTCGGGGGGCTGCGTTCATGCCCGTAGGTACAGGTAGACAGGGAGGTGGTCCAGCTTAGTAGGACCCTTATCCAGCAGCGATCAGTGCACTCCATTCGATCCGGGGTTGCTGTCTATTTTGGTAGGCCATTCTTTTGAGATGTATATAGATGGGTATAACAGGGCCCTGTCCCGTCCTTTCTATAGCTTTTTTCCAGTAGAGTTCTGTAGACAGTTGTATGTGGTAGTCAGACGATGTAGCCTTGTCGGCTTATATTCTTTGTGTACAGTATATATAGTAGCCTAGCCGGCTTACACTGTTCTTCTGCATGTTGTGTATATATATGCTGATTGTACAGAGTTCGGATGTTCCTCTTTATGAGATTACCTTGTGCCATTTATGGGCTATTGATGTTCAGTATGTTTCGGATAAGGGTTTAGGGGTGTTTGGTCGCTAGAGGTCAGACTCCCGTCACGGCTCATCGGTTTGGGTCGTGACATCTCCCCTGTAAATATGCCAACCCATCCTGTAAACAGCAACCCAAAATAATGCCACACAGGGCCATATTCCAAAATATACAACACCATGGCCTCACACGACCAATCACCATAACTGTAAATGAAATCAATACCTGGGGGAGATGATGCCTCAGACTGAGCCTCCTGAGATGATGGAAACAAATACGGGTATTTAGCCTTCATTTCCTCTTCAGCTTCTCAAGTTATTTCTTCAACATTATTATTTCTCCAAAGAACTTTAACAGAAGCCACAGCCTTGGTTCGCAATCGATAAACTTGCTTGTCTAGAATAGCCACTGGGGTTTCCTCATAAGCTAACTGCTCAGTCACCTAGATATCATCTACCGGTACAACCCTTGAAGGATCTCCTATGCACTTACGGAGCTTGGACACATGGAATACCGGATGCACAGACTCTAAATCAGAGGGTAGCTCTAACTCATATGTCCCTTTACCCACTGTATGAACAATTCTGTATGACCTAATGTATCGAGGGCTCAACTTACCCTTCTTACCAAATCTCATCACTCCTTTCATAGGATAAATCTTCAGAAAGACCCAATCTCCTACCTTAAACTCTAACTTGCACCGCCGATTATCTGCATAGGATTTCTGTCGACTCTGCGCCGCTAACAATCGCTCTTGAATTACTTTCACTTTGTCAACTGCTTGCTGTATTAAATCTGGGCCTGCTAACTGATTTTCTCCAACCTCGAACCATCCTATAGGTGACCTACATCTCCGCCCATATAAAGCCTCATAAGGAGCCATCTGAATACTGGAATGATAACTGTTATTATATTCAAATTCAAGGAGAGGCAAATAATTATCCCAACTACCTCGGAAGTCAATCACGCAAGCTCTTAGCATGTCCTTAAGTGTTTGTATAGTACGCTCCACCTGTCTATCTGTCTATAGATGAAATGCAGTACTAAGACTCACCTGAGTTCCCAATCCGTTCTGAAAAGATTTCTAGAAATTAGCTGTGACCTGCACCCCTTTATCGGAAATAATGGTTGTAGGAACACCATGAAGTCATACAATCTCCTTAAGATAAAGCTTCGCATAATCTTCAGCTGAATAAGTAGTTCTGATAGGCAGGAAGTGGGCTGACTTTGTAAGCCTATCAACTATGACCCATATCGAATCATACTTCCGCGGAGTACGGGGCAAACCTGTAATAAAATCCATATTGATTACCTCCCATTTTCCTGTCGGAATCTCCACAGACTGTAATAAACCTCCGGGCTTCTGGTGCTCTGTCTTGACTTGTTGACAATTCGAACATTGAGCGACAAATTCTGCTATGTCTCTTTTTATACCATCCTACCAATAAATTTTCTCGAGATCATGGTACATTTTTGTTATGCCCAGGTGAATAGAATACCGAGAATAACGAGCTTCCCCCATAACCTGCTGACGAAGCCCTGCAACATTAGGAACACATATTCTGCCTCGATACCTAAGTACTCCATCTCCTGTGATCACGAAAGGTGTCTTTTCTTTCTGAGGAGTTGTATCCCGATAATGAACTAAAACGGGATCTTCGTACTAACGTTCCTTTATCTCTGCTACCAAAGATGACATCGCTGTGTCTTGGATAGTAATTCCTGCATCACCTAAATCTAATAGCCGAACTACGAGGCTAGCTAACTGATGAACTTCACAGACTATCTCTCTCTTCTCTGGCTGCACATATGACAGGCTACCCATAGATTTACGACTAAGAGCATCGGCTACTACATTAGCCTTCCTAGGATGGTACATAATATCCACGTCGTAATCTTTCAGCAACACTAGCCATCGCCTCTGACGTAAATTCAAGTTCTTCTGCTTAAAGATATACTGGAGGCTCTTGTGATCGGTATAGATATCAACATGGACACCGTATAGGTAGTGCCTTCACATTTTCAAGGCATGAATCACTGCGGGTAACTCTAGATCATGAGGTTGATAGTTCTTCTCGTACTGCTTAAGTTGTCTAGAAGCATAAGCAATAACCTTGCCATGCTGCATTAATACACATCCCTAACCAATACCTGAAGCATCACAATATATCACATAGCCCTCTGTTCCTTCTAGAAGTGTCAATACAGGTGTTGAGGTCAACTTGTCTTTCAATATCTGAAAACTGCGCTGGCATGCATCCATCCACTGGAACTTAGCTGACTTCTAAGTCAACTTGGTCAATGGAGTTAAAAGAGAAGAAAATCCTTCCACAAACCTTCTATAATATCTTGCTAGGCCCAAGAAACTACGTATCTCTGTTGGTGTCATGGGTCTTGGACAATTCTTCACAGCTTTAATCTTTTAAGTGTCCACTCTAATGCCTTCATTTGAAATAATGTGTCAAAGAAAAGCCACAGAGTTCAACCAGAATTCACACTTGCAAAACTTAGCATATAATTCTCTATCTCGAATAATTTTAAGCACTGCACGTAGATGATCTGCATGGTCAGCCGCTGGCAGTGAATAAACCAGAATATTATCTATAAACACAATCACGAACATATCTAGGAAGGGTCTGAACACACGATTCATCAGGTCCATGAATACAGTTGGAGCATTAGTTAACCCGAATTTCATAACACGGAACTCGTAGTGCCCATATCTAGTCCGGAATGCCATCTTCGGAATATCTTCCTCCTACACCCTAACCTGATGATATCTCAATCTTAAGTCTATCTTCGTGAAATATTTGGCGCCTTGCAACTGGTCAAATAAATCATCGATCCTCGAAAGCGGATACTTATTCTTTACCGTCACTTTATTTAATTGCCGATAATCAATACACATTCGCAAAGAGCCATCCTTCTTTCTTACAAATAATACCAGCGCTCCCCATGGTGATGTGCTGGGCCTAATAAAGCCTTTCTCGAGTAAATCCCACAATTGCTCCTTCAATTCTTTCAACTCCGCAGGTGCCATTCTATAAGGAGGAATAGATATTGGCTGAGTATCTGGAAATAGGTCAATAGTAAAATCAATCTCCCATTATGGCGAAATGCCTGAAAGCTCATCCAGAAATATCTCTGGAAACTCATTGACTATAGGGACAGACTGAAGTGTCGGTGAATTTGCTTGCACATCCTGAACTCGAACTAGGTGATAAATATACCCCTTTCTAATCATCTTCCTTGCCTTAAGGTAGGACATAAACCTACCCCTTGGCGAAGCAGCATTTCCCTTCCACTCTAGGACTGGCTCGTCGGGAAACTGGAATCGAACTATCATTGTTCTGCAGTCAACATTAGTATAACAAGAAGTCAACCAATCCATACCCATAATAATATCAAAATCAATCATGTCTAACTCAATCAAATCTGCTAGAGTATGGCGATTACAAACTATTAGTACACAGCCTCGATATACTCGCCTAGCTATAACTGGATCACCAACTGACGTCGACACCTCAAATGGCTCAATAAATTTAGGCTTTATCCCAAACTTGCCAGCAACAAATGGAGTAACATATGATAAGGTAGAACCTGCATCAATCAGTGTGTATACATCATAGGAAGAAACTAATAATATACATATAACCACATCAGGAGACGACCAGTGATCCTGTCTACCGACTAATGCATAAACGCGGTGCTGAGGCCCATTCGAGCTAGATGCTCCACTCCTTTCTCTACCACGTCCCGCTGGTGTCCGAAAAACTTGTCCTGAGAGGCGTACTGACAAAGAAGAACCAGCTACGGACCTGGTGGGCTGAATAATCCCTACACCACCCCTTGACGAACACTCTCTCATCACGTGGCCTGGCTGGCCACCAGTATAACAAGCATCCGATCCAAATCAACATTGTCCGGAATGTAATCTACCACACTGGGCACACCGCGGTACAGGTGATCTCATCTGGCCTGACTCTGGTCTATGCTGAGAACCTGATGCTCTAGAACTCTGGCTCACTCCTGAATAAGAAGACCGATCAAATCTATGGCCTGAATACCACTGAGGTGCACTCTCTGCTGAATGAAATAAAATAAATACCGGGAATTCTACTGTCTCTGTCCTCCCCTGAACTCACCAGCAATATCTAAGGATTTGGCCCTCTTACCATGGCCCCGGTCACGCTCGCGCTCTGTCCTTCGCTAACTCTTGCGATCCTCTAAATTCTGTGCATATGCCTGTATACAGGAAATATCCATGCCCGATTGTAATGCATACATCATACACTCATCTATTAAATGTGGCCCTAGACCAGCCACGAAACGATGAACTCTGTCCTCCATCTCAGCTACCATGGCTGGGGCATATCTAGCCAAAGAATCGAAGAGTACATAATACTCCTAAACACTCATACTGCCCTGCTTAATATGCAAGAGCCTATCTGCTTGGGCCCGTCTGACTTTTATTGGTAAATAATGACGAATAAAAGCATCTGAAAACTCTCGCCAAAAGGCTAGAGCAGCATTCTCTCCCCTAGACAGCTCCCATGCCTGATACCACTGCACTGCACTGCAATATCAAGGAGCCTATAAGATGCCAGCTCGACTAACTCGACCTCATCGGCGTGCATAATCCTCAAAGTCTGCTGCATATTATCAATAAAGTCCTGAGGATCCATATTTTGCTTCAACAAAGAAAACTCTGGAGGATCTAACCAGAGGAAAGTCTTAACCCTCCCACTACCGGCTTGGTCTCCCTGATCAACACCAACTCCCTACCACTGAGCCGGAGCGGCTACCACTTTGGTCAATAGCTGTATAACATCTCGCATATCTTGGCCCGGTGCATCTGGCTGAGGAACTAGGGGCACTAGGGCAAGTGCTGGAGGCGGTGTATGCGAAGTCTGGGATGGGCTCTCACTCTGAGACTCGCCTCGAGCCCTGGTAGCCTGCTGCGTATGACTAGTGGCCTCATCAGCCACTCCCTTGGCCTTCTGGGCGGCTATAGCTTTCTTGCGAGGCATTGCTGAAATCAGAAAAAACTATTAGGAAGCGAACTCTGAACACACGACTCTATCGCACGATGTAAGAGAGAAAGAATGGTTGTTTCCTAAATGCCTTGTAGCCTCCTGTTTATACGTGTGGTGCATGACACGCCCATAAACAAGACTCTACTAGACACGGTCTGTAGACAACCTTAGGATGGAACTGCTATGATACCACTTCTGTCACAACCCAAACCGACGCGCCGTGCTGAGTGCCTGATCTCGAGTGACTAAGCACCTCTATACTCATACCTGGATAATACTACATGATAAGGGCCAACAAGCAGTCCAATCTTGATTAAGCTGACTCATGAAAGAATAATATCAAGAACAAACAATGCAAGCCGACTAGGCTGCCACATGAGCTGTACACAAAAGAATAAGAGCCGACAAGGCTACATCACAAGTGATCTACACATAACTTTCTACAGACCTCTACTAGAATAAAATCTGTAGAAAGGACGGGACAGGGCCCCGTCATAGCCATATGCATATCTATATCTCAAAAGTAGCATACCAAAATGAACTGCTGCTCCGGATCAAGTGGAGCGCACTGACCACCGCTGGAGGAATGTCCTACTGAGCTTAACTGCCTATCTGTCTACCTGTACCTGCCGACATGAACGCAGCCCCCCGAGCAATAGGGGAGTTAGTACGGACAATGTACTGAGTATGCAAGGCATAAGAGTAACATATCTATAAGAATCATGAAAGGAATCTGAAACTCATAAACAACTGATTGTCTGAATGCATCTGTATGACTGAAGGTACCTCTGCGGTGTATGATATGCATGCTCTCTTTAAAAACCATAAAAATCTATACATATAGTAATCTGCTCGACCATATAGGTATGGTGTATGCTGCCCGGCCATATAGGACCGGTGTTACCATCATCATCATCATTATCCCGCCGGGATGATATCATAAGCCGCCCACTAGTGGTGCTTCCCAGCCATGTATGCACGGTGTAATCATAAGTCATCATCTATAAGCCACCCACCGTAATGGTCCTACTCGGCTATATAGGCACGGTGTAAGAAAATCAATATATATATATATAGGCACGGTGTAAGAATATACATATACATACATACATATATATATATATATATATATATATATATATATATATATATATATATATATATATATATATATATATATATATATATATATATATAAATGCATGAAGGACGCATGAAAAATATACTCTAGACTACTCTGGGTAACATAAGATCTCTGGAAGCCATAGACATAAAACATAGGAATTCAAATATACGATAAATCCTATACCATCTAAGAGTAGAGTCTCTGGAACTCGCTCGCTTAATTTGTTCGATCAGATAATAAGGATCATGCCAAAAGAATAAAAGGGACAGCCTTAACATACCTTGAAGCGTATCTAATCATCCCCCGTCTACTTTTTGAATTCGTAAGTCTACAACCATGATAACATAGGCCACAAGTAGCCCCTTTATAACACTTACTATCCAATTCAAGTGAAAAAGGGACTTAACGAAGTTCGGACAACATCTCCTTCATAACTCAATAATTCCTCAATTTCCAATTTAACTTAAATATCAACAACAATACTAACAACAACCATATCAATACTTACATATTAAAAGATATCCGCTTCTACATCCAAATCATCTCTCCAAATAACCCTCAAGGCCAACTCTACCCTTGTTCAACTTACAACTTTCATAACTATAATTCTCTTCACTTAAACCCACTAAAACTCTTGATAATTAACTTAAACACAAAGGTAGGAATCATATAAATACCTTGAGGAGTCTAGGGTTCAGAGAATCAAACTTCAACTCCAATCTCAAATCTTAACAACTCCAATAAAAACCTAGGAGCAACTTTCCCTTCAAAAGCTCGGGTTTACGGGGCTCGGATCTTGCTAAATCTTCAGTATGATGATTGAAAAATATTGAGAGGAATATTCTAGGCCTTTCTTTGGTTTTGGAAGTGGAAAATAATGAGAAAAAAATGTAAGGGTCAAATATATATAGAGGAAACTAGAAGGTTCCAGCGGTGTGGGTCGACGGTGGGTCGATGACTCGTCGACGTGCTCCGTTGACCTGCCACTTGAAACTTTACAGGCAGCGGAGCAGGGAAGGTGCACCACGATGGCTCGTCAACTTGTCGACTACCCGTTGATGGTGACTAAGTTCTGCAGGCTCTCCTGAGTCGCTCCGGCCCGCATCGATTCGATTCGATTAGCTTCAAATCCTATCAAATCGCAAAGAACGTATACTTACACTTTGGCACACGTGGGGTAAGGAACTTAATTCCTCAAAAATTGGATACAGATCCCCATACTAAGGGTATAAACCACCCATAAGCCAAGGACTGCTTGCGACGAAAACGAAAAGTGTAACAAAACTGGTTGTTGACGTATCTGATTCCTGTTTAAAAACCTGCATCCACAACAAATTGTTAATTTCCTAAGAGGACGATTAGCATCATTATCCTCCCGTCTGGTGTCTTCTCTCGATGCTCCTTCTAACCCTCTTGGACTCGGAGTTTTGAGAGATGGTCTCAGATCGTACTTATGCTAATTTTGAAAATCTAAAGTAAATTTTATATGTGTGTTGTTTTCTTTTGAAAAATCTTGGTTTTCATTAAAGATGTCATGAGATGTGTTTTTTCAAATGAGATCTTCTGATCTTTCAGGGTATTTCATTGCGGAGTCCTTGAATTGGTGGAATTTTTGAGATCTTTCTCAAAAATTCTGCCCCAGTTTCAGGCCTTGATCTGATTGACTCTTGTATCATCTCGTCGTGCAAAAATTTTTGAGGTTCCCTAAAAACATTATGCCCAAGTGTATGGTCTGGGCTTGTCATCTTCTTTGCTGATTGCTTTTGATAGGAATTTTTTAGGTCTCCTTAAAAATTCTGCCTCAGTGTTGGGGTTGATCTTGGCTGACTCTTGCGTCGATCCTTATATTCTGATCCTGTTGATTCCTCCTGACTTTGTGTCTCTAAGGCTTCCTAAGGATTTCTTGGGTTTTTCTTATGTGACGACCGAGCTCGAAAGCGCCTACGTATCTTGTCGCAGCAGGAAATCAGGTCAAACGTAGTTCAGAATAAAGTATTTGTGTTTTTTTAAATTTTTTTTTTTACTAATAATGTGACCAGGTCCGATATGGACTGCCTACGTATCCCACTGTAGGGAAATCAGGTCATTGCGTAGTTCAATACATGGGTGACTGTTTTTCCCTATTCTATTACAAAAGTACGATTACAAGCAAAAGATACGATTACAGGGAAATGATAATGTGATTACAAGCAAACGGAGTCCTAAATTTAGTATCTCTTAAGTGTGTCTGCGATGATAGCTTTAGGCCATTCTTGTCCATCCATCTCGGCTAGGACCACAGCCTCTCCTGAGAGTACTTTTCTTACCATGTATGGTCCTTGCCAGTTCGGCGCAAATTTCCCTTTGTATTCTTCTTGGTGAGGGAAGACTCGCTCGAGTACGAGTTCCCCAATTTGGAAGAGTTGTGCTCTGACCCGTTTGTTGAAAGGTCGAGACGTTCTTTGTCTGTATAGTTATCCGTGGCATACTGCCACCATTTTCTTCGTCGATCATGGCCAGCTGCTTGTAGCGGTTTCTGACCCTTTCCGCATCGTTCAATTCTGCTTCTTGGATGTTCCTAAGTGAAGGAATCTCTACTTTTGCGGGTATGACCGCTTCTGTACCGCAGACAAAGAGATACGGGGTTGCTCTAGTAGATTTCTGGGTCATCGTTCTGTACCCTAATAAAGCATAAGGCAGCTGCTCATGACAATTCTTGTAGTTATTGATCATCTTTCGCAAGATTCTTTTAATGTTCTTATTGGCAGCCTCTACGGCTTCATTCATCTATGGTCGGTAGGCGGTAGAGTTCTTGTAAGTTATCTTGAATTGTTCACAGGTGTCTTTCATCAGATGGCTGTTCAGATTTGCTCCATTGTCTGTTATGATAGACTCAGGCACACCGAAGCGGCATATGAGATTTTTCTTGACGAAGTCAGCCACAACTTTCTTGGTCATTGATTTGTGAGAAGTTTCTTCCACCCACTTGGTGAAGTGGTCGATGGCGACTAAGATAAAATGATTTCCATTAGATGTCGGTGGCTCGATGGGTCTGATGACGTCGATCCCTCATGCCACAAATGGCCAAGGGGAGCTCATTGCATGTAGTTCTATCGGAGGAACCTTGATTAAGTCTATATGTATCTGACATTGATGGCATTTTTGCACAAATTTATAGGAGTCATGCTCCATGGTCATCCAGTAGTATCCCATCCTCAAGATCTTCTTGGCCAAGATAAATCCATTCACGTGAGGTCTGCATTCTCCCGCGTGTACCTCTTTCAGCAATTTTGTGGCCTCTTCGGCATCCACACATCTGAGTAACCCAAGGTCGGGTGTTCTTTTGTACAACACTTTTTTGTTTAGGAATAATCCATTGGCTAGTCTTTTGATTGTTTTCTTTTGATTTGCTGAGCTTTCTGGAGGATACTCTCCTTTATCCAGGTATCCCTTGATGTCGGCGTACCATGGTTCGCCATCTGGCTCGGCCTTAACGTCGGTGCAGTGAGCTTGTTCTTCTTTCTGAGTGATCTCTAGCGGATCAATATGGGTAGCCTTGGGGTGATGAATTATGGAGGCTATTGTAGCTAAAGTGTCAGCGAACTCGTTCTGAGCCCTCGGAGTATGCCTGAAGTCGATGCTTTTGAATCTTCCAGACAGTCTCTATACTAGATTCACATATAGCAGTATTGTGTCATTCTTGGTTGCCCAATTTCCTTTCACTTGATTGATGAGAAAGTCAGAATCCCCAACTCTTGTATGTTCATGTCCAATGCCATTCTGAGACAGAGAATACATGCTTCGTATTCAGCCATGTTATTGGTACATCTGAAGTTGAGTTTTGCGGCCATCAGATAATGTTTCTCTATTTCCAATATCAACACTGCTTCGATGCCTGGTCCTTTGTAGTTGACTGGTCCATCGAAAAATAGTCTCCATCCTGAGTATGGCTCGGTTACCTCTTCTTCCATAGCCATTACCTTCTCATCTGGGAAGAAAGTCCATAATGGTTCGGGTTCATCATCGATGGGACTTTCTGCCAGTAAGTCGGCTAGGGCTTGTCCCTTGATTTCCTTCTGTGCTACGTATACAATGTCGAAATCTTTCAGTAGCATCTGCCATTTAGCAGACATTCCCACGGGCATTAGCTGCCAAAAAATATACCTTAGTGGATCCATTCTGGATATGAGGTGAGTGGTGAACACCGACAGGTAGTGCCTTAGCTTTTAGGCAATCCATGTCAAGGCACAACATGTTTTCTCTACAAGTGTGTACCTCGACTTGCAGGATGTGAACTTCTTGCTCAGGTAGTAGATGGCAAGTTGTTTTTTTTTTTGCCTTCTTCGTCATGTTGGGCGAGCATACACCCAAAAGCATTTTTTGATATTAACAGGTAGAGTAGCAGTGGGCTCCCTGGCCTGGATGGCAATAAGATGGGAGGATTGGAGAGGTATTTCTTAATTTTGTCGAATGCTTCTTAGCATTCCTCCGTCCATTTTGTAGGAGGATTTTTTTGAGCAATTTGAGGATTGGTTCCACAATCACAGTCTATTGAGCTATGAATCGCCCAAATGTAGTTCAACCTTCCCAAGAAGCTCATGACTTCTTTCTTATTTTTGGGAGGTGGCAGCTCCTGGATCATTTTGATCTTTGTAGAGTCTAATTCAATGCCTCTGTGGCAGACTATAAACCCTAGTAGTTTACCCGCAGGTACTCCAAATGCCCACTTTGACAGGTTTAGCTTCGGATTAAACTTACGAAGCCTGTCGAAGAACTTACGCAAATGCATGGTGTGCTCTGAACTTTCTCTTGACTTTATGATGACATCGTCCACATATACTTCGATTTCTCGATGTATCATCATGGAACAGGGTAGTCATTGCTCTCATATATGTGGCGCCGGTGTTCTTGAGACTGAACGACATTACCCTGTAATGATAGACTCCCCAAGGGGTGATGAAGGCTATCTTCTCAGCATCTTCTTCGCTTATGAGTATCTGATGGTACCCGGTGAAACAATCCACAAATGACTGTAACTCGTGCTTAGCGCAGTTGTCTATGAGAATGTGGATGTTCGGAAGGGGAAAGTTATCCTTTGGACTGGCCCGGTTGAGATCTCGGTAGTCTACACAGATTTAGATTTTTCCATCCTTCTTGGGTACTGGCACTATGTTGGCCAACCAAGTAGGGTAGGACGTTACCTCCACTATTTCGGACTCGATCTGCTTCTCCACTTCATTTTTAATCCTGATACTCATGTCCGGCTTAAATGTCCGGGTCTTTTGCTTCACCGGCATGAAGCTTTCTTTTATAGGTAATATATGGGCCATATTTCAGTGCTCAATCCTGGCATATCAGTGTATGACCAAGCGTAGACATACACGTATTCTTTTAACAGAGCTATGAGCTCTTCTTTCTGTGGTGCTTCTAAGTGAGCACTGATTCGTGTTTCTTTGACATTTTCTTCGTCACCGAGGTTGATCACCTCGGTTTCATCCATGTTTGGATTTTTCTTATCTTTCAATTCTCCCAGCTCTTCTACCAGGCCCTCTGGCATCATCGTCTCTTCGTCGTACTTCTCGTACTCTTGTTCGTTATTCTCCTCATTCATTTCACGACATGTTATGACATTTTCAGTTGCTTTATTACGGTTTTTACTGAAAAGGCAAGGTGAAGTAAAGTTAGGTTTTATTATTATTATCCAGTATGCATGATTAGAGGGAAAGTTTTATTATTAGTAGTAAAAAATAATATTTTTGGGTAAATCAAGGCTTTTATTGATTCGAAACTAATTGATTCCAAACTGTGGTCCTGATCCGGAACAACGTCAGACCATTCCCATTTTCTAACATTATGAGATAATTTTTGAAAAGAGGCAGTCATTCGGGCCTTGACCGATGTCGCCGTTTTAGCAAAAGGATTTAAAAGAAGCCTATCTCTCTATCGAGGAGCCAAGAGGGGAGTAGATGTCCAATTGTCCAAATGCTCTCCCGGCTTTAGGCTGCATATAATAGGCATCTCTTGGTATTCTTTGATGATTGCGCAATATTCCTCCTCTTGAAATAGCAGCTCCAGGCCCTCATCAGCTCCATCGCCTCTCTACAACGGCATCCTTGTGGGAAATGACTGGTACAACCCTGAAATTGGCTGAGGCAGATTTCCCCTTCTTGGTTCTCTTCAGATGGATTTTGTGAGCTCGTGTTCTCTAGGAGTATACCCCAGACTAAAGTAGTAGTTTTCCTTTGGGATTATTGGCACAGATTCAGTTATGCCTTCCAAATCATTTCCCAGGCCTCTTCCTATCTCAAAACCATTCCTCAACATTGTAGAGGCAATCATTTTGTAGACTGTTGGCATTGGTTTGTAAATTTTCCCTTTAGAATGGGTTGCCCCGATATATTCCACCACATGGAAATATAATCTATTGGGTTTGTTTCGATCACCGGTATGATATTGTAAGGGTACTTCCGCGTATCTTTTTCAGCTGTGATCACAATCTCTTGGCCTTGCCACCAAAACTTCGTGGCCTGATGCAATGTTGATGGTACAGCACCCGCAGAGTGTATCCACGGTCTTCCTAAGAGCAAATTGTAATTGGCGGTGATTGCCATGACTTGGAACTCAGTTGTGAAGGAAGTAGGTCGAATTTGGATGTTCGGCTCTATCTCTCCCAAGGAATCACTTTGGGACCCATCAAATGCTCTAAAATTCACCCCGCTCTGGCGGATTTGGCCAATGTTGTAGCCGAGATATGTCAACGTGGTTAAAGGGTAGATGTTGAGTCCTGCTCCATTATCTACGAGCACCCTTCCTATCGCTTTGTCACGACATTCTAGAGTGATATAGAGAGCTGTGTTGTGGGATGTTTCTTCAACTAGAAATTACTCTTTAGAGAAGCAAACTTTGTGTTCTCTAATGATGTGTGCTACTAACCCGACTAGATCCTCACTGCTAGTACCTGCTGGCACGTGTGCATCATCTAACAATTTCATGAGAGCTTGCCTGTGTGATGGCGAGCTGGCCAGTAGTGCTAACACCGATATTTGTGCTGGTGTTTTCTTTAGATGCTCAACAATCAAATAATCCTTTGGCTGCATATGCCGCTAGAAATCTTCGTCTTCTCCTTCATTTATTGCCCTCTTCTGGGTGTTTTCCTTTCTCGCAGCATTTTGGGCCAGTTCCTCAGGGGTGTCACATCTTCCTGAGCGAGTCATGCCTTGGCCCATGGCTTCTTACAGAGTGACTGATTCTTTGGGAGCGGGCACTATCTGTTGTGTCACTTGAGCCGCCACCGGTGCTGGGACTAAGGTTCTGAACCTTGGTATAGCCTTTGGAATTTTCGGTGCCGAGATCAGGACCTTGAAATTGGGATGATCTTGGAGTGTGAGGGAAGCCACTGTTTGTTCAATGGATTTAATTATTCTGGGGACTAATGGCCTGTAAACTTCCAGTCTTCATCCTTTTCAATCATGTGTTCTCTGTTGTTTTCGTGGTTGGGCAACGGGTTTGTGTTTACATTGGGAGCTGCAGCTTCCAGGACGATCTCTCCCTTATCAATCAGATCTTGGATCTTATGTTTAAGATTCCTGAATGATAGGTGCAAGTTTGATCGACCCTAAAAAACTTAATCCCGGGCTGAGCCAGTTTTGGAGGGACTTTCTGGATTAAACCTGCGGCGTCTAACCTTTCAAAGAGTCAAGCCCTCAGCTCAAGAAATATTATAAATTCTCTTACTGGCTTCCTCTCAAAAGCTGGACATGGAGCATTGTATGCTGGTGGTTGTGGTTGATTTTGGTAGTGCGGTGGTGCATGGATTTGGGCGGTATGCCTGGTATGCTGCCTAGTAATTCTGTTGTGGTGGTTGATAAGCTTGTTGTGGTGGTGCTCGGTAAACAAGAGCGGGTACTTGGGCAGTTGATGGAGCCACATAAGCCAGTATAGTAGTGGTAAAGCTTGGTTGTGCATAGAATATGGGTGTAGGGCTGTAAGGTGAAGTCGGGTAATTGATAGGGAGCGGAGCTGGTTGAGAAGATTGTGGTTCTTCTCGCCTTTTAGGGTTTGGGCTTGGTATGTGGGATATGCTCTCCATGTCCACTTTCTTTTTGCGGAAGACTCCTGCAGCAGCTTGTCCAGATGCCTTGTTGAAGACGCTGATGATCTTACTAGACTTGAGACCATCTTCTATGGCCTCTCCTATCCTGACTAATTCAGTGAAGGGCCTCCCAACCATGGACAACATTATGTCATAGAAGTCTGGTTCCTGTGATCTGATGAATACGGACACTAGTTCTCCCTCACACATTGGTGGCTGTACACGGGCTGCTTCGGCCCTCCACTGGCTGGCAAACTCTCTGTAGTTCTCAGTTGACTTTTGTTTGACCTTTTCAAGTAAACTATTGATGCATGTCTTAGGTTGCGAACATTCAGCGGCCTTGCCAGTTAAACTTCGACTGAATCATTATCAGAGGTTCGTTCTTACTAATGACGACCAACTGGTCACAGTAGGACCGAAGATATGCTTTGGGATTCCCTGTTCCATTGAACACTTCGAACTTTGGGATCTTGAATCCTTCCGGCAAGTCCAATTCTGGATGCATGCACAGATCATCGTATCTTAATCCTGTGGACTTTCTGGTGGTCCTGTTGGACCTTTCCAATAGTTCCTCTATTTTCTTTTCCATATTCCTCTCACGTTTGTCATGTTCTGCCCTTCAGGCCTTCTCCATTTCCTCATAGTGGTCCAGTTCTTTGTGTCTTGAAGAAGATTCGCTTGGGACGTTAGGAGTGTAGACAGACGTAGTTGCCCTGTTGGCAGAGCTGAAACACGTGGTTGATTTGTCGGATTATTGCACACCGGCTGGGGAGCTTGATATGAGGGAACCGAATGGGTGGTTCCCGGGATTTGGGTGTATCTTGTTGGTGGTGGAGTGTTGTAAAAAACACCAACGTGATTCGGGTCAGTTAGATTT
Source organism: Lycium barbarum (assembly GCF_019175385.1). Taxonomy (NCBI): domain Eukaryota; kingdom Viridiplantae; phylum Streptophyta; class Magnoliopsida; order Solanales; family Solanaceae; genus Lycium; species Lycium barbarum. The sequence continues at coordinate 76,244,692 of NC_083341.1, forward strand.
AATGGAGGTGGGGTAGTTCTTAGCGGGTAGATGGGGACGTGATCAAGCATTGGAGAGCTTAGTGAAGGAAAGGAAGGAGGAGGCCTTCTTCTTTCAGTCGAGGCATCCTTCTCAGCATTGGCTGCCTTATTCCTAGCCACATTTCTTGGAGGGTCGTGACGGTAGTTAGTAATGTCGCGATCACATCTTCTTCAGATGATACTTCCTGTGGGTCTTAGGTATCTCCCGCGCAGAAAACGAGCTCATTTCCACCATTATCCGGTGTAACAATCATTTTCTCTTTTCTTTTATCTTCTTTCGAGAGGGATGCTAACGTTGCCTTTGATCATGTGAAGTATGCTAGCTTTCAGTACTAATCGGCCTCGTTCAATAAGATAAGAATAACTCAACGGTAGACAAAGTTAGTTACGTGGATATTAATATAAAAGCAAGATATCACATATAGGTATTTAAGAGCGCACGTAGCACATAGAATCATGTATTACAACCATAATACTGACCTATCCTTTGTTCTAAAGGTTCAGAGGTTATGGGCCCTTTTTGGATTTGGGTGGATCTTGGTCCAATGGGCTTTGAGGCTGACTTACTTTGGCAAACCCTTTTCCTGTTACAAAAATTAAACAAATGGGGGAAATTATAATTTATATTATGTAGGGGCCGAGTCTTACGTAGACTGCCTACATATCCCAGCAGGGAAATCAAGCCCCATCGCAGTTCGTTTTACAAATGAAGGATATTTACTTTTTCCGAGATATCCTTTGGGATAACCCTAACTAAAGATATCCCCAGACCAGGCCCAACTAGGGCTTCTCGCGTATCCCTCCATAGGGACATCAGGTCGGTGTGGTTCCTTACATATTCGTGTGGGGAGGGGCCAACTTTTTATGTGCAAAAGTGGGGGACACCTAATCTCTACCCAAAAATATAGTTCTGCGAGTCGTTGTACTTACGAACTCACTCTGTCTTCTTTCGTTTCTTCTCAGTATTGTGGCGGGAGGATGACCGAAATCTCCTCCATCTTAATCATATGCTCGAGCTCGAGCTTGAATGCATAGCATTCTTCGATGTCATGTCCCATAGCTCCAGTATGGTACAAGCAAAATTTGTTCTTGTTGGGCCCTATTGCCGCAGCCTCGTGGACAGGTTCCATAGGTCTGATTCTCCTCAAAGTGGCCAACATTGAGAAAAGGCGAGCATATGTCTCCTCGAAGATCGTGAAATCATACCGCCATATCTGGGTTTTGGCGGTAACCCCCTCTCTTGGGATGACAGGGTCGTGGACCAAAAGGGTATGTGGGCCTCATAAGGTTCTAATGATCTTATCATATCATGCTGACGATTCTCTTTCTCAACCCTAAGCATTCATCAAAACTGTGCCCTGCCTGGTTGCGGTGAAAAAGGTACCTTTTATAGGCATAGACCAACTTTGGGGTTGGCAATCGGATTCGGGAGGAGTGGGGCATTCTAATTGGCCGCATTCTCTCGAACACTTCCCTACAGCTAATGGGCCTAGGCACCACCCTAAAAGGACAGGATCGAGCCTTAAAATCTACGCCCCACCATCCGGGCGCCTGAGGATAAATCCTTTCAAAATTTCTCGAGACCATAGTAGATGTAGCAGGAGCTGGCTCGGGAGAGGACGCATAGAAATATGATTCCTCATCAGTGGGTACATAGTAACCGGACTTATCGTCCACATCACGTCCGACCACTTGGAACTCGGGAAACATTGCGAAAGGCTTTATGCCTTCCTCATCCTCTACATCTACAAGCTTGGACTTTTCTACTTCCATGTCCTGGGGTTCGGCCTCCCTTGGCTGTTCTTCCTTGACTTCTTGTGGTTCGGAGGCTTCTTCGTGAGGCTCCGATTCCTCCAATGGATTCATTACCCATGGGTCGGATTCTACCCTCTGATTTTCATTTTCCTCGGGGACTTCTTCTCGAGGCGTCTCTGGCCTCCTTTCCAAGGGTACGTAATTCATCACTAACTCCCTCACTTCTTCTGACACATTTTCTTCAAAATATTGTTTTTGGGGCATCCCCTCTGGCGGGGTACCAACCAAGTTCATTAATCTGTCGAACTCCTTGATCATTTTCCAAATCTTTTGCAGATGCTCGTCCATCTGTTGAACCTTAAGACACAGCATCTCGGCCTTTTCTGCGAGGGTGAACATGTTTTGGTCTCCTTGGTTTGCCATTTGTAAGTCAACCTTTTTGAGTGGAAATAAACTAGGGCAAGTCTTAAGTCAATTGGTCTTTCTTTTAGGTATGTAATTTAAAACATTGGATCAATCGTATTCAGGCTTTAATACATGATAGCACATATAGCAAGTAGGCATGTGAAACATGTAGCAAGCAGTCATGTAATTTGTAAACTGTTATACTACTCATGTCCCTAAGGCATTTTTAGCCAAGGCTATCCTATTCGTTTGAAACATGCAAGTGCTGTTTGTAAAGATGAACCATTGTCCAGAAAAATCATCATATTAATAATAATATCTTCCTCGAAGGGATTACAAAGGTGATAAAGCTGACATAGGGCTATAATAAAAAATAAAAGCAAAATCAATGGCGTTCTCCCCCAGCAGCTGATGTCGATGCTTGACTTGTTTTGGCCTTTTTGGCTCTTCGAATGATGGTCTGAATGTAAAGGCGCGTTTGATATAGCTCCATTCTGACTATCACGGTATACGATTCTTCTAGAATATTAGCCATACGCTCGCCTGTGCTTTCCAAACATTCTTTCAGACGGTCATCCCCTTGTGTTTAGTGACGGGGCGTGGGCCTTGGTGTAGGTGTGCTGGCCAAATGGCTTTGTAGCCACTCATAGTAGCCCAGGTCACATCCTGCTTCGAACCTGTCTGGGCTAAGGTGTCTGGGCCCCACCTCACACGACCATTCCATTATCTGAGAATTCTCCCAGCATTCTTGATTTTCTGTTCTGTATGTTCGATGATGAACTGCTCGGGGTTCCCTGCTTAGGGTATTACCTGCCTTCTCCTAAACTTCCTCAAAACCCGAGATGGATAGTAAGGGAGGATCCCTCGGACCCCGACTAGCGGGACAAATGGGCAGTTTTTGCCCCGAACTACTATGGATTTAGATAGGAAGTCGGGGAACATCCATTGAATCCAATCTTCAGTCAAATCAGCGAAGAAATTAGCCCAACCAGTTTTGTATACAAATCTGAGAGTTGGACAGTAATGTACGAGGCAATCTATCTTGTTCTGTTGATTCCATCCCTGAACTTCTTTGGCCATGGTGATGTGTTTGACAATCCACCATTGCAGCAACAAATTGCACCCCTCCAAGTATCAAAATGACTCCGGCATTTGTCTAAAGCACAGAAGATGTCCGCCAAGATGATAGGAGCCAGGTCAAAGTACCTAATTTCTTCACCCTTGGTTATGCCGTAGAAAAGGGCTTGAGCTAAATAGATCACTCGAGTGTCTATAGCCAACGAATCGTCTTTGGGGAACACCATAATGCCCAGTAACGCAATGGTAAATGCCAAGGGTCTGACGGTCTCCCATTCTTCTCTACTCTTGAATTCCCTTAAATACGAGGCATATCCAGCGATATCCCCGAATCTCTAATATAGGTCTCTGAAAGCAACTGTGTTCCCGTGTGCCCAAGATGCTTCGGTCAAGGCAAGGAATTTCAAAATCTAACCTAGGTCCTTTGAGGAAATAACAGATTGTGGTCTGGCTTATGCCTCCTTCTTAGACAGGTTCCATTACTGTCTATGGCGCCCTTGATTTCTTCCAAGGTTGGCGTCATCTCGATGTCCCCAAAATGGAATAGCATCTCTTTATCATCCAGTACTCAGTTAACACTTCTATCAATTCCGGACGACCCTTTATAGTCATAATTGATGGCAAATGACCCAAAACGCAGCCGATAGTCCTACGATGTTCATTACCTAACCATCCCCACCAAACTCTAAGCAGGTCCGGGGCCTCGAGGGCTATGTCAAACCAAATTGTTTTTTCCATCTACAAAACAAAACACCATTAGGATTCCCTCGTTTCTCGTAGGGCCAATGGTTCACCACATAGGCACAAACATGTTTCCACATAGCAAACAAATGAAATGCGGTGTCTTCGGGTCATAGACCTTCCGATCACAAGGTAGTCTTCTTAATGAACCCTAGGTAGGTCTGAGATACCCAAGGCTTGTCTAAGTACATATGCTCTAGTTCAGTAGGGATTTGGCTTAGCTCTATCCTAGTTATCACTAGAGTGGGCTTTTACAAATGACCGGGAACCTGAGCGGACAACTGGGGTTGAACCGTTAGGGTTGTTGGACGACAGCGAACCAACCCCGCCTAATAACGGTTCCAAAGAAAATGTTTTGTTTTATAGTGAAGGAACAACCGCGTGCTCCGTGAAGTCGTCTTTGGAACAAATTGGAAAATAACAGCTAGGAGTGGAGGAGTTATGATATGCATGCAATGACAGTTAATAGTTGCAGGAAAGTAAACACATAAACAGTTAAAGCAAATATACTCATATTATATTGAAAACCTTATGGTTAGAACCTTTGAGTCCCCAGTAGAGTTTCCATCTGTAACGGTTCGCATTTCGCGGCCAGGGTTAGCGCTCGGAAAGCTACTTTGAACTTGTTGGTGCTCTTTCAGACTTTGTTTTGAAAAAGAGTGGCCACCTAATTTTTAGGAAATTAGAAAAACCAGTTTTGAAGGGTTTATTCATACGCCATGAAAAATTCTTCGAAATCCAAAGTTCCCGGTAAGGGCTCTGGTGATCCCTTAGGAAAGGTGTTAGGCACCCTAGTATTAAGGATCCGTACTATACAATTGACCTTCGAATTCTAATGTATGAGTATTTGCATGAACTTTTTGTTTAGGGTTACTTTCCTGCATTTATAAAGCCTGTCATTTGCATATCAATTTGAAATGAATTAAATATATTCCCTTTATATATAGGGTTTTTAGGTTCGGATTTATCATATCCTGATACGAGTAATTTCCTTTTATGTATAAGGATAGTGTGTGTTGTATATGAGAAAAAGGTATAAGATTTTAATAAGTAAATGCAATTTCGTTCATGCTTAACTCCTACTTAGCTCGGGTCGATTCATAATATGTTAGAACGCCTTACTTAAGACTTAATTTACAAAAGTATAATTATTTTGCAAACGTTTGTGGTTTAAAAGGGCATTATTTTTTATCCGGCTTCATGGCCAATCGGACTTGTTAATACTTTTTAGAACAAAAATCTTACCACTAAAAATCCTATTTCTTCTGGGCTCAGCCAAATTTTTATTTATTTATTTCAAAAGACTCAGTCGGGCTTGACCCAAAAACATTTCCCTCTTTTACTGTTAACATGCGGTCCATTAGTTTGGCCAAAAGTTCATAAATTTTCTTGATTATTTGGGGCTTGGCCCAAAACATGTTGCTTTAAGATTCAACACCTAGCACATTTACATCCCTTTAAATTTAAAAAGACTGATTGGGTTTATTTTTAGCTATGCCAAAGTTTTAAAGATTTTGACCTGTTTACGCTTATCCATTCTCAAAATGTACTTAAAGAAACGATTTTTCCCATTTTTGTCTTGAAAATTTATTTACACTAAGCGGGTTTCAAAAATTCGTTTTGGGGACCTAGAGTTGACTAAACTGCGTAAGCCCCGTTGACCTAAGGCGACTAGTTCAATCATAAATATTCCACTATAATATATGAGTTTTTTACAAGTTCATACAAATACAAACTACAATAAAATTATACATAGAAAGAAAACATAGATGAATAAACCAAGAGGAAGGGAAGGCTAGGGGCGTACAAAGCCCCTAGTTAGCCATTTTCACCCATGGCTAGGCCTTCTTTGCATTTTTTCTTTTAAGACATATTAGATTCCCCCATTGCTTCTCGGACTCGATGATATTTTGAAAGAATTGTCACACTCCCAATGGGGAGTATGACGGGTTCCGCCCCGTAGGCCGGAAATCACCTGACTTGACAGTTACTTTGAACATTATATACCGTTACTCAAAGAACACCTGCACGCAGAAAAAGCCCAACATAGAAATATCCGATAATCCAACACCTGTGTACATATGCGAACCGACAAGGTCGCTACAACATCACGAGTATCAAAAAGCCAGCAAGGCTAACAAGAAAGTATCATAGACCAAAACAAGGCCAACATGACCATACACAATATGTACATACTAGGCTATGTCTATGAGCCTCTAAGAGTGTACATATAAACATATATTACACTAGCAGAAAAGTACCAAAGATAGCAAGTCTGGAGTAGTGGCACTTGCTCACGCCGCTGAAGCTGGAAGTCCTATTGCGGATGCTCCCCAATAGCTCTGTCAGAGCCTGCAGCACGAAATACAGCGTTCCGTGCAATGGGACGTAAGTACGGGTAAAAGCACAGAGTATGTAAGGCTGGAAGTAATAACATAAGTAGGACGGAAAAGTAAAGAGAGTAGTGGTAACCGGTCATTTGAGAACGTACAATATGTAATGCATGAATCTTAAAAATTATATGTAAGTAACCACGCGCGCGCGCACACACACACACACACATATATATATATATATATATATATAATATAAGTGTTAGTGTTGCGGAACGTGCAACTCGATCCATAAATGTTAGTGCCGAGGAACGTACAGCCCGATCCATATATGTTAGTGCCGAGGAACGTACGGCCCGATCCATAATTATCATATGTTAGTGCCAAGGAACGTACGGCCCGATCCATATATGTTAGTGACGAGGAACGCACAGCCCGATCCATAATTATCATATGTTAGTGCCGAGGAACGTACAGAGCGATCCATATATGTTAGTGCCAAGGAACGTACGGGCCGATCCATAAATATCATATGTTACATATACATAATGTAAATAGCATGCATGAGAGCCCAATAAAACCAGTACTCAGTCGGAGTGACATAAGGTCGGTGGCCTCCGAATAAATTATGGAATTTGTGTCACATCAAAGAAATAATTTAATGACGATAGACATGATAACATTTCCAGAATCAATCAAATAATTAAGACATTAAGGTTGGAAATACAAAGCATAGGAGTGGAGTGAATTTGTTATGGAGTGCTCATGTTCATATTCTAGTTGGATTCGTGCCAAAGAAAGAGAGAAACAAACACCTTACATACCTAAATTGTCAAGCTACCTCTTAAGGGATCCTTTACTTCGATGCCTGCCTTTCACCCGAACCTATATATAACAAGAAATACATCATTAATCATACATTCCCATCAACTTATTCGTACTGGTTATCGAAGACTAATTTGG